>NW_025767112.1:600000-962554 GCF_003918875.1 Haliotis rubra | reverse complement strand
CTGTAACTGAAAGTGGATAAGTTGTGTTACACATTTTACAGTTTTTAAATTAAATTAAAGGTCACATAAAAAATAATATTTTATGTTACTATATTGCTGGGAATGTTTTTCTTAGAGGGTTGATAAAACTAAGAAATACCCATTTTTTTCATCCATGGGGAAATGTTAGGTTTTGTATGCTTTTTCTCAGTTGAGTTGGTCATTTCAATTTGAATAAGATCACATATATAATTAGGTGTTACATTCAGTGTTTAAACATAATTCGTATCTATTTAAAATATGTATGTACCGTTTTACCTATGCTTCGATTTCAATTGGCGATTTGGTAGTAGATGTTACCTTGAATATGAGTACAGTAACAGTAATAAATATTACAACAATTTGCTTCAGAATACTGGGTTGGCTACTATTTTCTGGTACCGATCAATAAAATAAGTGACATGTCAAATGGAAGATACAATATACATGTATACTACATATCTTTCCTTTGTGATTGTGAAAATATATTTTGGTTACATATACAAATTAGTCGTTCCAATTATATAATAATTTTATTGTGATCGAGATGTACCACTGTGCATGTTTATGAATATGTATAAATGTGTTACTTTGGCTGTTTTGCAGTTTTACTAAGCATTGTATGTATTGTATTTGCAGGATGATGAAGAGAGTCTGTGTGGGATGATAAGGATGGCAACGATGTTGTGCCAGACATCAACCAGGGCTCTTCATATTCACCCACAAATCTTAAGTAGAGCATACACCATCTGTTTGCGGTTATGGACTGGTTCAAGCCTTGTTGTAATGAACTTGGTTATATTTCCCCTTTCTCTGTGTGGCAAAACTCAGGCTCAACTCAAGGCTCTGCGTCATATGTACCACATCAGAGGATTGTTGGCTGCTCAGTGTGAGTGCAACAGAAGCTTCATGGTTGTAAGCAAGTTGCCAAGTCTTTACTATGTGAGATTGTTAGTGTGTATATGTTAAGATACATTGAGACAGCTTCAAATGTACACTTCATGTATATGTATATGGGCCCATGACCTTTCATACAATAAACATTTGAATTTGAATTTGAAATCTGTTTTATAAATACCACAGCAAATATGTTATGCCTGCACTAGTAGACCTCATTTCATCATATGCATAAAATGTTGTAGGGTTTTGACATATTTGTATTTGCATATTCATACAGAATTTGTTTTCTCCAATGCTGAAAATTCCCTTTTGATATGGGCATGCATACATCCATCCATCCATCCATCCATCCATCCATCCATCCATCCATCCATCCATCCATCCATCCATCCATACATACATACATACATACATACATACATACATACATACATACATACATACATACATACATACATACATACACACACACATACATACATACACACACACATACATACATACATACATACATACACACACACATACATATACACATACATACATACATACACACACACACACACACACACACACATACATACATACACATTGTTGAGTACTGTTGAAATGTGAGCTATTCACAATAATGAAACAGATGAATCATAACAGTGCATGTGTCACTGTGTTTGTTGTTTTTCGCGTACAATGTAATAAATGGTACATTCACAAGTTATGCAGAATGGTAGTGAGTGAGTTGCATAGTTACATCGGTAGCCATATCGTGACTATGAAAGTCGTAACTCTAAATTTGTAAATGTGTACATGAAATAAAAACAAACTTATATACTTACCTGTCTTCGAAGGACAGTAAAATAACTAATCTATCACAAATGTACACTAAAAACTGGGATGTAACCATAAACACTTTACCGGTACAGTATAAAAATGAGCTATAGATTGCCAACACCTGAAGGTTGATCAACATACTAGGGACTACGGCACGAACAGTACTTTTGCTTCCTGCATTGACCCTAGCTGGATTCTGTAAACAGAAATTATCTTGCAAATGTAACAGTAAGTAAATATAGTCCCCCAATGGAACAGCACAAAGCTAATTATAAGTTTGCCGTTTCATCTAAGCTGAAACCAACAGAAACCTAGCGGAAACCTACATTACCCAGTATCCAATAGGTTTCCGCAATAGCGGAAACAAAGTCATTTCTCTTTGAATGTTTCAGCGAACTGAAACTAAATGGAAACGCATAATGATAGTTTCAGTTGTAGAAACTTGACGGAAACCTAGATTGGTTAGTTTCAGTTTTGTAAACTATGCGGAAACTCGCATTGTCTGTTTCCGGATACTGAAACCTAGCGGAAACCTACATTACCCAGTATCCGTTAGGTTTCCGCAAAAACGGAAACTAAGTTATTTTTGCTGTGTATACGTGTTTGGCCACCTCCAACGCAAAGACTGCGTTTGCAAGAACGCCAAGGTATCCTGCACGACTGGAAGGGAAGGTTCCGCACAACTCGTCGTTTCCAGAATCTCCATCGCAGTACAAGAGTCTTTGGCAAACCCCAAACATGTGCAAACAAGTATCCTACACACAATAGGAATACGAGAAGACAACTGTGGAGCAATACTGAGCACCATCGCTAGAAAAGAGAGAGAGACCGGAAAGAAAGCGAAAGACAAGTGGCAAGAACTATATCCGGAAGAGAAGGCATACGCTCTATTCGTAGCAAAGATAGACGTTTCCGAAATACCCATCGGCAAGCTACAAACGTAGATTCCAAAACTAGAACGCCAACTACTAGCACACGGCTATGGGCTGTATTCTGTCGACTATACAAGAGATTTCTCTGGTGTACTGGACTGCAAGCGACTGGTGGAATACCTTTCGAAGAAACATGGTTACCGAGAGCAAGGAGACTTGTCTTCTGCTATGCAGTCGAACAGTCCAACAATTCTAGACAATACGGGTAGTGTTGGGGCCCACGTCTGTACTTGGGTCGAAACCTGGAATGGCTATACAATGCGAACGAAACTCTACAACAAGGTTGTTTCCAATTTCGAAGCAGGAGAAATCCGGGAGCAAATCGGAGGACATCTGGCAGACTATGTGGATTGCCCAAACCAACACTTGCGGAAAACTTTCCTGCATCCAGACGTGCAAGCCCGTAGTTGTACTCGCATAGAAGTTTCGCTCTACGCACATCCACACAACTCGGAAGAAATAGCAAACGATTTGGTAGAACAAACTCTACAGATGGTATCTCCTCCAGACACCAACTTGTTCGTAGTACAACCACCAGCAAAACAATGGGAAAACCTATCGAAATGTCTAGACCGCTGTCTCGTTCTGGCAGATCGCCCACAGGGCACCATCTTCGTAGTTTGGTATGCACATTTGGAGACGGGTAGAATTTCTGGGGTCTGTATTGCCCCTACAAGAGCCGACGACAATGCTACGTGGGAGAAAGCGATAGAATGGCCTGCAGCAGATTTTGGTTTCCGAGCATGTCCAATATTTCAGGTAGATATACTCTCCGCTACAGATACTGGTGTGGAGCTAGGTCCACTACGTTGCTATACAAAGGATCCCAATGCCAAAACGATACTGTCCACATGAGCATCGAGCCTCCCCAAGCGGTCGTAGAAGTCCTTGACGGTGGGCGCAGTCGACGGTTCTGCAGCAGGCAATATGCTGCTGGTAGACGGCTCGCTGGGGGACAAGATGTCTACCTCTTTGCGAGCTTCTTGCGATCGCTTTGTGTATTCCTTTTTCTCCCGTACTATTTCTCCGAATCGCTCCAGTTCTTTTTCTCTACGCTGCTCTTGTTCTATCTGCCGTGCTGTCTTTCTGCCTTCTAGGATAGCCCATGCTTCTCTTCTCCATTCTTCCACGCGTGCTGCTTCTTGTATTTCTTGCAATCGTTTTCCTCGACCCCTAGCAGATCCAGAATATACTTCTCTGTCTTTTGCAATCTCTGGTACTTCCTGCAGTTGGAATTTGGAAGAAGCCTTGCCTATGGTGCTACATTTGGCTGTTCTAAATTCTCACTCTACTGTTTTGCAAGAAGGCAATAGAATACTTGGATCTGCTCCATTTGGATGTAGCTGGGTTGGTCTTCTACTCGCAGACAGTATCGTTTTGGCATCGGGATCCTTTGTATAGCAACGTAGTGGACCTAGCTCCACACCAGTATCTGTAGCGGAGAGTATATCTACCTGAAATATTGGACATGCTCGGAAACAAAAATCTGCTACAGCCGATTCTATCGCTTTCTCCCACGTAGCATCGTCGTCGGCTCTTGTAGGGGCAATACAGACCCAGAAATTCTACCCGTCTCCGAATGTGCATACCAAACTACGAAGATGGTGCCCTGTGGGCGATCTGGCAGAACGAGACAGCGGTCTAGACATTTCGATAGGTTTCCCATTGTTTTGCTGGTGGTTGTACTACGAACAAGTTGGTGTCTGGAGGAGATACCATCTGTAGAGTTTGTTCTACCAAATCGTTTGCTATTTCTTCCGAGTTGTGTGGATGTGCGTAGAGCGAAACTTCTATGCGAGTACAACCACGGGCTTGCACGTCTGGATGCAGGAAAGTTTTCCGCAAGTGTTCACAGCAAAAATAACTTAGTTTCCGTTCTTGCGGAAACCTAATGGATACTGGGTAATGTAGGTTTCCGCTAGGTTTCAGTATCCGGAAACAGACAATGCGAGTTTCCGCATAGTTTACAAAACTGAAACTAACAAATCTAGGTTTCTGTCAAGTTTCTACAACTGAAGCTATCATTATGTGTTTCCATTTAGTTTCAGTTCGCTGAAACATTCATAGCAAAATGACTTAGTTTCCGCTATTGCCGAAACCTATTGGATACTGGGTAATGTAGGTTTCCGCTAGGTTTCTGTTGGTTTCAGCTTAGATGAAATGGCAAACTTAGCTTTGTGCTGTTCCATTGGGGGACTATATTTACTTACTGTTACATTTGCAAGATAATTTCTATATACAGAATCCAGCTGGGGTCCATGCAGGAAGCAAAAGTACTGTACTTTCCCTTAGTCCCTAGTATGTGGATCAACCTTCAGGTGTTGGCAATCTATAGCCCATTTTTATACTGTACCGTTTAAGTGTTTATGGTTACATGCCAGTTTTTAGTGTACATTTGTGATAGACTAGTTATTATACTGTACTTCGAAGACTGGTAAGTATATAAGTTTGTTTTTATTTCATGTACACATTTACAAATTTAGATTTACGACTTTCAGAATCACGAAATGGCTGCCGGTGTGACTTTGTAACTCACTCACTCCCATTCTGCATAACTTGTGAATGTACCATTTATTACATTTTACACGAAAAACAACAAACACAGTAACACAGTCACTGTTATGATTCATCTGTTTAATTATTATCAATAGCTCACATGTATGTATGTATGTGAGAGAAACATCAAGAGGGAATCTTCAGCATTGGAGAACACAACTTCTGTATGAATATGCAAATACAAATATGTCAAAACCGTACAACATTTTATGCATATGATGAAATGAGGTCTACAAGTGCAGGCATAACATACTTGCTGTGGTATTTATTAAACAGATTTCAAATTCAAATTCAAATGTTTATTGTATGAAAGGTCATGGGCCCATATACGTGAAGTGTACATTTGAAGCTGCCTCAATGTATCTTAACATATACGGACTAACAATCTTACATAGTAAAGACTTGGCAACTTGCTGACAATCATGAAGCTTCTGTTGCACTCATACTGAGCAGACAGCAACAATCTCTGATCTGGTACATATGAAGCAGAGCCTGAGTTGAGACATTTGTTTTGCCACAGAGAAAGGGGAAATATAACCAAGTTGATAACAACAAGGCTTGAACCAGTCCACAACCGCAAACAGATGGTGTATACTCTACTTAAGATCTGTGGGTGAATATGAAGAGTCCTGGTTGATGTCTGGCACAACATCGTTGCCATCCTCATCGTCCCACACAGACTCTGCATCATCCTGCAAATACAACATACAATGCTTAGTAAAACTACAAAAACAGCCAAAGTAACACATGTATACATATTCAAAAACATGCACAGTGGTACATCTGATCACAATGAAATTATAAAATTAGAACAACTAATTTGTAGATGTAACCAAAAGATTGTTTTCACAATCACAAAGGAAAGATCTGTAGTATAGATGTATATTGTATCTTCCATTTGACATGTCACTTATTTGATTGATTGGTACAAGAAAATAGTAGCCAACCCAGTATTCTGAAGCAAATTGTGGTAATATTTATTACTGTTACTGTACTCATATTCAAGGTAACATCTACTACCAAATCGCCAATTGAAATCTAAGCATAGGTAAAACGGTACATATATATTTTAAATAGATACGAATCATGTTTAAACACTGAATGTAACGCCTGATTATACATGTGAGCTTATCCATTTCAAATTGAAATGACCAACTCAACTGAGAAAAGCATACAAAATCTAACATTTCCCATGAATGAAAAATCGTGGGTATTTCTTAGTTTTATCAACCCTCTAAGGAAACATTCACAGCAATATAATAACATAAAATATTATTTTTTAATGTGACCTTTACTTTAATTTAAAAACTGTAAAATGTGTAACAGAACTTATTCACTTTCAGTTACATATCTGATATACAATAATTAAATATATTCATTATTGATATATGATGGATAGCAAAGGGACAGATCAAACTGAAGTTGTTAAGTGAAACCTATGACGTTAAGTATCTTTGACGACTAACCTGATGAGAAACTGCTGTCCAGGTCGTCGATGACTAGTCATTGTTATATTACTATCATAAGATAGTTTCCAACTGTTTTTCTGATAATTTCTCAGGGGTACACTTCAACCCCATGAAGTGTATGGTGTCGGGTAAGAAGATCTTGGTGAGTGATATCGTGTCTTCCACGGTCACGGTGACCCCCTGCAGACTGGTGTGGGAGTCGACACCCACGCGCACGTAAACAGTGCAAACGTCATACTGGTGTTGTTTCCCCACGGAGTTTGATCCCCTTTACGATTTCGACTTCGCTGTGTATTAGTTCACCTAGGTAGACTTGGATGACCAGCGTGGAGTTACGCCGATGTGAACTCTCCAGGATGTTGACCACGCCTTCGAATTCAGACACCACCTGCAATGCCACGTTTTGCATCCGGGCTTGCTCGACAGCATGTTGGCTGCCATACTGGAGACTGGGCTGATGATTACACTACGTCTCTGCGTCGGGATGTAAGCCACGAGCAGAGTTCCGTTATTCACGACTTTGTTTAGGTAGTTGTCTTTGTTCTCCGTGAACACGTAGGGGGAGCCGAGACTAATGTTGAGAAACCAATCCACTCGAGAGGGCAACAACACCCACTTGTCGTCGTCGGTGAAGACGAGCGTATATGGCTTGTTTCGGGCGACGGTCGTGCTCTCAACATCTTCTAAGTCGAACAGTTTGCCTCCGAACGATTGGGATACCGCCCATCTATCATCACCGATGCGGACTAGGTCGAACCGAGTGTTGAGGGCCGCTCCTGAGGTATCTACTATATCACCTACGGTTCTCCCGATGGAGGGGACTTCAATGCGTTTGTAAATGTTGTTTTTCAGTTGCAAGGCGTACAGTTTACCATCTACTCCGAGGTCGTCGAATCCGCGTGTGTCCCCGAGGTCGGAGATCCCCACATTGACGCATTTTTTTCAACTTCATTCCTGGACCTTGTGCGCTAGTCATTTTATGTGCAGAGTTATGCTGAGGTATCCTATATTCACAGGATTATGCTTTATATCTAAAACCGATATTACCAACTCAGGGATGTTACCCCGAGTTAACCTCTTATACAGGGGTCCCGACGTGGCTGGAAAGTTTCTAAAGTGTTTGCAGGAGGAAGAGAAAACTATCAGGAATGCACTGTACACAGTCGCTCCCATGCGTATGACTCAAGCCAACCGGCTAGCTCACGGCTGCAGCACTCACTGTCACGTGTGTGATAAACCGCTGAACAGCGATTCGGTGAGAGATCACTGCTACGTCACCGGTAAAATTATAGAGCTGCCGCTCACAACACTTGCAACCTCAAGCTCAGAATCAACCCCAAGACAATAAACATCCCCATGGTCTTCCACAACTTGAGAGGGTACGACTCTCACTTGATCATGCAGGCCATCGCGGTCAGCGGCAACCTGACGTGCATCCCCAACAACATGGAGAGATACATCTCCTTCTCCTGAACCGCCTGAGGTTCATCGACTCGATTCAGTTCCTCCTGTCATCACTTTCGACAGTCTGGTCAAGGCCAACGATACCTTCCCATCACCCGATCGATACACGGCGCTGAGGGCTCGACCCCTGCTGATGAGGAAGTAAATGCGTGCCCTCACGAGTACATGGATGGCTGGGCCAAGATTGCCGAGACCCGACTACCTCCCATCAGCTGATTTTACAGCAACCTGACCGACTTCGACAATCACCCAAGACGATTACTGCGCACGCGATTAACGTATGGAATAAACTGGGTTGTAAGAATCTGGGTGACTACCACAACCTGTGCTTGAGAACAGAGGTATTCCTGCTAGCCAACGTGTTCGAGGCGTTTAGGGAGGACGTGTTTTAATCAGTATCAACTCGACCCGCATGGTACTACACCAGCCCAGGTCTATCTTGGGATGCCTTGCTGAAGAAAACGGGAGTTAAGTTGGAATTGCTCACCGATTCACGACATGCACTTGTTCATTGAGAAAGGCTTGCGAGACGGGATTTCCATGGCCTCTCAACGCTATGCGAAAGCTAATAATCAATACGTGAAGGGCTATGACTCGAGCAAGCCAACCACTCACAACCTCTACCTCGATGCCAACAACCTGTACGGCTGGGCCATGAGCCAGTATCTACCCACAGGGGGATTCGAATGGGCATCACCTGAGATCGATGTTATGAGCATTGCGCCAGATTCGAACAAAGGCTATATCCTCGAAGTGGACTTGGAATACCCCAAGGCATTGCACACATCGCACAACAGCTACCCCCTGGCCCCCGAACGTTTGAGGGTTAACCCGGACTGGATTTCCGAGTACCAACATTACTTGTTAGGTGGGCAGGTGGCAGACGTTGAAAAACTCATGCCCAACTTAATGAATAAGACCAAGTACATCGTTCACTATCGCAACCTACAGCTGTCGTTGGGTATGAGGCTGACCAAAATACACAGGGTGCTCGTGTTCGATCAGAGCCCCTGGATGGAGCCCTACATCAGAATGAACACGGACCTGCGAAAACTGGCCACCAGTGACTTTGAGAAAAACCTCTACAAGCTCATGAACAACTTCGGTGTTCAGTAAGACGATGGAGAACCTGAGGAAGCAGCGTGACCGTGAAGCTGGTTCGGTCGAAGAGAGAAGACAATCTCAGGAAACTGATAGCCAGCCTGGCATTCAACGAAGCAAGATATTTACCGACGACCTGGTGGCCCTGCACGCGAAGAAAAGCCACATAAAATTCAACCGGCCTGTTTACGTGGGGATGAGCATCCTCGATTTATCCAAACACCTGATGTACGACTTTTTTACTACAACGAGCTCAAGAAGCAGTACAGCGCCAGGTGTGAAGTGCTGTACACGGACACGGATTCCCTGCTGATGGAGATTCAGACCAAGGACGTGTAATGCGAGGACGTGGTAAAACACATCGATTTATCGGACACGAGTGAGCTACCCCAAGGGCCATGCCATGCAAGCACGGTTAACAAAAGGTCCTCGGTAAGATGAAGGACGAGTGTGCTGGCGCGCCATAACCCGAGTACATGGGCTTCAGACCCAAGATGTATTCCATCCTGAAGGCCGACAACGGTGAGATCCGAAAGGTGAAGGGGTCAAGAAGTAGGTGGTGAAACAACACATCAAACACGCCAGATTCAAAGGAAGCCCTGTTCAAGACCCGCACCTTCAGACATCAAATGAACACGCTGAGAAGCTGATGGGCACAGGATTCTGGGACTGACGATAAACAAGACGTCCCTGTCGCCGATTGACCTGGCGTTGGTTAGCCATCGATGGGATCAACGCGTGCGTGTATGCGGGCATGAGAAAATTGGAACCGAGAACATAGGTGTATATACACAATGTCCGCGGAACCAAAGAAAGTTTGAGGCTATTTACTACAGCCAGCGTGGGTACTGGAAAGGAGCTAGCACCGTTACATAAGCTGGGAAAAATGGCCGTGAGTACCCACGGACAAGCCCTGTGGCAGATCTATTTACCGGCACCACGCGCTACGTGCCTAGAAGAAGGTTCGGCATTAACCAATAAGCGCCCACCAGGCCAACCTCCTGTTCTTAGCCCACGACAAGAGGCACAAGTATGCCCTATCCGTCATTGACGATGGCAGCAGCTACAAGGAAGCCGAACCCTTGACGCGAAGGATGCGGCCCAAGTAGCCCGCGGATTCGCTTATACAAAGCGCGGTCCGCTGACATGTCCCACAGAGCTGCAAGTCGACCCGGTGGAGTTCATGGGTGCCGTGTCACAACTGCTAGCCAAACCACGATACCAAGGTCAGGCGTGGCGTCTGGGGCTCTCATCGCCAGCCAGGCCATAGTCGAGAGATTCAATCGGGACTTTGGCCGGTAGCTTTTTAGGACAACGGTATGCGAGAGATGGTCAACCCAGAAAAACGATCGACGGAAGCGGTAGCGCGGCTACCTCAGGTGGTGTCGGCTATCAACCACAAAACCACCCGTCTCACGGCAAGAAACCAGCCGGCGCTATCAAACTAAAATCAGTGACGGCCGAAATCGGCTGCACCATTCGTGGGAAGGAGAAACAGATACCGATAGGGCCCTCTTGAGGTACCTCTACCAGCCGAGGGAACATGAAGGGGACGCTCGGAAACGAGCCACCGATCAATATGGTCAGTCAAAACTTACAACATAGATAAAGTAGACATCAAAGCCGTGAGCCGAACTTGTACTACTTTAGAGATTGGCCAGGGAGAGGTTTCGTTAGAGAGGAATTATTAGTCATACCGTACGGCACAATGTTACCCCCAAGCAAAATATTTAACACTTACCTTGTTGCGGGTAATCTTAATGGTATCCTGTCAACATGACATAGTGTCGTGATCAGGGAAAGTGCTAGTTCGCGGTCATAGTGACCGGGAAGTTCACTGGGGATTCAAAAGTGGTATATACAATGGCGGCGAGATCTAGGGCCGACAAAAGCTTTATTTATGAAATAAAGCTTTACAGCGACCTCTTCTTGAAAGTGATCTCGTACCCCAGTATATATACTACTCATTGCAAACCCAATTGCTTGAAACTGAAACCATACTCATTTAGTTTTTTTAACAAAGTTTGACAATCAAAACCAAAGCGAAGCCGAAACGAATCCACGCTGGATATATAACGTGAGTAGTCAAAGCAGTTAATAATCATACACATTTGGGATTAACATTTTCAAAATATTGTAAATGGTCTGACCATACTAATAATATTGTAATTATAACTTCAAAAATGATATCTTCTCTACGTAAACATAAGCGTTTATTACCGCGCTCTGTATTGAATACAATTTATGTAATGTTCATAAGACCCCATTTCGAATATGCGTGTGAAATATGGGATGGCTGTGCTCAATATCAAGCAAATAAATTAGAACAACTGCAAGTAGTAGCAGCAAGAATTGTAACAGGTTTACCTAAATATACTCACCATGAATATCTGTATTATGAAACTGGTTGGGAAACTTAAGAAGAACGTAGGATAAAAATTGCAAACTTTATCTTTTTGGGGGAAAATACAGAATAATATGGCACCATCATACCATAATGATCTTGTTCATGGGAACATAGCATCTAAAAGTAACTATAATCTTCGTAACTGATGATGTTTCCTTCCTTTCTCAAGATTAAAATTTTCTTATGATTCGTATTTTCCATCCACAATTAGAATGTGGAATGAATGTCCAGTTGAAGTGAGAAAAGGTGTGTCAATGATTTATTTTAAATGTAATATTGTTATAAAACATAAAACTGCTCAGCAATACTTTTATTTTTTGGACCGAGAAACGCTACCATCCTCCCACAAAACTACGTTACATGTATAGTGATTTGAATCATGTTCTGTTCTGAGTTGATATAAAAGATAACCCAAGTTGTTCTTGTGGAAATGTTTTGTGAAAATTCTTATCATTACCTATTTCAGTGTCAACTATATATTGTACAGAGAACTGCCATGATGATTAATTTACGTAGTGTTACCAATATGAATATAAACTATGAGTTGAGTTGAGTTGGGCTTTACGTCACATAGGCATTTTTTCCAGCCATACATTGACGAGAACAAGTCTGCTTTAATGAACATTTCAAATACAAAATCCAAATGTGTTTTATTTCAAAGACATATATATTCATTTCACTGTCATTTAAAAACAGCACTAAATTTAAAAGCACGCAATTTGTTATTCACATTACACAGTTACAATTTATGATACAGATCAAGTGAATATAAACTATGAGTTACTATTACATGGCAATGCAGACCTGACTGTTCGCATAAATCAAAACTAATTTAAAATTGTTAAGTTAAAACATATATTTTCCTTATCCCGGTTCATGCTCCTTTCGACGGTCACCTGGAAACGTGAATCCTTTTTAGTTCCCGAAGCGAACGTACAGTCACTCACCCTGGAGGATACGGTGCCTCCCTTTCTCATTCTGATTTCTTTTCATGTTTATATGTTTTAACAGTACGTGTCCTGGAACTTCATTTAGAATATTAAGCTGAAGAATTTCGGTATTTGAGCAGAGATGTTTGGATAATGATACATTTGATTAGACACTGAAAATACGTTTATTTCAGAATCCATCGTCATAAGGCTCCTGAGGAGTTAGACTCTTGGAAGACTGGAGGCATCGTGTCTTTGTTTCCAAGAGCCCCTCTCTCAATTGTTGGCTTCACATGTGCTCGATGTGACAAGGGAAGGAGGGTGAGGACAATAGCACCGCAGTCCCTCAAGATCTCGAGAGAAAATAGGAAGGCCAAACTAATCATCGTCGACTCTGTTCATATACATATTTATTTACTTAGTTAATTAGTTGCTTTGATACTTAGCTTGTTACCTTGTCACTTTGTTACCTCGTCTCTTTGTTACCTTGTCACTTTGATACCTTGTCAGTTGTATGCTTAGTTAGTTACTTAGTTACTTTGTTCCTTAGCTTGATACTTATTATGACACTGCCACATACATATACTTATAGCATTCACTAGAAGTATCTCTCTGCCATATGTAAACGTTATGGCATTCACTAGAATTATAACTCCGCTACATATATATACTTATAGCATTCACTCGATGTATCTCTTTGCTATATGTAAATGTTATGGCATTGACTAGAATTATAACACCGCCACATATATATACCTATCTCTCTGCCACATGTAAATGTTATGGCATACACTAGAAGTATCACACTGACACATATACATACTCATAGCATTCACTAGAAGCATCATTCTGCCATATGTAAATGTTATGGCATTCTCTAGAATCATAACACCGCCACATATACATACTTATCTCTCTACCATATGTAAATGTTATGGCATTCACTAGAAGTATCACACTGCCAAATACACATACGTATAGCATTCACTAGAAGTATCTCTCTGCCATATGTAAATTTTATGGCATTCACTAGAATTAGAACACCGCCACACATATAAAAATATATATACTTATCTCTCTGCCGTATGTAAATGTTATCGCATTCACTAGAAGTATCACACTGCCACATATTCATACTTATAGCATTCACTATAAGTATCTCTCTGTCACATGTAAATGCTATGGCATTCTCTGGAAACATAACACCGCGACAAATACATAATTATCTCTCTGCCATGTGTAAATGTTATGGCATTCACTAGAATTATAGCACCGCCACATATATACTCATCTCTCTGCAACATGTAATGTTATGGCATTCACTAGATTTAAGACACTGACACATATAAACTTATCTCTCTCCCAAATGTAAATGTTATGGCATTCACTAGAATTATAAAACCGCCACATATATATTTATCACTATGCCATATGTAAATGTTATGGCATTCACTAGAATTAGAACACCGCCACACATATACTTATCTCTATGCCATACGAAAATGTTATGGCATTCACTAAAATTATAACACCGCCACATATATATTTATCACTATGCCATATGTAAATGTTATGGCATTCACTAGAATTAGAACACCGCCACACATATACTTATCTCTATGCCATACGAAAATGTTATGGCATTCACTAGAATTATGACACCGCCACGTATATATACTTATCTCTCTGCAATACGAAAATATTATGGCATTCACTAAAATTATGACACCGCCACATATACATACGTATAGAATTCACAAGAAGTATCTCTCTGCCATATGTAAATGTTATGGCATTGTCTAGAATAATAACAACGCCACATATATATACTCATCTCTCTGCCATATGTAAATGTTATGGCATTCCCTAGAAGTATCAAACTGCCACATATACATACTTATAGCATTCACTAGAAGAAAATCTCTGCCATATGTAAATGTTATGGCATTCACTAGAATTAGAACACCGCCATACATATACTTATCTCCATGCCATACGAAAATGTTATGGCATTCACTAGAATTATGACACCGCCACGTATATATACTTACCTCACTGCAATACGAAAATCTAATTGCATTCACTAAAATTATAACACCGCCACATATATATAAATATATACTTCACCTTTGCCATATGTAAATGTTATGGCATTCAGTAGAATTATAACACCGCCACATATATATACTTTTCTCTCTGCCATATGTAAATGTTATGGCATCCACTAGAGTTATGACACTGCCACATATATATATTTAGAGCATTTCACTAGAAGTATCTCTCAGCCATATGTAAATATTATGGCATTGACTAGAATTATAATACCACCATATATATATAAATATATATACTTATCTCTCTGCCACATGTAAATGTTATGGCATTCACTAGAAGTATCACACTGCCACATATACATACTCATAGCATTCACTAGAAGCATCTCTCTACCATAGGTAAATGTTATGGCATTCTCTAGAATTAGAAAACCGCCACATATAAACTTATCTCTCTGCCATATGTAAATGTTATGGCATTCACTAGAAGTATCAAACTGCCACATATACATACTTATAGCATTCACTAGAAGTATCTCTCTCCCATATGTAAATCTTATGGCATTCACTAGAATTATAACACCGACACATATATACTTATCTCTCTGCCATATGTAAATGTTATGGCATTCACTAGAATAATGACACTGCAACATATATATACTTATAGCATCCACGAGAAGTATCTCTCTACCATATGTAAATGTTATGGCATTCTCTAGAATTATAACACCGACACATATACATACTTATCTCTCTGCCATAAGTAAATGTTATGGCATTCTCTACAATTATAACACCGCCACATATATATACTTATCTCTCTCCCATATGTAAATGTTATGACATTCACTAGAATTTTGACACCGCCACATATATACTTATTCTCTCTGCCATATGTAAATGGTATGCCATTCACTAGAAATAACACCGCCACAGACATATACTTATCTCTCTGCCATATGTAAATGTTATGGCATTCACTAAAATTATAACACTGCCACATATATATAACTATATAGACTTATCTCTCTGCCATATGTTAATGTTATGGCATTCACTAGAATTATAACACCGCCACATATATTTTTATCGCTATGCCATATGTAAATGTTATGGCATTCACTAGAAGTATCACACTGCCACATATACATACTTATAGCATTCACTATAAGTATCTCTCTGCCATATGTAAATGCTATGGCATTCTCTAGAATTATAACACCGCCACATATACATAATTATCTCTCTGCCATATGTAAATGTTATGGCATTCAGTAGTAATATAACATCGCCATATGTAAATGTTATGGCAATAACTAGAATTATAACACCGCCACATATATAGTTACCTCTCTACCATATGTTAATGTTATGGCATATACTAGATTTAAGACACTGCCAGATATATATACTGATAGCATCCACTAGAAGCATTTCTCTGCCATATGTAAATGTTATGTCATTCTCTAGAATTATAACACCGCCGCATATATATATATACTGATATCTCTGCCATATGTAAATATTATTGCATTCACAAGAATTATAACATTGCCACATATATACTTATCTCTGCCATATGTAAATGTTATGGCATTCTCTAGAATTATATCTCTGCCACATATACATACTCATATCTCTGCCATATGTTAATGTTATGGCATTCAGTAGAATTATAACATTGCCACACATAAACTTAGCTCTCTGCCATATGTAAATGTTATGACATTCACTAGAAGTATATCTCTGCAATATGTAAATGTGATGGCCTTCACTAGAATTATAACACCGCCACATATATATTTATCACTATGCCATATGGAAATGTTGTGGCATTCACTAGACTTATGACACTGCCACATATACATTTATCACTATGCCATATGTAAATGTTATGGCATTCAGTAGAATTATAACACCTCCACATATATATACTTATCTCTCTGCCATATGTAGATGTTATGGCATTCACTAGAATTATAACAACACCACATATATACTTATCTCTCTGCCATATGTAAATATTACGGCATTCACTAGATTTATGACACTGCCACATATATATTCTTATAGCAATCACTAAAAGTATCTCTCTGCCATATGTAAATGTTATGGCATTCACTAGAATTATAACACCGCCACATATATATTTATCACTATGCCATATGTAAATGTTATGGCATTCACTAGAATTATAACACCTCCACATATATATACTTATCTCTGGGCCATATGTAGATGTTTAGGCATTTACTAGAATTATAACACCGCCACATATACATACTTATCTCTCTGCCACATGTAAATGTTATGGCATTCACTAGAAGTATCAAACTGCCACATATACATACTTACAGCATTCACTAGTAGTATATCTCTGCCATATGTAAATGTTATGGCATTCACTAGAATTATAGCACCGCCACATATATACTCATCTCTCTGCAACATGTAATGTTATGGCATTCACTAGATTTAAGACACTGACACATATATACTTATCTCTCTCCCAAATGTAAATGTTATGGCATTCACTAGAATTATGACACTGACACATATATATTTATCTCTCTCCCAAATGTAAATGTTATGGCATTCACTAGATTTAAGACACTGCCACATATATATATACTTATAGCATCCACTAGAAGTATCTCTCCTGCCATATGTAAATGTTATGGCATTCTCTAGAATTATAACACCGCCACCTATATATACTTATAGCATTCACTACAGCTGCGTATGAAAAGATTGTTCACTTCATAAATGGAAACGCTTTTAGTACTATTACATTCAAGTACTGCTTTTAATTTAATTCCAGTGTCTGTTTGCAAATCCTATTCGCAAATTATGCATTCAAATGAGCTCAAGTTGTGTGTTTTCATCATTGTTGTGCGTTTAAACAACTTAGTAACCGCTCTGATACATTAACGGAATCGCAGGATGAAATTCAGGAGCGGCGATCATCGAGACAGAAAGGTGAGTTATGCTTTTATTTTGTTATTGTGCTTAAATTATGACATCAACAGTTATGAGGATATATTTAAACTATCCTCTGGCAGAAAGATAGAACAGTTACAAATTTCATTCCATCATAATTAAGCGTATAAAATCTTCCCTGTAAGAAATCTGAACTTTTCTGCTTGAAAGTATAATGTTTCGTTTCTGGGATGCTTTTAGTCTTCGGTTTGAAACATTTGGTAACGCACAATGTGTCGATAAGAAACTGTCGTGATTTCTTTACAGAATGGATCAGGCAAAGAAAAGAACTGGACAAACTTGGAACGGAGCAGGATTGTGACATTGAGGGATGCAGGGAATAAATGGAGTACAATTCAGAAGTTTATGGCGAGAGAATACAAGTTTGATGTCTCAGTTAGAGGTATGATCAAGTTATATAAGAAATACAAAGAATCTGGCCGTATTGAAGATTTGCCAAGGTCAGGCAAACCTCGATGTACTTCAAGACGTGAAGACCGAATAATCAGGAAACTGTGTCTGAAGGATAGATATGCTACACTGAACATAATTCATGGTAGACTAAAGCAATCAATGAGTAAACAGGTTAGTCGGATGACTATTTCTCGTAGACTACAAACATTTGGGTTAAAATGTTTTGTCCCTGCCAGAAAACCTCTTCTCAATAAGAAGCAAAGAAAACGGCGATTTTCATGGGCTAAACGGGTCAAACATTTTGGCTGCCGCAGTGGAACAAGATATTATTTTCTGATGAATCCATTTTCCGTTGCTTCAGTAACCGAAGAAGACGCATGAGAGTTCGACGTTTCAGCTATGAACGCTACAAAACAACTTGTTTACAGAGCACTGTAAAGCACCCCCTCAAGTTCATGTCTGGGGATGATTTCCCTCAACGGGCCAGGGATTCTGAAAATTGTTCCAGGAACATTGAATAGTGAACGATATCAACAACATATCATCAACGATATTTCAAATCATGGTTCCTGTCTTTTTCCAGAAAAATGCTTTGTGTTCCAGCATGATAATGCTCCAGCTCACAATTCCAGATCTACACGGGATTATCTGGCTCGCAGGAAATTCAGGTGCAGCCATGGCTGGGAAGTTCCCCTGATATGAATCCCATAGAGACAGTGTGGGATATCATTGGGAAGAAAGTAGCAAAGATATGCCTACATCAAGCCATAACCTCTGGAACTCCGTCAAAAACATTGCTATTCTTTGCCAAATTCAGTGTTCAAGAATCTCTACAAGTCCATGCCAAAGAGAATCAAAGCACTGGTCGCGGCCAAAGGTGGAGCTACTCATTACTGAATAAAGCTCACACATAAACTACTTCTCATTGTGTTTTCCTTGTTTTCTTTTTGCTTATTCGAGCTTAAAATGAATGGTTTGAATGGATTTCCTTGGGTGAACAAACTTTTGATACGCAGCTGTAGAAGTATCTCTGCCATATGAAAAATGTTATGGCATTCTCTAGAATTATAACACCGCCACATATATATACTTATCTCTCTGCCATATGTAAATGTTATAGCATTCACTAGATTTAAGACACTGCCACCTATATATATATACAGATAGCATTCACTAAAAGTATCTCTGCCATATGTAAATGTTATGGCATTCACTAGATTTTAAGACACTGCCACCTATATATATATACTTTTAGCATTCACTAAAAGTATCGCTGCCATATGTAAATGTTATGGTCATTCACTGGAAGTATCAAACTGTCACATATACATAGTTATAGCATACTAGAAGTATCACTCTGCCATATGTAAATGTTACCTTGTCACTTTGTATGCTTAGTTAGTTACTAATTTACTTTGTTACTTCTTAGCTTGATACTTAGCTTGTTACCTTGCCACTTTGTGACCTCGTCACTTTGTTACCTCGTCACTTTGTTACCTCGTCACTTTGTTACCTTCTCACTTGTATGCATAATTAGTTACTCAGTTACTTCGTTACTGAGCTTGTTACTTAGATTGCCACCTTGTCACTTTGTTTCCCTCGTCACTTTCTCACCTTTGTTACCTTCTCACTTGAATGCTTAGTTAGTTTGTTAGTTACTTTACAACCTTAGCTTGATAGCTTGTCACTTTATTACCTCGTCACTTTGTTACCTTCTCAATGTGTGCTGAGGTATTTACTCAGTTACTTATTTTACTTAGTAAGTTGCTTAGGTACTTTGTTACTTAGATTGTTACTTAGATTGCTACCTTGTCAATTTGTTACCTCTCGTCACTTTCTTTTACCTTGTCACTTTGCTACCTTCTCACCTGTATGCGTAGTTAGTTACTTTGTTACTTTGTCACTTAGCTTGATACTTAGCGTGTTACCTTGTCACTTTGTTATCCTATCACTTTGTTATTGGCTTTTCATTTGTATGATTAGTTAGATGCTCAGTTAGATGTTCAGTTACTTAGTTACTTAGTTCTTACTTTCTTTGTTACTTAGCTTGTAACTTAGCTTGTTACCTTGCAACTTTGTTACGTCGTCACTTTGTTACCCTCGTCACTTTGTTACATTCTCACTTGTATTCTTAGTTAGTTACTCTGTTACTGAATTACATAGTTAGTTGCTTAGTTAAATTGTTACTTAGCTTGTTACTCAGATTACTGCCTTGTCACTTTGTTACCTCGTCACTTGTATGGTTTGTTAGCTTGATATTTAGCATGTTACCTTGTCACTTTGTTACCTTGTCACTTGTATTCTTAGTTAGTTGCTTAGTTACTTTGTTAGTTGCTTACTTACTTTGTTACCTCGTCACTTTGTTACCTTCTCACTTGTATGCATAATTAGTTACTCAGTTACTTCGTTACTGAGCTTGTTACTTAGATTGCTACCTTGTCACTTTGTTTCCTCGTCACTTTCTCACCTTGTCACTGTGTTACCTTCTCACTTGTATGCTAAGTTAGTTTGTTAGTTTCTTTGTAACTTAGCTTGATAGCTTGTCACTTTATTACCTCGTCACTTTGTTACCTTCTCACGTGTGCTGAGGTATTTACTCAGTTACTTATTTACTTAGTAAGTTGCTTAGGTACTTTTTTACTTAGCTTGTTACTTAGATTGCTACCTTGTCAATTTGTTACCTCGTCACTTTCTTACCTTGTCACTTTGTTACCTTCTCACCTGTATGCGTAGTTAGTTACTTTGTTACTTAGCTTGATACTTAGCGTGTTACCTTGTCACTTTGTTATCCTATCACTTTGTTACCTTTTCATTTGTATGATAAGTTAGATGCTAAGTTACTTAGTTACCTAGTTCTTACTTTCTTTGTTACTTTGCTTGTTACTTAGATTGCTGCCTTGTCACTTTGTTACCTCGTCACTTGCATGCTTAGTTAGTTACTTCGTTACTTTGTTACTTAGCTTGTTACTTAGATTGCTACCTTGTCTGACTGACTGAGTTTGGTTTTACGCCACTTTTTGCAATATTCCAGCAACATAACGGCGGGGGAACACCAGGAATGGGCTTCACACATTGTACCCATGTGGGGATTTGAACCCGTGTCTTCGGCGTGACGAGCCAACGCTTTAACCACTAGGCTACCCCACCGCCCCTGCTACCTTGTCACGTTGTTACCTCGTCACTTTGTTACCTTTTCATTTGTATTCTTAGTTAGATGCTCAGTTACTTAGTTATTACTTTCTTTGTTACTTAGCTTGTTACTTAGATTGCTGCCTTGTCACTTTGTTACCTCGTCACTTGCATACTTAGTTAGTTACTCAGTTACTTAGCTTGTTACCTTGTCACTTTGTTACATCGTCACTTTTTTACTTCGTCACTTTGTTACATTCTCACTTGTATTCTTAGTTAGTTACTCTGTTACTGAATTACACAGTTAGTTGCTTAGTTAAACTGTTACTTAGCTTGTTACTTAGATTACTGCCTTGTCACTTCTCGTCACGTGTATGGTTTGTTAATTACTTTATTGTTACTGTTACCTTGTCACTTTGTTACCTGCTTAGTTACTTTGTTTTAAAGCTTGATCCTAAGCGTGTTACCTTGTCACCTTGTTACCTTCTCAATTTGTATACTTACTGAGTTACCTCTTACTTAACCTGATACCTTGACACTTTGTCATCTCGTCACTTTGTTACCCTATGACTTGTATGCTCAGTTACTCTGGTACGTTAGTTACTTTGTTACTTAGCTTGTTACCTCGTCACTTTGTTACTTCTGTTACTTTGTTACCTTCTCCGCTCGTATGCTTAGTTAGGTATTCAGTTACTTAGTTACTCAGTCAGTTGCTTATTTACTTTGTTACTTATCTTGTTACCTCGTCACTTTGTTACCTTGTCACCTTGTTACATTCTCACTTGTATGCTTAGTTACTACTCAGTTGCTTAGTTACTTAGTCAGTTGCTTAGTTGCTTTGTGACCTCCTTGACTCTCGTAACTTGTCACGTTATTTACCTTCTCACTCTTCTGCATGCTTGGTTAGTTACTCACCTTAGCTAGTTACTTGCGCTCTTAGCTTGTGACTTGACATTGTTACCTCTGTCACATTGTTATCTTGTCACCTTGCATGCTTAGTTACTTACTTTGTTACTTCTAGCTTGTTGCTTAGCTTGTTGCCTTCGTTTTTGTATACCTCGTCACTTTGTTACCTAAGCTCACTTTCGTCAGTTGCTTAGTTACTTAGTCGGTTGCTTATTACTTTGTTTACTTAACTTGTGACTCTAGCTTGTTACTTTGTTACTCCTCGTTTTCGTAACTTGTCACTTTGTTATGTCACTATGCTTGCTTGGTTAGTTTACTTAGTTTACTTTGTTGCTTTAGTTAGTTGCTTAGTAGTTGCTTAGTTACTTTGTTTCTTAGATTGATACTTAGCGTGTTACCTTGTCAGTTATGCTTTTAGTTGCTCAGTTACTTAGTTGCTTAGTCCACTTAGTTACTTAGCTTAGCTTGTTACTTTGTTACCTCGTCACTTTCGAAAGTAACTTGTCACTTTGTTATCATGTCACTTGTATGCTTAGTTAGTTGCTTAGTTAGTTGCTTAGTTAGTTGCTTATTTGTTAGATTGATACTTAGCTTAGTTACCTCTTCTCACTTACTTACCTTCTCACTCTGTTGCCTTCTCACTTGTATGCTTGAGTAAGGTTGCTAGTTAATTAGTTACTTAATTTCTTTCTTACTTAAGTGTTACCTTGTCACTTTGTGGCCTCGTCACGTGTATCTTGTTATTAGTCATAAGTTACTTCAGTGCCACTTAGCTTGATACATAGCATTTACCTCGTGTTTCACCTGTCTCACTTGTATGCTTAGTTAGTTATTAAGCTACTTTTGTTACTTAGTCTTGTACTTAGATTGCTGCCTTAGTTACTTTGTTACTTGGCTTGATACTTTGCATGTTACCTTGTCACTTTGTTACCTTTTTCACATTGTTATTTCACCTTTCTTACCTAAGCTTACACTTTGTTATTTGCCATGTCCTTTTGTTACCCACATGTCATTTGTATCTTAGTTAGTTACTTACTTGGTTGGTTATGGATTACTTTGTTGCTTAGCTTGTTACTTGTATTGTCACGTTGTTACCTCCTCGTCACTTCTCTTTAGTTACCTTCTCACTTTGTATGCAGTTGGTTATTTTTGTTGCTTAGTTTACTTAGTTAATTTGTTACTTAACATTAGTTACTTTGTCACTTTTATTACCCTCATATTACCTTCTCCTCACTTGTATTCTTAGTTACTTTACTTAATTACATAGTTAGCTGCTGTTAAATTTAGCTTGTTACTTAGATTACTCCCTTGTCAGTTTGTTACCCTGTCACTTGCATGGTTAGTTAGCACCTATTTACTTAGTTACTTTGTTACTTAGCTTGACACTTAGCATGTTACCTTGTCACTTTGTTATTATGTCACTTGCATGCTTAGTTAGTTTCTTAGTTACTGTTACTTTGTTACCTTTTCACTTTGTATGCTTAGTTAGTTGCTCAGTTACTTAGTTACTTAGTTTCTTACTTCCTTTATTACTTAGCTTGTTACTTAGATTGTTGCTTTGTCACTTTGTTACCCTCGCCACTTGCATGCTTAGTTAGTACCTTAGATACTTAGTTAATTTGTTACTTAACTTTGATACTTAGCATGTTACCTTGTCACTTTGTTACTGTCTCAGTTGTATGCTTAGTTAGTTACTTAGCTATTTTGTTACTTAGCTTGATACTTAGCGTGTTACCTAGTCACTTTGGTACCTTTTCACTTTGTTACTTCGTCACTTTGTTACCCTCGTCACTTTGTTACCTTTTCATTCTGTATTCATTAGTTAGTTACCTCAGTTACTTAGTGAGTTGCTTAGTTACTTTGTTACTTAGATTAATACTTAGCGTGTTACCATGTCACTTGTTACCCTCGTCACTTCTCTTACTCCTCGTCACTTTCTTTATCTTCTCTTTGTATGCTTAGTTAGTTACTCAGCTACTGTGTTACTGAGCTTGATACTTAGCGTGTTACCTTGTCACTTTGTTATCATATCACTTTTGTTACCTTTTCATTTGTATGCTTATTTAGTGGCTCAGCTACTTAGTTACTTATTTGCTTACTTTGTTACTTAGCTGGTTTTTAGATTGCTTGCTTTGTCACTTTGTTACCTCTGTCACTTCTATGCTTAGTTAGTACCTTTAGATACTTAGTTAATTTGTTACTTAGCTTGATACTTAGCATGTTACCCTTGTCACTTTGTTACTGTCCTTAATTTGTATGCTTAGTTAGTTAGTTAGTTATTTTGTTACTTCTTAGCTTGATACTTTCTGTGCTTACCTAGTCACTTTGGTACCTTTTCACTTTGTTTCCTCGTCACTTTGTTACTCTGTCACTTTGTTACCTTTTCATTTGTATTATTAGTTAGTTACTCAGTTACTTAGTCTGTTGCTTAGTTACTTTGTTACTTAGATTAATACTTTAGCGTGTGTTACCTTGTCACTTTGTTACTGTCTCAATTTGTATGCTTAGTTAGTTACTTAGTTATTTTGTTACTTAGCTTGATAATTTAGCGTGTTACCTAGTCACTTTGTTACATTTTCATTTGTATTATTAGTTAGTTACTCAGTTACTTAGTCAGTTGCTTAGCTACTTTGTTACTTAGATTAATACTTAGCGTGTTACCTTGTCACTTTGTTACCCTCGTCACTTTGTTACCTTGTCACTCTTAGTTACCTTGTCACTTGTATGCTTAGTTAGTTGCTCAGTTACTTAGTTACTTAATTTCTTTGTAACTTAGCTTTGTTACCCTGTCACTTGTATCTTAGTTAGCACCATAGTTACTTAGATAATTTGTTACTTAGCTTGATACTTAGCATGTTACCTTGTCACTTTGTTACTGTGTCACTTCTATTTTTAGTTAGTTACTTAGGTACTTAGTTAGTTGCTTAGTTACTTTGTTACTTAACTTGTTACTTTAGCTTGATACCTTGTCACTTTGTTACCCTCGTCACTTTCTTACCTTCTCACTTGTATGCTTAGTTTCTACTACTACTGTCTTATTTATCTTGATACTTAGCGTGTTACCTTTATCACTTTCTTACTTTTTTCCTTTGTATTCTTAGTTAGATACTCAGTTCCTTAGTTACTTAGCTTGTTTCTTAGCTTGTTACCCTTGTCAATTTGTTACCCCGTCATTTTCTTACCTTGTCACTTTTTACTTTCTCACTTGTATGCTTAGTTAGTTACTCAGTTACTTAGTTACTTAGTCAGTTGCTTAGATGCTTTGTTACTTAGCTTGTAACTTAGCTTGTTACCTTGTCACCTTGTTACTTCGCGTGACTTTCTTACCTTGTCACTTTCTTACTTTCTCACTTGTATGCTTAGTTAGATACTCAGTTACTTAGTTGCTTAGTCAGTTGCTTAGTTACTTTGTTACCTAACTTGTGACTTAGATTACTGCCTTGTGACTTTGTTATCTCGTCACTTGTATGGTTAGGTAGTACCTTATTTACTTAGTTACTTTGATACTTAGCTTGATACTTAGCATGTTACCTTGCCACTTTGTTACCTTGTCACTTGTATGCTTAGTTAGTTACGTAGTTTCTTAGTTACTTAGTTAGTTGCTTAGTTACTTTGTTAGTTGCTTAGTTAATTTGTTACTTTGTTACTTAGCTTGATACCTTGTCACTTTGTTATCTCGTCACTCTGTTGCCTTATGACTTGCATGCTTAGTTACTCGGGTACTTATTTGCTTAGTTTGTTGCTTAGTTACTTTCTTACTTAGCTTGTTACTTAGATTGCTACCTTGTCATGTTCATACCTCGTCACTTCTCTTACCTTGTCACTGTGTTACCTTGTCACTTGTATGCTCAGTTAGTTACCAAGTCATTTGCTTAGTTACTTTTAGACTTTAGCTTATTGCCTTGTCACTTTCTTACTTCGCCACTTTGTTACCTTGTCAATTTGTTACCTTCTCACTTGTAAGCGTAGTTAGTTACTCCAGTTACTTAGTTAGTTGCTTAGTTACTTCTTACTTATATTGATACCTTGTCACTTTGTTATCTTGTCACTTGTATGCTTAGTTAGTACCTTAGTTACTTAGTAACTTTGTTACTTAGCTTCATACTTCGCGTCTTATCTTGTCACTGTGTTACCTTCTCACTTTTTATGCTTAGTTAGCTACTCAGTTAGTTGCTGAGTTACTTTGTTACTGAGCTTGTTACTTAGCTTGTTACCTCGTCACTTTGTTCCCTCGTCACTTTGTTACCTTCTCTTGTATGCTTAGGTGGTTGCTCAGTTACTTATTTACTTAGTTTCTTATTTTTCTTTGTTACTTAGCTTGTTACTTAAATTGCTGCCTTGTCACTTTGTTACCTCGTCACTTGTATGTTAGTTAATTACCCTAGTTACTTATTTGCTTTGTTACTTGGCTTCATACTTAGCATGCTACCTTGTCACTTTGTTACATTGTCATTTGTATGCTTAGTTAGTTACTTAGTTAATTAGTTAGTTGCTTAGTTACTTTGTTTCTTAGCCTGCTTAGATTGCTCCCTTTCACTTTGTTACCTCGTCACTTTGTTACCTTCTCACTTCTATGCTTAGTTAGTTACTTAGTTACTTTGTTAGTTGCTTAGTTATTTTGTTACTTAGCTTGATACCTAGCTTGTTACCTTGTCACTTTGTTACCTCGTCACTTTGTTACCTTGTCACTGTGTTACCTTCTCACTTGTATGCTTAGGTTAGATGCTTAGTTGCTTAGTTAGTTGCTCAGTTACTAAATTACTTTGTTACTTAGCTTGATACCTTGTCACTTTGTTATATCGTCACTTTGTTGCCTTATGACTTGTATGCTTAGTTACACAGGTACTTAGTTACTTTGTTAGTTAGCGTGTTAACTTCGTCGCTTTGTTACCTCGTCACTGTGTTACCTTGTCACTTTGTTAGCGTCTCACATGTGTACTGAGGTATTTACTCAGTTACATAGTTACTTAGTTAGTTGCTTAGTTACTTTGTTACTTAGATTGTTACTTAGATTGCTATCTTGTCACGTTATTACCTCGTCAGTTTCTTACCTTGTCACTTTCTTACCTTCTCACTTGTATGCTAGTTAGTTACTCAGTTACTTAGTTCCTTAGTTTCTTTGTTACTTAGCTTGATACTTAGATTGTTACCTTCTCCCGTTGTTAACTTGTCACTTTGTTACCTTTTCACTTGTATGCTTAGTTAGTTACTCAGTAATTTTGTTATTAGCTTGTTACTTAGATTGCTACCTTGTCACTTTATTACCTCGTCACTTTCCTACCTTGTCACTTTGTTACCTTCTCACTTCTATGCTTAGTTAGTTACTTAGTTACTTTGTTAGTTGCTTAGTTACTTACCGTGTTACCTTGTCACTTAGTTATCTTTTCACTTTCTTACCTTGTAACTGTGTTACCTTCTCACTTGTATGCTGAGTTAGTTACTAAGATATTGGCTTAGTTTGTTACTTAGCTAATTACATTCTCACTTTCATACTTCGCCACTTTGTTACCTTTGTCAATTTGTTACCTTCTCCTTGTATGCGTAGTTAGTTACTCAGTTACTTAGTTAGTTGCTTAGTTACTTTCTTACTTAGCTTGTTACTTAGATTGATACCTTGTCACTTTGTTACGTCGTCACTTTGTTACCTTCTCACGTCTATGCTTAGTTATTTACTTTAGTTACTTAGCTTGATACTTTAGCGTGTTACCTTGTCACTTAGTTACCTTCTCACCTGTATGCATAGTTAGTTACTTAGTTACTTAGCTTGATACTTAGCGTATTTCCTTGTCACTTTGTTACTTTCTCACTTGTATGTTTAGTTAGTTACTCAGTTAGTTGCTGAGTTACTTTGTTACTGAGCTTGTTACCTTGCCACTTTCTTACCTCGTCCCTTTGTTACCTTCTCACTTGTTTGCTTAGTTAGTTACTCAGTTACTTAGTTAGTTGCTTAGTTACTTTGTTACTGAGCTTGTTACTTAGCTTGTTACCTTGTCACTTTGTTACCTCGTCACTTTGTTACCTTCTCACTTGTATGCTTAGGTAGTTGCTCAGTCACTATTTTACTTAGTTTCTTAGTTTCTTTGTTACTTTGCTTGTTACTTAAATTGCTGCCTTATCACTTTGTTACATTTTCACTTGTATGTTTAGTTAGTTACTTAGTTACTTAGTTAGTTGCTTAGTTACTTTTTACTTAGCTTGAAACTTAGATTACTACCTTGTCACTTTGTTACCTTGTCACTTTGTTACTTTCTCACTTGTATAGTAGTATATATAATGATAGTCCGAGACCAAGTCCAACAAAAGCCTCTGCAAAGCTTTATTTCACAAATAAAGCTTTTGTCAGGCCCTTAGATCTCGCCCCAGTATATCTACTACTTTTGAACCCCAGTTAACTTCCTGGCCCCGATCCTGATCAATAGTGTCGCTATGACGTGTTGACCTCGATGAAACAGTTTAATGTGAATCGCCTATGATCTCTTTGGTGTTCATAATGAAGGCTTGCTGGCTTTTCGTATCCCCTGTTCTATGTACTTTTTTTTTCTCGTCTTCGCTGATAGCAGACATACGAGACTTGGACCGGATTTCTTGTTTCATCTTACGGTACTTGTCAAGTTCAGAGGGATTGAGCGAAATCTCTCCTCTGAGATCTTACTGTCAGTGAGTGCCGTTGAAATACGCTCACTTACCGTGTTCAGCTTTTGCTTCGCTAGAACCCTGATCTCGTCGAGTTTCACTCTTTACGATGCAGTCTGCGGGATACAAACTTAAACACCAACCCTGCCACCCCTACCACCCCAGCTGTTATTTCAATGCCTAGCACTATAGGTGCGGCCACGATGGTGGCTAACAACCCAACACCTGCCGCCCCTAGTCCCATGCTGGTTGCCATAAGGGCAGTATCAGTCCCGTCCACGATATTGAAAGCTCTATGGTACTTCTTATATAGTGCTTTCCGAGTGTCGCGGTCTTGTTCTAGTTGGTGTTTTACATCACATAACTGTCTCAAGCGGAACCCGTCTACGGTTTCCAGGGTCTTCGCTACTTCCTCTACGACTGGGTACAGACCCATCCTATAATATATATTACAACAGATATTTTAATTGGGCTTCATTTAACCTTCGATCAATGAACTTGAAGCTGATAATACTTATATTAACTTGCGTGTAAAAAATCGTGGACTCAGCTCTACTTCCATTTAGGACAATAACCCCATCAAGGCTTGCTAAAGGTCTGTTTCCCGATACCTTAATAATACGACAACATTGGTTATTACACCTGTCTTCCCAACCTAACTTAAGACCATCTAAAAGGAAAATAAAACTCCCAGGCAACGGCCTATCTCCGAGATAGACGTCTATGATGAATGTGAAGTCTCTCGTGTAATCTCTAAAATCCTCTTGGTAATCGAGTAATTTGATCTCTATCTTTACCTTCCCACTGGAAGCTAACATGTTGCCCGAGTGGCCTGGTATTTGTATGACTTGTACACTAGAATCCGGAATGAACGACCCTAGAATGATGCCGTTGTTCCTAATCTCGGAGATAGTATTATTTTGTTTCAAGGAGATATAAGGTGAGGTGAGGGTTAAGTTGATTAACCATTCAGGCTCTTTAAAATCTGATAACGACACCTCGCCTATACACGTTGTCTTTCAAGTGTAGGACGTACAAGGTGTCTTCTCACCAGGTAGATCGAATCCCTCCGTGTCCCTAGATCGTTAAAGCGTGGCGTTGGGCCGATGATTGGTCATTGCTATAATACTATTACGAGATAGTTTCCAATTGTTTTTCTGATAATTTCTCAGGGGTGCACTTCACCCCCATGAAGTGTATGTTGTCAGGTAGGAAGATCTTGGTTAGTGATATCGTGTCTTCCACGGTGACCCCTGCAGACTGGTGTGGGAGTCGACACCCACCCGCACGTAAACAGTGCAAACGTGATACTGGTGTAGTTTCCCACAGGAGTTTGATCCCCTTCACGATTTCGACTTCATCCCGCGATGGTTCCCTAGGTAGACTTGGATGACCAGCGTCGAGTGCACTGGTAGACTCTCCAGGATGTTGACCACGCCTTCGAATTCAGACACCAACTGCAATACCACGTTTTGCATCCCGGGCTTGCTAGATAGCATGTGGGCTGCAATACTGGCGAGTGGACTGATGATTACACTACGTCTCTGCGTCGGGACGTAAGCCACGAGCAGTGTTCCGTTGTTCACGACTTTGTTTAGGTAGTTGTCTTTGTTCTCCGTGAACACATAGGGGGAGCCGAGCCTAATATTGAGAAACCAGTCGACTTTAGCGGGCAACAACACCCACTTGTCGTCGTCGGTTAAGACGAGGGAATACTGCTTATTTTTGGTGATGGCCGTCACGTTGCTCTCAACATCTTCTAAGTCGAACAGTTTGCCTCCGAACGATGGGTATACCATCCATTTATCATCACCGGTGCGGACTAGGTCAAACTGAGTGTTGACGGCCGCCCCTGAGGTATCTACTATATCACTTAGGTTTCTAGTACCACCAATGATGGGGACTTCAACGCGATTGTAAATGTTGTTTTTCAGTTGCAAGGCGTACAATTTACCATCTACTCCGGGGTCGTCGAATCCGCGTGTGTCCCCGAGGTCGGATATCCCCACATTGATGCATTTTTTCAACCTCATCCCGGGGCCTTGTGCGCTAGTCATTTTATGTGCAGCGTTATGCTGATGTATCCTATATTCACAGGATTATGATTTATATCTAACACCGATATTATCAGCTCAGGGATGTTACCCCGAGTTAACCTCTGTACTGAAGCGGTGAAAACGACTCGGTTCTGCCGTCGTTGTATTTCTCCGTTTTCACCGGTATGGCTCTCAGTATCGTGGAAGGGTGGCCCCTTGAATGTTGTCCGTTGTGCTCAACTGACTGAGATGAATGCACAGATACGGTACTAGGTCGGGTAACTTCGTGCCTGTGATGGTAGTTGTTGGTTTTATCTCATCAGGCGGTATCCCGAAAGTGTCCTCGCCAATGGTCGGTCGAGCCTCAAAGGGTTTATTCCGTTGTTGATTAACACCACTGTGCCGTTTGAGTCGTTCATTTTTGAGTTTGGCTCCCAAGGGTTTGAAGACCTCGTCGCTTAGAGAGCACACGCTGTAGTAGCCGTCAGTTATCTGGTTGCGGGCGCCACTGACGAACAGCTTGTTGTTGTTGACGTTGATGTTAGTCCATCGCGGTAGGTAGGTGATATTTGCAGAGTGCGACTTCGAGTTGACCCGACGTGTTATCGATCGCGTGCATCAGCTGAACGGCCTCGCCGCTCGTTATTCCTGGAAGTGTTACGTACATGTTAGAGTATATATACCCATTATATAATACTTTAAAAATGGACAAACAAGGAGGAGCATCCTCCCCAGGAGTGTTTTACTCCCCGAGTGTTTTACCCTAAACTGGATATAGATTTCCCGCACATGAAGATCGTGGTCGCTGCTGGGTTGTATTTCGCACCCAGTTTATAGATGTATTTGCTAGGTATAGGTTTTCGGTGACTAATGTTAAGGTAGTCCACGCTTGGTTCAACAACCCGATGCAGTTCTGGCAGAATCAACTAAACTTCGCCGCGTGTGGTGCGCTACAACGGGTGTGGCTTGACATTAACCGACACTCGGCGGGGACCACTGAGTCAGTCTGTGTTCACGTTCCACGTGTACTACCAGGTCAGGCGTATCCTCAAAGAGATCAGCCTCGATCCCACAGGACAAAGCATGGGACGCAGTAAACAACCAGTACGATAGACGGGCCTACGAACGCGTTTGCAACAAATTAGAACTAGACCGAAGATGGATTGGCGTTTGCGGGCCTGAACCATGGGTTGGGTATCCCCATCGCTCACAATATGCATATCGTGAAGCCAGCAAACAGCTGGTGAAAGATTAGGGTTACAAGTCGTATCATATCACAACAAACGGTTGGGATGACCGTTACATGGCTTTCGATGACAGCAAGGATTACCGAGTCTGGAGGTTCGAGCAAGGGCCCGCGGACGATTGGAAAATGTTCATGCTGGACACGTCGAAAGGGTTTACTCGTGCCGGCACCGAACGATTGAACGACTCGATTCGAACGTACGTGTGGGCGCTGTTAGGTGAGCAGGCGCAAACGCGTTCCAGTATTATCGGTAAGGGGACTGCTTACGACGCGCAGAAACAGTTCGTTGTTAACATTGAGGATGCTATCAATGCTCCAGTTGATCTACCGAGTGCCATCAAACGCTACCAAGACGTGTTGGAATACGCCCGGTAGAAAGTCGACTACGTGTTCGACGTGGGACTGTACATGGCTCTAAGCGATATGCAACTGAGAGTAATAAAAGTGGTGGGCTACAACAACGAAATAGTCATAGCCACGGCAGACCAAAATTTGGAGTCAACCCCGATGTTAACACCCCCCAAGTCCCGCCACCCACACATACTGGTGTTATGGGTATAGTGGCGCCACCCCCAAAGCCTAGGGTTCAACCCACACCCCCACAGCCCCAACAGCAGGCGTCCAATCAGCAGCACATCGACCATAAAACAGCCCTGGTGGTTGGCGGGGTAGCGGTCGGGGTGGGGCTTATTTGGTTAAAAATTCCTTAGCCGCTACCTACACCAGACCCGCCACGGCGACGATGGCTGCCCATAGGTTTTGACCGAGCCACGTGGCAGTTTTAGCCAGAGCGCTCAGCAGCCACGAGATAATGCTACCCAGGATGCCGGGCAGGGCTTCGCACCCTTACCAGCCAGTTTAGCCAGGGCCTCCCCAGGGATTTCAGGTGTTTTTATCCAGTCTCTGACGCCACCACCACTTGGGGTGTGTTGGTAGGGTGGGTGTGGGGGTACCCCCTGTCAATGACAAGACTAGGGTTGATATGATGAAGCCCAATGCAGTCAGAATGCTGGCGATAGTAATCCCTTGCTCTCGGAAGAGGATTCGGATCCTGCCAGCTAGCGTGGTGTCTTCATTTAGGACTCGATCGATGGTTTCCCGTACGCGACTGATCTGGGATCAGAGGGCTTCCTGGTTCGAGGAAGCGGATTCCAACCGAGTCCGTCTCTCGTCTTCCAAGTTTTTATTCTCTCCTCAATAATGACGCTTCATATCATCGTCCTCCGTTTCGGTGAGTTTTATTTTCTCGCGAGCGATGTGCTCGTCGACTTCGTTCAGTTTCCCCATGTTGTTCACGAGTTCTCCGCGTACATGTTTCAAGGCTTCATCTAGGCCTCGCAGTTCTCGAAAAGGGAATTCGAGGCCTGGCAGGGGGTTGGCATGGTACGTGGCCAATATTTTTTCGACGCTGTCCGATGTTTCATTTGCACGTTGGGGTATATCACCTTCACCGCTGAGTTTGGCCCTGACGTTTTGTAGATCTTGGACGACCTTCGGGGGAAGCTTAGGCCCGTGCACCACCGTAATCTATGAAGCCTAGTTCATCACGGATCAGTTGACTCCCACCAGGGCGACTGGTGAGTGTTGACAAAGCATACGGTCCTTTCCCGTCTTTTTTCATGATATCGAACCCCGGGTGAGCCTTCAATCGCAGCGTACCCTTCTTATCGATGGTAAACTTGGCATAGTCTCGCCCCAACGGCTTGATGTTGTCTCTCTTTTTAACTGCGTCGTAATAATCATCGACGGCCGGCTGTACAAGTTCAGCACTTAAGGGGTTGTTCGTGAATGTGGTGTCATCCTCCCACACACTATCATCCCACATATCATCCATCCGGATGTACTCCTGACCGCCTTCAGCCATTATTTATATTAAACTTTTATATTTTATCAATATAACAATGTATGGCAGGAAACTAGATCCTTTCTGAAGATCAAGAGAGCCTCTAGGCCTCAGAGCCGTGCGCCAGTCGGTGACCATCAGCAACAATCCCAGCAAGATAGACCAGAACCTCACATTGACCTCTGACAACCACAAACGTGATCTCGTGCGGAACGTAGGTCGAGCCATCATCAAGAAAACCACTATCAAGATCAGCGGTAACGAGGTGCTGAGCATCGACGACAGCAACGTGTTTTATTGCTATGGGGTACTAACGCAGAAGTTCAACTCGGTGTTGAAAGACCTCAGGGAGCAGACGCGATGGGTGGCCTTATTCCACTGCAAGGACAGGGATTTCGTTCGAGGAGTGTTTGAGAGAGAACGATGTGATGAGCAAACTAGAACGGGGAACGGGTAAAGAAACAGCTCGCTGAAACTAAGCATGCTAAGCTCGTGCTCAAGACCGACCAACCTGTGGCCTATAGGGTGTTTTAGCTTAGCAATGCTTAGCAAAGCTTAGCAAATGCTTAGCAAAGCTTAGCAAAGCTTAGCGCTTAGCAATTAATTGTTACAGTTCTATAGGGAAGACGGGTCTTCCGATGGTTGTTTTTGAAGTGCTAGCCGTGTGCAACTTAACCTTCATTTCGCTGTGTTTAACCTGCATCGGGTATTATATTATTAAAACTAAAACTTACTTATTACATTATAAGATGGAGTGTGATGAATTGCTAGAACTGTTGGAGGGGGATAAGCGAGGGGACGATGATAAGCGAGAGAGACTGGTGGCGCTGGCTGTTGGTGGTAAAGCCAAACATTACTTTGGGGACTACACTCCCGATAAAATTCACAAAATGTCAACCGAAGAAATCGATAAGCTGTACGCGAGATACGAGGCTAGACTCGGGGCCGAGATGACAAGGACTATAGGATGGGCTATGACCCAGATATACACTGGCATAGCGTCGTACTTCCTTCCCATTCCCCAGGAACGTCGACTTTACCTGTGGGAGGACCTCGAGAAAGACCCTTTTATTGAACATGCCTTGAGCTCTATCAGCTGCGTGCTGTACCACAAATACGGTATGTTTTTTAGCCCCGGTGACGGCGGCGATTATCACAGCAAAGCATTGCCAATTTAAGGAAGGGGAAAAAAATAATAATAGTATACAAGATGGATGCTGCACAGGTGAACCCTCCAGAGGAAACCCCTACGTTGGGGGAACCCCAAACCCCCATGGAGGTGAACCCTCCCGAGGTGACCCCTACAGTCACCAGGCAGAAGAACCCTAAGAGAGTCGCCGCTGGTAGAAAAAAGGTGGTCTAACCAACATAAGAGTAGCTACGCTCCACTGTGGAGCCGGGCTCCACTCCTGTTGATTGCAGGTGCAACTGCTGCCGTGGCTATCTCATGGTTATATAATAAACAACCACCCCGGGAGGGTATCCCTCCCCCACAATTAGAGGTCAACCCACATATCATGTTATAAATATATATTTTTATATCATATACATAATGTCTGAGGGGAAAACGTTCGTCAACGATGCATACCACGCCACTGTGGTCGCCAGTCTAGCTGTAGGGTATGCTCGGTTGACCAAAATGGTGCTTAAACAACCGACTATCAAGCTAGATTTCAACCTGCAGGATATGGGTATGCTCATAATGAACCTGGGTATGGCGATGGCCACCAAGGACATCCTAGTAAAACAAGGGATCCTACCGGAAAATATTTTGAAGTAAATGTAACTATATATAGGATGGCTACGATCGCCATGATGGTCGGCGGGGCGTTAGTAAACGCCCTGGGATTTTCCGGGAGTAATTTCCTCTTCTCGAAACTACGGCAGTCACACGCGGCTGAGATACAAGCTGAGCGTAAGCGCCACAACTTCGCTGTTGAGAAATTACAAGCAGCGCAATCTGAGTACGCGAAGAAACGTGTACAGAGGATCGATTACATTAACGAACAACTCAGGCGTGAGAACCATGCCGTTAAAACATTCCATGATGTCGACAACGCAGCGAGAGAATACTACCTACTAACCGGTAAACAGCTAGAACCACTCCATAAGCCCAAACTCGCTCAGTACTACACACCATCCCCGGGGCAAATGGACCGGGAATTGATCTTTATCACGCTGGGTCTAGCAGCGACTGCATTGGTTGCAAAACAATTAAACTAAGTGCTCATATGAGTATACCAAAGATGAGACCTGCCCCGTACCGATGTCAGTACATACTTATGGGGAAGACCGAGGCCTGTGGTAGGAGCTGCAGGACTGAGGGGTACTGTTGTTTTCATATACACGTGTTCTGTGTGTGGTATCGGGGTGAAAGGGCACTACTGCCTATGCAAAGCTCACGGGGCAAATGTAGTCAGGCATCATCTTATCTACGAGATGAAAAAGGACTACAGAAAAGAACGTAGGCGCCTCCTCAGGATAGCAGTGTAGTGGCCCCATTCGAGACTGTGCACACCTAGGTATAACAATGTACGTGGAAGTTGAGCCCAGGGAAAGTCGTTGCCTGAGAAGCTGGCAGATGGATGTGGGGGAAAGTATAGATATCAGTGTCCTCAAACCCATGATTGTTAGCGAACTATATAAGGGGTGCTCGTTTACAATCATGGTGAAAGTAGGGTTTGATGTGCCGTGGGCTGGGCACACTTGGAATTACTTTGATGGTTGACGAGTAGATGTGCATGGGGAGATAGATATACTTGTTGACGACTCGTTGCAAATAATACAAAACACCCTACTATGCTGGGCATGTTCCGGGTGGGTCGTGGGTATAATCGATAAGGTCTATCTAGATATTTACTAAGGATTTTATAGCGCCTCTATTTTTTATCAAGGTTGGAAGAGTTACCTCCCTTGCCGGTGGCCCAATTAGAGATTGATATACTTAGGTGTGTACACAATGTCTACTACTCGGGAGCTCAAGCAGATCGCGAGGCAACGAGGTGTAATTGGTTACTCTCGAATGGCCAAACCACAGTTGTTGAGATTACTTAACATACAACCCCCTCCCACGGTAAAACAACTAAAACTCCAAGCAAAAGAGCTAGGGTTGACGGGTTATTCCCGCCTGGGGAGAGCCGGGTTAGCCACATTATTATCACATGGCCCCGTAGCAAAGCCCCACACGATTTGGGGTTAGTCGGTTATTCCCGTATGAGGAAACCACAGCTTGTAGAACTATTACGGCAGAATAGAGCTATTGACCTAGAGTTCATGCGCACTGAGTGCGCTGTAGGTAACTATTTGAGAGGCTGGCGCATGCATGTTGATAGGAACATAGACATCGCCGATATCAAGCCTCTAATCGCTGATAAAGTCAATGAGGAACTAAATGATTTGGGAAGTATAAAGTTTCAAATCACAGTGAAAATGTCACCGATAGGGCGTGGGGGGAACCCCCACTGGGGTCACTGAGTACGTTCAGCCTTACTTCCGAGGTAAACAAGAAGTCGTGACTCATACAGAGACTATAGACGCATCAATCGATACCAGTTTTCAGCAGATACGAGAATACCTAGAATGCTACACACACATGGGGTCCGGGTGGGTAGTGGATAAAATCGATAATGTCTATCTAGACATAGCTAACTACGTGCCATTCAGAGGCGGGTTGTACCTAGACTTGCACCCCTACTACAACCAAAACAGGCCATGGTCAACGTCAAGAATAGAGGAGACGATTGCATGAGGTTAGCTATCAGGTCAGCCTTGTTTCCAGCTGACACTCATTCAGACAGGCTTTCTAGCTATCCCCAAGACGATGGGCTCAACTGGGATGGTATAGATGAACCCACCCCATATCCCAGATCACTAAAATAGAAAAACAGAATGATATAGCCATAAACGTCTTAGGGCACGAAGGCAACAAAACGATCGTGCACAGGGTCAGCCCAATGTTGGGGGGACCCCACCACGTTATCAATATATTCATGATCCAGCGAGGTGATAAGTATCTCTACACGTGGATAAAACACCTCAGCAGGCTGTTGCACGACCAGTCGAAACATGTTGGGAAAAAACACTTTTGTGTACGATGTCTGCACGGTTTCAGTCGACCAGACCGGCTGGAATCACACCAGGGGGACTGCCAAGGTGTGGGGCAGACGGCCATACGAGTCGACATGACTAAGGAAGGCGACAATATCCTAACATTCGCCAACCACAAAAAACAGATATCCGTGCCTTATGTCATCTACGCCGACTTCGAAGCCTTGGTCAAACCCGTTGAGGCTGGGGGTACCCCCAACACACAAAAAACACAGGAGCACGAGGCCTGTGGGTTTGGATACATGGTCGTCCGATGTGATGGGGAAACGAAAGCTCCCGTAGTGTACAGGGGTCCCGACGGGGCTGAAAAGTTTCTAAAGTGTTTGCAGGAGGAAGAGAAAAGTATTAGGAATGCACTATACACAGTCGCTCCCATGCGTATGACTCAAGCCGACCGGCTAGCTCACGCCTGCAGCACTCACTGTCACATGTGTGATAGCCCACTGAACGGTGATTCGGTGAGAGATCACTGCCACGTCACCGGTAAGTATAGAGGCGCCGCTCACAGCGTGTGTAACCCCAAGCTCAGAATCAACCCCGAGACAATAAACATCCCCGTGGTCTTCCACAACTTGAGAGGGTACGACTCTCACTTGATCATGCAGGCCATCGCGAAAGTCGACGGCAACCTGACGTGCATCCCCAACAACATGGAGAGATACATCTCCTTCAGCTTGAATGGCCTGAGGTTCATCGACTCGGTTCAGTTCCTCCTGTCGTCACTCGACAGTCTGGTCAAGGCCAACGATACCTTCCCCACCACCGATCGATACACCGACGCCGAGACTCGACCCCTGCTGATGAGGAAGGTTGTGTACCCCTACGAGTACATGGATGGCTGGGCCAAGTTCGCCGAGACCCGACTACCCCCCATCAGAGAATTTTACAGCAACCTGACCGACTCGACAATCACCCAAGACGATTACTCGCACGCGATTAATGTATGGAATAAACTGGGCTGTAAGAATCTGGATAACTACCACGACCTGTGCTTGAGAACAGACGTACTCCTGCTAGCCAACGTGTTCGAGACGTTTAGGTGGACGTGTTTTAAGCAGTATCAACTCGACCCTCGCATGGTACTACACCAGCCCAGGTCTGTCGTGGGATGCATTGCTGAAAAAGACCGGAGTTAAGTTGGAATTGCTCACCGATTGCGACATGCACCTGTTCATTAAGAAAGGTTTGCGAGGTGGGATTTCCATGGCTACCAAACGATACATGAAAGCCAATAATCAATACGTGAAGGGCTACGACCCGAGCAAGCCAACCAATCATATTCTCTACCTCGACGCCAACAACCTGTACGGCTGGGCCATGAGCCAGTATCTACCCACAGGGGGATTCGAATGGGCATTGCACGAGATTGATGTTATGAGTATTGCGGGCGATTCGAGCAAAGGTTATATCCTCGAGGTGGACTTGGAATACCCCAAGGCATTACACACATCACACAACAGCTACCCCCTGGCCCCCGAACGTATGAGGGTTAACCCAGACTGGATGTCTGAGTACCAACATAACTTGCTAGGTGGGCGGGTGGCAGACGTTGAAAAACTAGTGCCTAACTTAATGAATAAGACCAAGTACATCGTTCACTATCGCAACCTACAGCTGTACCTGTCGTTGGGTATGAGGCTGACCAAAATACACAGGGTGCTCGTGTTCAACCAGAGCCCCTGGATGGAGCCTTACATCAGAATGAACACGGACCTGCGAAAGCTGGCCACCAGTGACTTTGAGAAAAACCTCTACAAGCTCATGAACAACTCGGTGTTTGGTAAGACTATGGAGAACCTGAGGAAACGCGTGACCGTGAAGCTGGTTCGGTTGAATGAGGATGACAAGCTCAGGAGACTGATAGCCAGCCCGGCATTCAACCGGAGCAAGATATTCACCGACGAACTGGTTGCCCTACACATGAAGAAAAGCCGACAATGGTGAGTTCCGGAAGGCGAAGGGTGTTAAGAAGTACGTGGTGAAACAACACATCAAACACGCCAGATTCAAGGAAGCCCTGTTCAAGACCCGTACCTTTAGACATAAAATGAACACGCTTAGAAGTGATTGGCATAGCATATACGGACTGACGATAAACAAGACGTCCCTGTCGCCGATGGACACTAAGCGTTGGATAGCTATTGATGGGATCAACACATACGCGTACGGGCATGAGAAAATTGAACCAAGAACATAGGTGTATATATATCAGGGCGACATGTCACGGAACCAAAGAAAGTTTGAGGCTATTTACTACAGCCCGCGTGGGTACTGGAAAGGAGCTAGCGCCGTACATAAGCTGGCTAAAATGGCGCGAGTACCCCGGAGGAGGCCAAAGAGTGGCTTGAAAAACAAGCCCTGTGGCAGATCTATTTACCGGCACCACGCTACGTGCCTAGAAGGAAGTTCGGTATTAACATACCCAATAGCGTTCACCAGGCCGACCTCTTATTCCTACCCCACGACAAAAGGTACAAGTATGCCCTAACCGTCGTGGACGTTGCCAGTCGCTACAAGGAAGCCGAACCCTTGACCGCGAAAGACTAGGCCCAGGTAGCCCGCGGATTCAAAAGCATGTACAAAGCAGTCCGCTGACGTGGCCCACAGAGCTGCAAGTCGACCCCGGGTGGTAGTTCATGGGTGCCGTGTCACAACTGCTAGACAAACACGATACCAAGGTCAGGCCTGGCACAGCCGGAGCCCATCGCAGCCAAGCCATAGTTGAGAGATTCAATAGGACTTTGGCCGAGCGCTTATTCGGGCATCAGTATGCGAGAGAGATGACCAACCCGGGGAAACGATCGACTGAATGGGTAGCACGGCTACCCCAGGTGGTGTCGGCCATCAAACACGAAATGACCCGTCTCACCGGCAAGAAAAACCAGCCGACGATATCAAACTAAAATCAATAGTGGCAGAGTCGGCTGCACCATTGCGTGGGAAGGAGAAACAGATACCCGATAGGGCCCCCGTGAGGTACCTCTACCAGCCGGGGGAACACAAAGGGGGATAGTCGTAAGCGAGCCACCAATCCGATATGGTCAGTCAAAACTTATAATATAGATAAAGTGGACATCAAAGCCGACATGCCGAACTTGTACTACTTAAGAGATGGGCCAGGGAGAGGGTTCGTTAGAGAGGAATTATTGATCATACCGTACGGTACAATGTTACCTCCTGTCAACACGTCATAGCGGCACAGTAGTGCCACGTGGGGCCGGGAAGTTAACTGGGGGTTCAAAAGTAGTAGATATACTGGGGCGAGATCTAAGGGCCTGACAAAAGCTTTATTTGTGAATTAAAGCTTTGCAGAGGCTTTGTTGGACTTGGTCTCTACTACTTGACTATCATTATATCTACTACTTTGTTATGCTTGTTACTTAGTTACCTTGCAGTTACTGTGTTACTTAGTTAGTTGCTTAGTTACTTTGTTATTAGCTTGTTACTTAGATTGCTGCCTTGTCACTTTGCTACTTCGTAACTTTGTTAACTTCTCATTTGAATGCTTAGTTAGTTACTCATTTACTTAGTTACTTAGTTTAGTTGCTTAGTTCCTTGTTAATTAGCTTGTCACTTTGTTACCTCGTCACTTGTTTGCTTTGTTAGTACTTTAGTTACTTAGTTACTTAGCATGTTACCTTATCACTTTGTTACCTTGTCACTTGTATGCTTAGTTACTTTCTTACTTAGCTTGATACTTAGCGTGTCACTTTGTCACTTTGTTACCTCGTCACTTTGTTGCCTTGTCACTTTGTTACCTTCTCACTTGTATGCTTAGTTAGATACTCAGTTACTTAGTTTGCTGCTCAGTTACTTTGTTACTTTGCTTGTTACTTAGATTGCGTCCTTGTCATCTTGTTACCTCGTCACTTTGTTACCTTCTCACTTGCATAGTTAGTTACTCAGTTACTTAGTTACTTAGTCAGTTTCTTAGTTACTTTCTCACTTAGCTTCCTACTTAGATTGCTACCGTGTCACTTTGTTACCTCGTCACTTTGTTATCTTGTCACTTGTATGCTTAGTTAGTTACTTAGTTATTTTGTTACTTAGTTGCTTAGTCACTCTGTTACTTAGCCTGATACTTAGTGTGTTACCTTGTTACTTTGTTATCTCATCACTTTGTTACCTTTTCATTTGTATGCTTAGTTAGTTCCTCCGTTACTTAATTGCTTACTTTCTTTCTTACTTTCTTTGTTGCTTAGCTTGTTCCTTAGATTGCTGCCTTGTCGCTTTGTTACCTCGTCACTTGCATGCTTAGTTAGTTACTCAGTTACTTAGTTACTTAATTAGTTGCTTAGTTACTTTCTTACCTCGTCACTTTATTAACTTGTCACATTGGTACCTTCTCACTTCTATGCTTAGTTAGTTTGTTACTCAGTAACTTAGTTAGTTGCTTAGTTACTTTGTTACTTAGCTTGTTACTTAGATTGCTGCCTTTTCACTGTTACCTTGTCACTTTCTGACCTTTTCACTTGCATGTTTAGTTAGTACCTTAGTTCCTTAGTTACTTTGTTACTTAGCATGTTACTTAGATTGCTACCTTCTCTAGATAGTATCTTAGTTACTTGTTAGTTAGCTTGTAACCTTGTCATGTTGTTACCTTCTCACTTTGCTACTTTGCTACTTTAACACATATAGTTTTAGCATTCACTAGACGTATCTTTCTGCCATATGTAAATGATATGGCATTCTCTAGAATTATGACACTGCCATAAATATATATATATACTCATAGCATTCACTAGAAGTATCTCTCTGCCATATGTAAATGTTATGGATTTCACTAGAATTAAAACACCGCCATTCACTAGAAGTATTTCTCTGCCATATGTAAATGTTATGGCATTCACTAGAATTAATACACCGCCATATATATATATATATATATATATATATATATATACTCATAGCATTCACTAGCAAACAGCAAGATGGCGGACAGCAGGCCGCATGACATTATCTCTCTCGAGAAAACGTCAATTACTCCATTACTTGGAGGAAGAAGTGTCCAAGAACATGAAGATATGACCTCGTATGATGGTCTTATGGACTCTGATAAATGTGAAAATGTGAATTCAATTTTGAATCAAGTAGAAAAAGGACTTATTGACACGACGCAAGAACCAATGAGTGAGTTGATTTCAACAGATGTCATACTAGAAAACTTTTCCAATTAGCCTAAGGAGGTTTTGGTTCAAAAACTTATACGTGAACTTGGTGATAATGAGATTCACATGGATGAATTAAGAAGAAAATTATTTCAATCAGCAAAATCTTTGAATTCTGAACTGTGCAATTGTGAACTGAAAAAAACGTAAAACATTTCGCAATGGTGATAGTGTTCTTGTGAAACTAGCAAGAGATTGCTCAAGCTTGATTCATTTCATGAATGGTGAATCCTTCGAAGAAATTAAGGATTTAGTATCTAATAAACAACGATCTACAAGTGTAAACAAAGATTCACACACAACCCAAACAGGTAGCTCAGTGTATCTAGACAATGGCGTAAGCCAGTCCTACTGTTTGAAGACAATAGAGACATGTACAACACCTGTACAGAGCACGCCTCGCAGGGGCCAGGTATTATGTGATATTGCTGAAATGAAGCGATCAATTATAGAGATATGTAACACCATTGCCCTGCTGAAAGTGCCCTGTCAAAATAATTATGAGTCAATCAAGCAAGTCAAGCATGAAGTTGAAACGGCGCGTACTCTTCATGAAGCATTACAGAATGGCGTAACAAAACTTGACTCTAAGTGCACAAAGCAAGCTAGTCTAATCAAACAGTTAAAAAGTGACGTCATGGATGTTACAAGAGATGTTGAGATCAATAAACATGGCCTAACAAGCGTACGAGACGATAGAGCCCGTGGAATAACAGGATTCAAGAGTGACGTCACTTCACTCAAGGAGGACTCCAGAACACTGGAAGAAAACCAACGGTTCATATCAGAAGATATAACAGTTATGAAACGCAACTTTACAAGCCTACAGAATCTAGATACAATTGAAATCAAAGACGATGATATGACATTCAGAGGTGTAGACAGACTGCGTGTCAAACGGTTTTTCCTGAGTGGAACAGCTCCAGATGTCAAGACTGACGATATTGCCAAATACCTCTCCACCCGTGGTGTAAAAACAACAATAATTCGCCTTATGTCCAGCAGGAGGAAAGGAACTGTTTCAGCTCGAATCAACATTCATGCCTCTGACGTCCCCAAACTGGAATCTCGACCGTTTTGGCCAAAGAACATAACATGCCGGCCCTGGATGAGCTCCAAAGCCTACCTCGCCCAGTTTGAATGATGCTACTGAATAACCTCAATCTTCTCACATGGAATGCTACCGGAATAATATCTAGTGTTGCATATCTACGGGACGTCCTAACAAGATATGATGTGGATGTTTGTGGTATCAGTGAGCACTGGTTATTTGAAAAGGATTTGCCTTTCCTGGACACAATCAGTAATGATTATAAAACATTTGGTGTAAGCGACTCTGACTTAAAGCTGCCTAGTAACAGAAAGGTTGGCAAGGCTGGTGTTGCTGTATTGTGGCACAAACGACTTGAAAACAATGTTACTGTCCTGGATATACCCGATGATAGAATAGTTGGTACTCACATACATTCCGGACTTGAAGTGAGCATCTTCATATTTCAAGTATACTTACCATCCACAAACTCAAATGTTCAAATGTATATAGATTACATAGATGCACTTTGGAATCTCAGTGACCGTTACAAGGGACTATCATCTTCATGGGTGATTTAAACTGCAAAATAGTTAAAGATGCTTCTAGCGGAAGAGAGGCAGCTGTAGCCAAGTTTTTATCCAGAAATAATTTAACTGCTGTTACTACCTCGGCACTGTGTAAGGGATCACATTGCTCATATGTGTCCTTTGATGGTACTAACTCCTCGCTTATTGATCACATTGTTATCCCGGAGAGTAAACTCGACTGCATTTCTTCATGTCAAATCCTAGATCACCAGCTCAATGTCAGCAACCATAGGCCTGTTGTTGCTTGTCTTGTAGTAGGCCAGGAACTTTCGTATCAACTCCCAGACTTCAACAGGATATCCTACAACTGGACAAAGTTAAGTAGAGAAGAACTCTGTTCTGGCTACTCAACTGACCTGACGCAATTACTGACTGAAAGTGGTCATTGCCATACTACTCTGCACTCAGTAGAGGACGTCAACAAGTATTGCGACACACTGACTAAATTTATCATTGATGCATCAGACAAGCATGTTCCTAAGAAGAAATATAGTCCCCATCTAAAGCCATACTGGTCTACAGAGCTGAAACATCTCCACAAAGCAATGCGTTGTGCTAGAATGTCTTGGATTCGAGATGGGAAACCAAGAGGTGGCAGTCATATCACATATAGGACTTATAAAGATCTAAAAAGAGAATTTAGAAGGTCTCAAAGAAAGCACATTGAAGAGCAAAGATGCAAGGTCTTGAACGAGATTGACGCATATGCGGAAATGGATCAGTCTGCATTTTGGAAGGCTATAAGTTCTAGAAGAAAAGGTCACCGAGCCGACACGGGGGGTGCCATGTGTTTTCAAGAAGGAATTATCACTCGCGATCCTAAAGGCATTGCAGATGGATGGAGTGAATATTTCAAAGCACTGTATACGCCATTAGAAGATCCTTCCTTTGACTCAGATCATAAGGACTCTGTTGAAGAAGAGCTCCGTTCTCCAATGTGTGCAGATACAGCAGTGCCTCCTGTCGTTTCCAACGAACTGTACTCAGCCATTTCTAAATTGAACACGGGCAAAGCACCTGGCATTGATCATGTGACCAATGAGCATATCATTCATGGGGGTCCTGGTTTAGTCGCCTGTCTTACCAAACTGTTCAATGCCTTCCTTACTGTAGGCTATGTGCCGCCATCAATGAAACGTGGAGTTATCATTACACTATACAAAGGTGGCAGCAAACCCAAAATGTTACCAAATAGTTACAGGGCAATAACACTTCTTCCTGCTATCTTTAAATTATTTGAACGAGTACTACTGTCACGTTTGCAGAAGTTTCACAATCCATCACCGCTTCAGCATGGCTTTAGAAGTGGAATAGACTCAACAATGACTCCATTTCTTCTCCGAGAGTGCATAGCATATTCAGTGGAAAATAACACTAAACTCTATAGCTGCTTCCTTGACGCTGAAAAAGCATTTGACTGTGTTTGGCATGATGGCCCCTTCTTAAAGCTGAGACACATCAGGACTCCAAAAGTACTTCTGGGTGTTATCCTATGAAGGTATGACACTATGCAGAGCTGTGTTATTCACAGGGGTCACTCAAGCAAGTGGTTTGACATCAAGCAAGGGACAAGGCAAGGAGGTGTACTATCACCTTGGCTGTACCAGTTATATCTTGACGAACTGCTAAAGAGTCTTTCTGTTTCACCGTCTGGAGCCTGTATCAACACAATCCCATGTGCTGCACCCACTCAAGCTGATGACATAACACTGCTGTCCTTTACGAAACATGGCTTAGACTCTCTGTTGGCAATCTGTGCTGCGTACAGCAGTAAATGGCGGTTCCAGTACAGTGCAAAGAAGAGTGTCGTGATAGTCTTTAACGAATCAACTGCAGCCTACAAACGTTCCCAAAGAACCTGGTTCCTGGGAAACAAGCCAATACAGGAGACTGACCAGCATACTCACCTGGGAACTGCTATATCCAAGAACATGAAATCAACGGAGCAGGTTGACACCATCTGCAGAAAAATGAAGTCAACCTTCTTTGCCACCAGAAACATTGGTATTCATGAAAATGGACTTCATCCACTCACGGCAGCAAAGATCTACCAGTCAATTGTTCTCCCACGTGCACTGTACGGCTGTGAATACTGTATAACATGTCTACAGGTTCCTTTCTTCAGCTGGAAAGGGCGCACAGATTTTGCCTGAAGATGATCCAAGGGTTACCAACAAGAACTAGAACTGATATGGTGCTTTCACTTATAGGTATCCTGCCGATCACTGCAACCATAAGCATAAGAAAACTCGATTGCTTACATGCCCAACATCCTGTTCAGCAAGATCTATCCTGCTATATCGCTACTTCAGCGATACAGTCACCAATAGTCCAGTCACCCATGGATTCATCCCGGAGATCAAAAGACTGTGTAACTGCTACGGACTCAGAGATGCTCTATCACAGATCCAATTATGTTCCTTCCCAAGCCCAAACACCTTGAAAACCCAAGTGAAGAAGCATGTTTTCAAAACTGAAACTGATGAACTCGTGTCCCGGATGGAGACTGATGCAAGCATGTCGCTGTTCCTCACCAATCACAGTGTGTATATTCCACATCTGATATGGACCATGAGTAGACATCACCCACACAGATGAAAGAGGCTTAAAGCTACTCTCTCTCTTATCACGCACCCAGTGAGAACTGAACAGTGCCCAATGTGTTCCTGCATTGTTCATGGTCTTGTACACCACATTCTTCACCTTTGTACTGACAATGTGGTAAGCGCAAGACGAGAAACCATGTGGCTGAATATTCTAGACATATTCGGTGTAAACACAAATGTTCTGTTAGACAATATAGAACAGAGAACGCTGACCGAAGTGCTGCTCGGACGTCACACGTATGACATTGAAACCATACAACTGCTGCTACTGGTTGGACAGTTCGCATCTGGGATCGACTGGTCCAGTTTCACTTTCTAAAGACTCTAATTAATATATCATAACATTTCAACACTTGTGGCTAACAACTTAAGCTTTTAATATTCAATTAATTTTGTGTCTCCAAATCTGGAGGAATTAAATAAACCTACCTACCTACCTACTTCATTACTTGTATGCTTAGATAGTATCTTAGTTACTTGTTAGTTAGCTTGTAACCTTGTCATGTTGTTACCTTCTCACTTTGCTACTTTGCTACTTTAACACATATGGTTATAGCATTCACTAGACGTATCTCTCTGCCATATGTAAATGATATGGCATTCTCTAGAATTATGACACTGCCATAAATATATACATATACTCATAGCATTCACTAGAAGTATCTCTCTGCCATATGTAAATGTTATGGATTTCACTAGAATTAATACACCGACATAAATATATATATATACTCATAATAGCATTCACTAGAAGTATCTCTCTGCCATATGTAAATGTTATGGCATTCATTAGAATTATGACACTGCCAAATATATATACTTATAGCATTCAATATTAGTATCTCTCTGCCATATGTAAATGTTATTGTATTCTCTAGAATTATAACACCGCCATATATATACTTATCTCTCTGCCATATGTAAATGGTATGGTATTCTCTAGAATTATAACACCGCCACATGCATACTTACCTCTCTGCCATATGTAAATGTTATGGCATTCACTAGAATTCTAACACTGCCACATATATACTTATCTCTGTGAAATGTGTAAATATTATGACATTCACTAGAAGTATCTCTCTGCCATCTGTAAATGTTATTGCATTCAATAGAATTATGACACTGTCACATATATATACTTATAGCATACACTAGAAGTATCTCTCTGCCATATGTAGATGTGATGGCATTCACTAGAATTATAACACCGCCACGTATACACATATCTCTCTGCCATATGTAAATGTTATGGCATTCACTAGAATTATAACACCACCATACTGAGTCAAAAAAGAAACTTCACATTCTTTCTTCAGGGCACTATAAAAGAACAAGAGATGGTAAGATGGTTAAATTGTTATTATTTCATTGCTGAGATCTGTGTGATGTACTCGATACACTGACAGTACCATAATCAGTTCCATTAGGCTACACCGCCGTTCTAAAACATGGGTATACAGAATGTCAAGTCACAAGAATAAAAATGAGAAATTTCTCTGTTCAATATCGTGTATGGCCGCCCCGCGCATTCACCACTGCCAAACACCGTCTCCTCATCGACTGCCTGATGCTTGTGAACACGTGGTTGGGGATTCTGCGCAATTGCTCTTGCAAGGCAGCGCCAAGATCCTGCAAATTCTGAGGTTGGTTCCTAAGACCACAAACCTTCTCCCAAGTGCATCCCAAACGTGCTCTATTGGATTAAGGTCAGGGGACCTCGATGGCCAGTCCATGACGTTGATTCCAGCGTTTTGAAGGAAATTTCGTGTCAACATCGCGGTATGCGGCCGAGCATTATCATGCTGGAACTGTAGACCTTGGCCATGAGCCGCCATGAAAGGAACAAGTTCAGGGGTGAGCACCTGGTCGCGGTAAGCAGCAGCTGTGAGGTTTCCACGGATGACCAGAAGTCGGGAACGGTTGTTCCCACAGAAAGCACCCCACACCATACAACTTCCGCCCCCGAATCTGTCGACTTCCTGTACACAACACTGGGCATACCGTTCATGACGTCGTCTCCAGACTCTATGCCTGCCGTCCGCGAATCTGAGGGTAAACCTGGATTCATCGCTAAAGACGACTCGATTCCAGTCTCTCTGGGTCCATCGGAGGTGACGTTGGGCACACAGTAGACGTTGACGTTGATGAAACGGCGTCAATATTGGCCCACGATATGGACGTCGAGAATGGAGATTGGCAGCCCGCAACCGATTTCGAATGGTCTGTGAGGACAGTCGACCTCTAAACATCTCAGCCCTGGTTCGTGTAGCCGGCAGAAATCTGTCACGTAGGTGACGTAGGACGATTTGACGTCTTCTGCTCGTGACGTCACACGTGGACGACCCGACCTTGGGCGATCAGAAGTGGTGCCAGTTTGTTGTGGACGACCTCGCAAGTCATACACAGTACGATGGCTGCATCCAATTGCTCTTGCGACGTCAATAACTGATATTCCCGCTTGCAACGTGCCACGGCATGTTCACGTTGCACATTTGACAATCGTGGCATTTCAAGTACCGTTAGAACTGTGGTTTAAAAGTGTTTTTTCAATTCTTGAGGCCAGTGCAAACACGTGCATATGAAGAAAACTTCGATGCGAAGATCACATGATCGACTGCACGTGCAAAACCTGATTTGGCACTAACGTCATTTGCACGACGAATGGATGGGTTTGAGTGGGTTTTGCTAACGTTTTTCTAGAATCGACAGATAGGGATCCAATTTCGGATACATAGATGTATCATCAGAGAAAAATTATTCATTATTTTTCAAATTACATTTTGTGAAGTTTCTTATTTGACTCAGTGCATTCACTAGAATTATAACACTGCCACATATATACTTATATCTCTGTCATATGTAAATGTTGTGGCATTCACTAGAATTATGACACTGCCATAAATATATACTTATATCTCTGTTATATGTAAATGTTGTGGCATTCACTAGAATTATGACACTGCCATATATATATACTTATAGCATTCACTGGAGGTATCTCTCTGCCATATGTAAATGTTATGGCATTCACTAGAATTATAACACCGCTACATATGTACTTATCTCCCTGCCATATGTTAATGTTATGGCATAAACTATAATTATGACACTACCATATATATATACTTAAACCATTCACTAGACGTATGTCTCTGCCATATGTAAATCTTATTGCATTCACTAGAATTATACCACCGCCAAATATATACTTATCTCTCTGCCATGTGTAAATATTATGGGATTCTCTACACCGCCACATATATCCTTATGGCATTCACTAGAAGTATCTCTCTGCCATATGTAGTAGTTATGGCATTCACTAGAATTATGACACCACCACATATATATACTTCTAGCATTCACTAGAAGTATCTCACTGCCATATGTAGATGTTATGGCATTCACTAGAATTATGACACTGCCACATATATATACTTCTAGCATTCACTAGAAGTATCTCACTGCCATATGTAGATGTTATGGCATTCACTAGAATTATAACACCGCCACATATATACTTACATCTCTGCCATATGTAAGAAAGTGTTAACTATTATTATTAATCACGTCCCTTTGACCAGAAGTGGGATAATGCCTTTCAAACCTAAAGTTTATGGAATTTGAAGATTTCCTTTGGACTGATGATATTGGATAGCATTTCAAGCCTGTGAGCATATTATGAATGTACTGGGTCAACAGTTCAAATTTTCAGAAATTTTTAACTATTATTATTACCTTTAAAACCTACAGTTTAAGGAATTTCAAGAAGTTTTCTGGGCTGATGATAGCAAATAACATTTTAAACTTCCAAGCAAATTATGAATATACTGGGTCTATCATTCAAATGTTCAGAGATTTGAAACTATTATTACCAATCATGTGCCTTTGACCAGAAGTGGGATAATGCCTTTAAAACCTACAGTTTATGGAATTTCAAAATGGTATCTGGGCTGATGATATTGAATAACATTTCAAACCTGTGAGCAAATTATAAATGTACTGGGTCAATAATTCTAATTTTCAGAGATTTTTAACTATTACCATTAATCCCGTGCCTTTGACTAGAAGTTGGATAATGCCTTTAAAACCTACATTTAAGGAATTTCAAGAAGTTTTCTTACCTGATAATAGTAAATAGCATTTCAAACTTACTAGTAAATTATTAATGTACTGGGTCTATAATTCCAATTTTCAGAAATTTGTAACTATTATTTTTGATCTCGTGCCTTTGGCCAGAAGTGGGATAATGCCTTTAAAACCTAAAGTTTATGGAATTTCAAGAAGTTATCTTGGCTGATGATAGTAAATAGCATTTCAAACTTCCAAACAAATTATTAATGTACTGGGGCAATAATTCTCATTTTCAGAGATGTTTAACTATTATCATTAATCACGTGCCTTTGACCAGAAGTGGGATAATGCCTTTAAAATCTAAAGTTTATGGAATTTTAAGAAGTTTTCTTGGCTGATGATAACAAATAACATTTTAAACTTCCAAGCAAATTATGAATATACTGGGTCTATCATTCAAATGTTCAGAAAGTGAACAATAAAGGAATTTCAAGATGTTGTCATGGCTGATAATAGTAAATAGCATTTCAAACTTCCAAGTAAATTATTAATGTACTGGGTCAATAGTTCAAATTTTCAGAGATTTTTAACTATTATAATCAATCACGTGCCCTTGACCAGAAGTGGGATAATACCTTTAAAACCTACAGTTTATTGAATTTAAAAATGGTATCTGGGCTAATGATATTGAATAACATTTCAAACCCACGAGCAAAATATGAATGTACTGGGTCAATAATTCTTATTTTCAGAGACTTTTAACTGTTATCATGAATGACATATCCTTGGCCCGAAGTGGGATAAAGCCTTTAAAACTTACAGTTTATGGAATTTCAAGATTTCCTCTGAGCTTATGGTGGTAAATAACAATTCCAACTTGTCAGCAAATTCTGAAAGAAAAAATAGTATAGCATTAATAATGAAATAGGAATAATGATACTCAAGTAGTATATACAATAGCGGTCCGAGATCAAGTCCAACAAAAGCCTCTGTAAAGCTTTATTTTACAAATAAAGCTTTTGTCAGGACCTTAGATCTCCCCCATTGTATAGACTACTTTTGAATCCCAGTTAACTTCCCAGCCCCCACGTGACACAATAGTGTCACTATGAACGCGATCCTGATCACGTGGCACTATGTCGTGTGAAACAGTTAATGTTTCGTAACCCTTGTTCTATGTACTTTTTTTTCTCGTCTTCGCTGATAGCAGACTTACGAGACTTGAGCCGAATTTCTTGTTTCATCTTTAGGTACTTGTTGAGTTCAGAGAGGATTGAACGAGATTCCTCCTCTGAGATCTTACTGTCAGTGAGTGCTGTGGAAATACGCTCACTTACCGTGTTCAGCTTTGCTTCGGCCAGAATCCTGATCTCGTCGTGTTTCAATGCCTTCCGATGCAGTCTGCGTGACACAAACCTAAACACCAATCCAGCCAACCCTGACACCCCAGCTTTTATTTCGATGCCTAGCATTGCGGGTGCGGCTATGATGGTGGCCAACAACCCCACACCTACTGCCCCTAACCCCATACTGGTAGCCATAAGGGCGGTATCAACCCAATCCACGGCATTGAAAGCTCTATGGTTCTTCTTATACAATGCTGCCCGTGTGTCGCGGTCTTGTTCTAGTTGGCGTTTTATGTCACATAACTGTCTCAAGCGGAACCTGTCTACGGTTTCCAGGGGCTTCGTTACTTCCTCTGCGACTGGGTACAGCCCCATCCTGTGTGTATAATATATACTACAAGATATTTTTTAATTGGGCTCTAGTAAATAGTCGATCAATGTACTTGAAGCTTATAAGGCCCACGCGCTCGGGTAAGTGAATAGTGGAAAGGTCAATAGGTAATTTTTGTTCTACATCAAGTCCAATGGCGCTTGTTAAGGGGATCAGCAACCCCAGTGAGGGGTCCGAGCTCCGTTGTATGACGATACTACAATGGCGGTCATTATATGAATTAAAATGGGGCAACATTATTTCCACCCCAGGTAAAAGGGACCATAAGGGCTGACTAGGGCCGGCTTTTACAAAGAATTCTATGATGAATGTGGAGCCTGGGGGCATATACCATAGAATGTAGTAGGCCAGCGTATAATGTAAATGTTAAATCTGCGCCCCCGGATGCATCTAACATGTAGCCCGGGCGATTTGGTGTTTGGGAAACTCTTATAGTCTGGGGGCGTCGGGGTAGCCTAGTGGTTAAAGCGTTGGCTCGTCACGCTGAAGACCCGAGTTCGATTCCCCACATGGGCACAATGTGTTAAGCCCATTTCTGGTGTCCCCCGCCGTGATATTGCTGGAATATTGCTAAAAGCGGCGTAAAACTAAACTCAGTCAGTCAGTCTGGGGGCCCGTTGGATGAAACCTCCCGAGCAAGATACCGTTGTTCTTAATTTCGGTGATATACATAGTGATAGGACCATCATTAGGAAAAGAGACGTAAGGGCTCTATAAAGTCGTCTGCCAGAGGCACCCGCACGTACACACCGTCTCTTAAGCGCAGGACGTACGAGGTGCCGTCCACGCCAGGAAGATCGAACCCCATTGTGCCTCCTAGACCCCCGAGTGTGATGTTGGGTAGATGATCGGCCATTGCCGCCCGCCTATACACTTTGTCTTTCAAGTGCAGGACGTACGAGGTGTCTTCCTCACCGGGCAGATCGAATCCCTCTGTGTCTCCTAGATCGTTAAGCGTGGCGTTGGGTCGATGACTAATCATTGTTATATTACTATCATAAGATAGTTTCCAACTGTTTTTCTGATAATTTCTCAGGGGTGTACTTCACCCCCATGAAGTGTATGTTGTCAGGTAGGAAGATCTTGGTGAGTGATATCGTGTCTTCCACGGTCACGGTGACCCCCTGCAGACTGGTGTGGGAGTCGACACCCACCCGCAGGTAAACAGTGCAAACCTGATACTGGTGCCGTTTCACCCACCCGAGTTTGATCCCCTTCACGATTTCGACCTTCATCCGGCGATGGTTCCCCTAGGTAGACTTTGATGACCAGCGTGGAGTTAGCCGGTAGGCTCGCCAGGATGTTGGCCACGCCAGCGAATTCAGACACCAACTGCAATGCCCCGTCTTGCACTCCTGGTTTACTCAATAGCATGTGGGCTGCCATACTGGCGACTGGGCTGATGATTACGCTACGTCTCTGAGCCGGGACGTAGGCCACGAGCAGGGTTCCATTGTTCACGACTTTGTTTAGGTAGTTGTCTTTGTTCTCCGTGAACACGTAGGGGGAGCCGAGACTAATGTTGAGAAACCAATCGTGAGAGGTAACAACACCCACTTGTCGTCGTCGGTGAAGATGAGCGTATATGGTTTGTTTCGGGCGACGGTCGTGCTATCAACATCTTCTAAGTCGAACAGTTTGCCTCCGAACGATTGGGATACCGCCCATCTATCATCACCGATGCGGACTAGGTCGAACGGAGTGTTGACGGCCGCTCCTGAGACATCTACTATGTCACCTATGGTTCTCCCGATGGAGGGGACTTCAACGCGTTTGTAAATGTTGTTTTTCAGTTGCAAGGCGCACAGTTTACCATCTACTCCGGGGTCGTCGAATCCGCGTGTGTCCCCGAGGTCGGAGATCCCCACATTGATGCATTTTTTCAACCTCATTCCGGGACCTTGTGCGCTAGTCATTTTATGTGCAGCGCTATGCTGAGGTATCCTATATTCACAGAATTATGCTTTATATCTAACACCGATATTATCAATTCAGGGATGTTGCCCCAAGTTAACCTCTTATACTGCCCCGATGAAAACGACTCGGTTCTGCCGTCGTTGTATTTCTCCGTTTTCACCGGTACGGCTCTCAGTATCGTGGAAGGGTGACCACCTTGAATGTTGTCCGTTGTGCTCAACTGGCCGAGATGAATGCACAGCTCTCGGTACGGTACTAGGTCGGGTAACTTCGTGCCTGTGACGGTAGTTGTTGGTTTTATCTCGTCCAGCGACATCCCCAGTGTCCTCCCCAATGGTTGACCGAGCCTCAAAGGGTTTATTCCGTTGTTGATTAACACCACTGTGCCGTTTGAGTCGTTCATCTTGAGTTCGGCTCCCAAGGGTTTGAAGACCCCGTTGCTTAGCGAGCACACACTGTAGTAGCCGTCAGTTATCTGGTTGCGGGCGCCACTGACGAACAGCTTGTAGTTGTTGGCATTGATGTTAGCCCATCGCGGTAGGTAGGTGATATCGCGAGAGTGCGACTTCGAGTTGGCCCGACGTGTTATCGATCGCGTGCATCAGCTGAACGGCCTCACCGCTCGTTATTCCTGGAAGTGTTAAGTACATGTTAGAGTATATATACCCATTATATAATACTTAAAAAATGTACAAGCCAGGAGAAGCCTCCAAAGGAGTGTTTTACCCTCCGGGAGTGTTTTACCCTAAACTGGATATAGATTTCCCGCACATGAAGATCGTGGTCGCTGATGGGGTGTATTTCGACGCCCAGTTTATAGATGTATTTGCTAGGTATAGGTTTTCGGTGACTAATGTTAAGGTAGTCCACGCTTGGTTCAACAACCCGATGCAGTTCTTGCAGAATCAACTAAACTTCGCCATGTGGTGCGCTACAACGGGGTGTGGCTTGACATTAACCGACACTCGACGGGGACCGCTGAGTCAGTCTGTGTTCACGTTCCACGTGTACTACCAGGTCAGGCGTATCCTCAAAGAGATCAGCGCTCGATCCCACAGGACAAAGCATGGGACGCAGTAAACAACCAGTACGATAGACGGGCCTACGAACGCGTTTGCAACAAATTAGAACTAGACCCAAAGACGGATTGACGTTTGCCGGGCCCGAACCATGGGTTGGGTATCCCCATCGCTCACAATATGCATATCCCGGAAGCCAGCAAACAGCTGGTGAAAGATTGGGGTTACAAGTCGTATCATATCACAACAAACGAGTGGGATGACCGTTACATGGCTTTCGATGACAGCAAGGATTACCGAGTCTGGAGGTTCGAGCAAGGGCCCGCGGACGATTGGAAAATGTTCATGCTGGACACGTCGAAAGGGTTTACTCGTGCCGGCACCGAACGATTGAACGACTCGATTCGAACGTACGTGTGGGCGCTGTTAGGTGAGCAGGCGCAAACGCGTTCCAGTATTATCGGTAAGGGGACTGCTTACGACGCGCGCAGAAACAGTTCGTTGTTAACGTTGAGGATGCTATCAATGCTCCAGTTGATCTACCGAGTGCCATCAAACGCTACCAAGACGTGTTGGAATACGCCCGGTAGAAAGTCGACTACGTGTTCGACGTGGGACTGTACATGGCTCTGAGCGATATGCAACTGAGAGTAATAAAAGTGGTGGGCTACAACAACGAAATAGTCATAGCCACGGCAGACCAAAAGTTGGGAGTCAACCCCGATGTTAACAGCCCCCAAGTCCCGCCACCCACACATACTGGTGTTATGGGTATAGAGGCGCCACCCCCAAAGCCTAGGGTTCAACTCACACCCCCACAGACCCAACAGCAGGCGTCCAATCAGCAGCACATCGACCATAAAACAGCCCTGGTGGTTGGCGGGGTAGCAGTCGGGGTGGGGCTTATTTCGTTAAAAATTCCTTAGCCGCTACCTACACCAGACCCGCCACGGCGACGATGGCTGCCCATAGGTTTTGACCGAGCCACGTGGCAGTTTTAGCCAGAGTGCTCAGCAGCCACGAGACAATGCTACCCAGGATGCCGGGCAGGGCTTCGGCACCCTTACCAGCCAGTTTAGCCAGGGCCTCCCAGAGGGATTTCAGGTGTTTTTTTTTATCCAGTCTCTGACGCCACCACCACTTGGGGGTGTTGGTAGGGTGGGTGTGGGGGTACCCCCTGTCAATGACAAGACTAGGGTTGATATGATGAAGCCCAATGCAGTCAGAATGCTGGCGATAGTAATCCCTTGCTCCCGGAAGAGGATTCGGATCCTGCCAGCTAGCATGGTGTCTTCATTTAGGACTCGATCGATGGTTTCCCGTACGCGACTGATCTGGGATCGGAGGGCTTCCTGGTTCGAGGAAGCGGATTCCAACCAAGTCCGTCTCTCGTCTTCCAAGTTTTTTATTCTCTCCTCAATACGACGTTTCATATCATCGTCCTCCGTTTCGGTGAGTTTTATATTCTTGCGAGATGTGCTCGTCGACTTCGTTCAGTTTCCCCATGTTGTTCACGAGTTCTCCGCGTACATGTTTCAAGGCTTCATCTAGGCCTCGCAGTTCTCGAAAAGGGAATTCGAGGCCTGGCAAGGGCTTGGCATGGTACGTGGCCAATATTTTTTCGACGCTGTCCGATGTTTCATTTGCACGTTGGGGTATATCACCTTCACCGCTGAGTTTGGCCCTGACGTTTTGTGGATGTTGGACGACCTTCGGGGGAAGCTTAGGCCCGTTCACCACCGTAATCTATGAAGCCTAGTTCATCACGGATCAGTTGACTCCCACCAGGGCGACTGGTGAGTGTTGACAAAGCATACGGTCCTTTCCCGTCTTTTTTCATGATATCGAACCCTGGGTGAGCCTTCAATCGCAGCGTACCCTTCTTATCGATGGTAAACTTGGCATAGTCTCACCCCAACGGCTTGATGTTGTCTCTCTTTTTAACTGCGTCGTAATAATCATCGACGGCCGGCTGTACAAGTTCAGCACTTAAGGGGTTGTTCGTGAATGTGGTGTCATCCTCCCACACATCCCACATATCATCCATCCGGATGTACTCCTGACCGCCTTCAGCCATTATTTATATTAAACTTTTATATTTTATCAATATAACAATGTATGGCAGGAAACTAGATCCTTTCTGAAGATCAAGAGAGCCTCTAGGCCTCAGAGCCGTGCGCCAGTCGGTGACCATCAGCAACAATCCCAGCAAGATAGACCAGAACCTCACATTGACCTCTGACAACCACAAACGTGATCTCGTGCGGAACGTAGGTCGAGCCATCATCAAGAAAACCACTATCAAGATCAGCGGTAACGAGGTGCTGAGCATCGACGACAGCAACGTGTTTTATTGCTATGGGGACCTCTGGAAAAGCGAGGGAGAACGCATCAATGACGTGTACCAAGGCATCAGCAAATCGACTTGGTTGCGTGTGGGGTACAGCTTCACGGCAGACCAGCTAGACAAGATCTCGGACGGTGAAAAGGCCATCACCCAAGCGTACGGGAACAGGTTCTGCGTGCCGCTCGACTTCGATTTGCTCACGGAACACGCGCCGTTTTACCAGGCCGCGCTGGGTGATAGGCTTGAATACGAGCTCAGGTTTAACGACTACAGCAAAGTCGTGCGTACGCCGAACGGTGATGAGGCCAGTTACGCCATCGACAACATTTCTCTGGAGTTCGACATGGTCACTAGCCCGGAGCTGGCCAGGCAGGTTCAAAACCAGTACTCGGGGAAGGTGGCCATCCTGTACGACCCTGTACTGAGACATAGAGCGATCGTGCGGGATAAGAGCGACACGCTGTGGAATATCAACCTAAACGTGCCGGTGCGATCGATGAAAGGCATCCTGATAGTCCCCGTGGAGGATTACGAGCCGTTCCGAAGGGACAACGAGAAGTTTTTCAACCCCGCAATTGAAAAGGTGGAAGTGACCATCCAGGGCGTGCCCAACCAGCTGTTCAGCGCCGGTATGAGGGCACACCAGCAGTGGGACGAGATAACGAAACTACCGACCCGGCACCAACATGTCATCAAGGACCAGGTCCTATCCTCCGTGCAGATCGGTGAATACCTGACCACCAAGTATGCGCTATGGTTAGACATGTGATCCACGGATGATGACCAATTGCACGGCAGCGGTCGCCGCATCGACAACGGTAGCGAGGGGATAACAATCCAGATTACCAAGAAGGCTCAACCCGCAGGCAAGTTGAAATTATATCTGTACGTGATTATGGACGCGCAACTTTAAATAGAGAATGGTAGATTCGTGCAAGCCATCTATTGATGGCCGCTGGCCATCTATTGATGGCAGCAAGCCACTGCCTGCCGGCAAGCCATCTACTAATGGTGGCAAGCCACCTATTGATCTACCCCACGACCCGCACTGCACCATAGTGTGTGGCCAGACGGGCTGTGGGAAGACCGTTTTCGTGCTGGATATGCTGGAGGGGTACTACCGGAATGTGTTTGATAACATCGTTATCATGTGCCCTACTCTGCACATGAATAGAACGTACACGGAAAGACCTTGGGTGATGACGGACCCGGACGTACACAGAGCCGACCCGGGGACACGTCTGCAGGACTCATTGAAGGCTTATCACAACAAATTTAAAGGGGAGTCGACGCTGTTCATACTGGACGACTGCAGCGCTAATCGAGAGATAACAAAAAAGAGAGACATGCTATCGTACCTGGCCTTCTCCGGCTGGCACGCAAAGCACAGCGTCTGGGTGCTAACGCAGAAGTTCAACTCGGTGTTGAAAGACCTCAGGGAGCAGACGCTATGGGTGGCCTTATTCCACTGCAAGGACAGGGATTCGTTCGAGGAGTGTTTGAGAGAGAACGATGTTATGAGCAAACTAGAACGAGAACGTGTGAAGAAACAGCTCGCTGAAACTAAGCCTGCTAAGCTCATGCTCAAGACCGACCAACCCGTGGCCTATAGGGTGTTTTAGCTTAGCGATGTTAAGTAAATGCTAAGCAATGCTAAGCAAAGCTAAGCAAAGCTAAGCAAAGCTAAGCAAAGCTAAGCAATTATGGTTTGTGAAGTGCTAATCGTGTGTAATTTAACCTTCATCTCGATGTGCCTGCAACGGTTATTATATCATTAGAGTAAAGAATCGCTTGGTATATTATATGATGGAGGGCGACGACCTACTTGAACAACTGTTGGTTCCGCAGGATCAGAGTGATGACAAGCGAGAGAAACTAATGGCGCTGGCTGTCGGCAGCAAGGCCAAACAATACTTTGGGGACTATACCCCCGATAAAATCCAGAAACTGTCCGTCGATGAGGTCGATAAGCTGTACGCGAGATACAAGTCCCGGCTCGGGGCTGAGATGACGAAGACTATAGGCTCGACAATGACGCAGATCTACAGCGGTTTGGCATCGTATGTCCTCCCCATTCCCCCAGAACGCCGGCTTTACCTGTGGGAGGACCTCGAGAAGGACCCCTTTATACAACACACTTTGAGCGGCGTCAGCTGCCTGCTGTACCACAAATACGGTATGTTCTTAGCCCCGGTGACAGCGGCGATCATCACGGCGAAGCATTGTCAATTTAAGGAGGGGAAAAATAATAGTAATAGTATACAAGATGGATGCTGCCCAAGAAATGAGTCCAATGTTGGGGGGAACCCCAACTGGGGGAGACCCCTCCCAAAGGAGGAGAATCCACCCCAGGAGGATTTGGAGGAGAATCCTACAGTCACCAGGAAGAAGAACCCTAAGAGAGTCGCCGCCGGTAGAAAAAGGTGGTCTAACCAACATAAGAGTAACTACCCTCCACTCCTGTGGATTGCAGGCGCAACTGCTGCCGCGGCTCTCTCATTATTGTTATATAATAAACAACCCAACACTCCACCCCGGGAGGGGGTCCCTCCCCCACAATTAGAGGTCAACCCACATATCATGTTATAAATATATATTTTTATATCATATACATAATGTCTGAGGGTAAAACGTTCGTCAACGATGCATACCACGCCACTGTGGTCGCCAGTCTAGCTGTAGGGTACGCTCGGTTGACCAAAATGGTGCTTAAACAACCGACTATCAAGCTAGATTTCAACCTGCAGGATATGGGTATGCTCATAATGAACCTGGGTATGGCGATGGCCACCAAGGACATCCTAGTAAAACAAGGGATCCTACCGGAAAATATTTTGAAGTAAATGTAACTATATATAGGATGGCTACGATCGCCATGATGGTTGGCGGGGCGTTAGTAAACGCCCTGGCATTTTCCGGGAGTAATTTCCTCTTCTCGAAACTACAGGTGTCGAACGCGGCCGAGATAGAAGGCGGAACGGAAGCGTCACGATTTGGCCTTTGAGAAATTTCAAGCAGCGCAAGCCAAGCACGCGAAGAAACGTATACAGTGGCTCGATACGCTAACAAACGAATCCAGCGTGAGAACCATGCTGTTGAAACAATCCATAATGTTGGAGCAGCATTGAGAGCATACTACCTACTAATCGGCAAACAGCTCGAACCACCCCCTCCTAAGCCCACATTCGCTCAGTACTACACATCATCCCCGGGGCCAAAGGACCGGGAATTGATCTTTATCGCGCTGGGTCTAGCAGCGACTGCGTTGGTTGTGAAACAATTAGACCTAGTACTCATATGAGTATACCAAAGATGAGACCTGCCCAGTACCGATGTCAGTACATACTTAGGGGGAAGACCGAGACCTGCAGTAGGAAATGTAGGATGGAGGGGTACTGCTGTTTTCATAGAAAATGTTTTGTGAACTACATGTGTTCCGTGTGCGGTATTGGAGTGAAATGTCACTACTGTTTATGTAAAGCCCACGTAGTCAGGCACCAGCTTATCTACGAGAAGAATAAAGACTCCATAAACGAATGTAGACGCCTCCTTAGCATGGAGGTGTAATTTTTTAATGATTACACAATTAGAGCCTGTGTACCCCTAGGTATAATAATGCCTGTGTTCATACGAATTCCACCCCCGGCTTTTGGCTTGAGAAGCTGGTTGATGTTTCCGGGTAAATGTAGTATTGACAACATCAGACCTCTTGTCATTAGCAAACTCGAAAAGGAAATGAACGAATTGGGACACATCAACTTTCAAATGATTGTTACTACAAAGCTTGATGTATTCAGAGAACAAGTAGTGACTGAATCAGCTAATATATATACGTGTATACCCAACGTTCTGGAAATAATAAAACGGGAAAGCTATCCTGAGCCCAGAATCGATACTGTTATTCTAAATAGAGCGCTAGGCGGGGGACTAGATTCGTGGTGAGAGGAGTTACCTCCCTTGTTGGCGTCCCAATTAGAGATTGTATTCACCTTGGTATAACAATGCCTACTGTCCGAGAGCTCAGGCAGATTGCGAGAGAACGAGGTGTAGTGGGTTACTCCCGAATAAAGAAACCAGCGTTGTTGAGATTACTCAACAAACAACCCCCTCCCAGGTAAAACAACTAAAACTCCGAGTGAAAGAGCTGGGGTTGACGGGTTATTCCCACCTGGGGAAAGCCGGGTTAGTTGCACTATTACACGACCCCGTAGAAAAAAGACCCACACTGTGAAACAACTCAAACAGGAAGCCCGCGAGCTAAGGTTAGTAGGTTATTCCCATATGAGGAAGCCCCAGCTTGTCGAACTATTACGCCAAAATAAAGCTATTGACCTACAGTTCGTGCGCACTGAGCGCGCTGTAGGTAACTATCTGAGAGGCTGGCGCATGCATGTTGATAAGAACATAGACATCGCCGACATCAAGCCTCTTGTCGCTGATAAAGTCAATGAGGAACTAAACGATTTGGGAAGTATAAAGTTTCAAATCACAGTGAAAATGTCACTCGATAAACAGCAGGGGGGGGAACCCCCAATGGGGGGGTCATTGAGTATGTTCAGCCTTACTTCCGAGGTAAACAAGAAGTCATGACTCATACCAAGACTATAGACGCATCAATCGATACCAGTTTTCAGCAGATACGAGAATACCTAGAATGCTACACACACATGGGTTCCGGGTGGGTCGTGGATAAAATCGATAATGTCTATCTAGACATAGCTAACTACGTGCCATTCAGAGGGGGGTCGTACCTAGACTTGCCCCCCCTACTACAAAGCAAAACAGCCCATGGTCAACATCAAGAATAGAGGAGACGATTGCATGAGGTTAGCTATCAGGTCAGCCTTGTTTCCAGCTGACACTCATTCGAACAGGCCTTCTAGCTATCCCCAAGACGATGGTCTCAACTGGGATGGTATAGCCGAACCCACCCCCATATCCCAGATCACTAAAATAGAAAAACAGAATGATATAGCCATCAACGTCTTTGGGCACAAAGGTAACACAATGATCGTGCACAGGGTCAGTCCGTTGGGGAAACCCCAGCTGTTGGGTCGCCGCGTGATCAATATATTCATGATCCAGCGAGGTGATAAGTATCACTACACGTGGATAAAACATCTCAGCAGGCTGTTGCACGACCAATAGAAATACGACGGGAAAAAAACACTTTTGTGAAAGATGCCTACACGGCTTCACACGAGCTGATTTATTAGAATCCCACCGGGAGGATTGCCAAGGTGTGGGGCAGACGGCCATACGAGTCGACATGCCCAAGGAAGGCGACAATATACTAAAATTCGATAACCACAAGAACCAGATGCCCATGCCTTACATCATCTACGCCGACTTCGAAGCCTTGGTCAAATCCGTTGAGGCTGCTGGGGGTACCCCCAACACACAAAAAACACAGGAGCACGAGGCCTGTGGGTTTGGATACGTGGTCGTCCGATGTGATGGGGAAACGAAAGCTCCCGTAGTGTACAGGGGTCCCGACGCGGCTGAAAAGTTTCTTAAGTGTTTGCAGGAAGAGAAAACTATCAGGAATGCGCTGCATACAGTCGCTCCCATGCGTATGACTCAAGCCGACCAGCTAGCTCACAGCTGCAGCACTCACTGTCATGTGTGTGATAAACCGCTGAATGGTGATTCGGTGAGAGATCACTGCCATGCCACCGGTAAGTATGGAGGCGCCGCTCACAACGCTGTGCAACCTCAAGCTCAGAATCAACCCCAAGACAATAAACATCCCCGTGGTCTTCCACAACTTGAGAGGGTACGCCTCTCACTTGATCATGCAGGCCATCGCGAGGGTTGACGGCAACCTGACGTGCATCCCCAACAACATGGAGAGATACATCTCCTTCAGCTTGAATGGCCTGAGGTTCATCGACTCGGTTCAGTTCCTCCTGTCGTCACTCGACAGTCTGGTCAAGGCCAACGATACCTTCCCCATCACCGATCGATACACCGACGCCGAGACTCGACCCCTGCTGATGAGGAAGGGCGTGTACCCCTACGAGTACATGGATGGCCGGGCCAAGTTCACCGAGACCCGACTGCCTCCTATCAACAGATTTTACAGCAACCTGACCGACTCGACAATCACCCAAGACGATTACTCGCACGCGATTAACGTATGGAATAAACTGGGCTGTAAGAATCTGGGTAACTACCACGACCTGTACTTGAGAACAGACGTACTCCTGCTAGCCAACGTGTTTGAGACGTTTAGGAGGACGTGTTTTAAACAGTATCAACTCGACCCTGCATGGTACTACACCAGCCCAGGTCTATCTTGGGATGCCTTGCTGAAGAAAACCGGAGTTAAGTTGGAATTGCTCACCGATTACGACATGCACCTGTTCATTAAGAAAGGCTTGCGAGGTGGGATTTCCATGGCTACCAAACGCTACGCAAAAGCCAATAATCAATACGTGAAGGGCTACGACTCGAACAAGCCAACCAATCACATCCTCAACCTCGATGCCAACAACCTGTACGGTTGGGCCATGAGCCAGTATCTACCCACAGAGGGATTCGAATGGGCATCGTCCGAGATCGATGTTATGAGCATCGCGCCGGATTCGAACAAAGGCTATATCCTCGAAGTGGACTTGGAATACCCCAAGGCATTGCACACATCGCACAAAAGCTACCCCCTGGCCCCCGAACGTATGAAGGTTAACCCAGACTGGATGTCTGAGTACCAACATAACTTGCTGGGTGGGCGGGTGGCAGACGTTGAAAAACTCGTGCCTAACTTAATGAATAAGACCAAGTACATCGTGCACTATCGCAACCTACAGCTGTACCTGTCGTTGGGTATGAGGCTGACCAAAATACACAGGATGCTCGTGTTCAACCAGAGCCCCTGGATGGAGCCTTACATCAGAATGAACACGGACCTGCGAAAGCTGGCCACCAGTGACTTTGAGAAAAACCTCTACAAGCTCATGAACAACTCGGTGTTCGGTAAGACAATGGAGAACCTGAGGAAACGTGTGACCGTGAAGCTGGTTCGGTTGAAAGAGGAAGACAAGCTCAGGAAACTGATAGCCAGCCCGGCATTCAACCGGAGCAAGATATTCACCGACGACCTGGTGGCCCTACACATGAAGAAAAGCCACATAAAATTCAACCGGCTTGTTTACGTGGGGATGAGCATCCTCGATTTATCCAAACACCTGATGTACGACTTTTACTACAACGAACTGAAGAAACAGTACGGACACGGACTCCCTGCTGATGGAGATTCGAACCGAGGATGTGTACGAGGACATGAAGAAATGCCTCGATTTGTATATCACCAGCAACTACCCCAAGGACCATGCCATACACAGCACGGTAAATAAAAAGGTCCTCGGTAAGATGAAGGACGAGTGTGCTGGCACGCCCATAGCTGAGTACATAGGCTTAAGACCCAATATGTACTCCATCCTGAAGGCCGACAATGGTGAGATCCGAAAGGCGAAGGGTGTCAAGAAGTACGTGGTTAAACAACACATCAAACACGCCAGATTCAAGGAAGCCCTGTTCAAGACCCGCACCTTCAGGCATCAAATGAACATGCTTAGAAGCGACGGGCACAGGATATACGGACTGACTATAAACAAGACGTCCCTATCACCGATGGACACGAAGCGTTGGATAGCCATCGACGGGATCAACACGTATACGCGTACTGGCATGAGAAAATTGAACCAAGAACATAGGTGTATATATGTATACGATACCCTGTCGGGGTGACAACGATGTCACGGAACCAGAGAAAGTTTGAGGCTATTTACTACAGCCCGCGTGGGTACTGGAAAGGAGCTAGCGCTGTACATAAGCTGGCCAAAGTGGCGCGAGTATCCCCGGACGAGGCCAAAGAGTGGCTTGAAAAACAAGCCCTGTGGCAGATCTATTTACCGGCACCACGCTACGTGCCTAGAAGAAAGTTCGGCATTGCCGTACCCAATAGCGTCCACCAGGCCGACCTCCTGTTCCTACCCCACGACAAGAGGTACAAGTATGCCCTAACCGTCGTGGATGTGGCCAGCCGCTCCTAAGAAGCCGAACCCTTAACAGCGAAAGACTCGGCCCAGGTAGCCCGCGGATTCAAACGCATGTACAAACGCAGTCCGCTGACGTGGCCCACAGAGCTGCAAGTCGACCTCAGGTGGGAGTTCATGGGTGCCGTGTCACAACTGCTAGACAAACACGATACCAAAGTCAGGCGTGGCGCTGCCGGGCTCATCGCAGCCAAGCCATAGTTGAGAGATTCAATCGGCCGAGCGTTTATTCGGGCACCAGTATGCGAGAGAGATGGCCAACCCGGGGAAACGATCCACGGAATGGGTAGCCCGGCTACCTCAGGTGGTGTCGGCCATCAACCACGAAACCACCCGTCTCACCGGCAAGAAACCAGCCGACGATATCAAACTGAAATCAGTGATAGCCAAACCGGCTGCACCATCGCGTGGGAAGGAGAAACAGATACCCGATAGGACCCTCGTGAGGTACCTCTTCCAGCCGGGGAAACACGAAGGGGACACTCGGAAACGAGCCACCGATCCGATATGGTCAGTCAAAACTTACAACATAGATAAAGCGGACATCAAGGCCGACGAGCCGAACTTGTACTACTTGAGAGATGGGCCAGGGAGAGGTTTGTATGAGATAGGTTGATTGTTAGTACACTATTAATGTATTAGTGATTTGCATGAAGTAACCTTTAGTATTTTGAGGGAAACAGTGATTGTGCAATGTGTGATTTGTGTCTAAACTGTGTGCTGTCCGTGATGCCCTTGAAGGGTGATAGTTATTTGACTCAAGCTGAATGGGTGTGAGTGTGTAAAATGTTAGGCTCATGTTATATCAATCTGGTAAAGTTATTATGGGATTCTTATTCCACGTGGTGACAATATCTGCTTGAGTAAAGTTGACTAAAAAATTACAATTATGGAATCCAAAGATTCCTCTTGGCTGTTGATAGTATTTAGTCACATGTGAAACTTTTGAAACTTGAAGAGTCTACATGCAACAGGGTTTAGAGATTTTATAACTGTACTATATTCATATGCCCTTAATTAGATATAGGAAAACAACTTTAAAATCTGATGATAGTAGATCATATTTCAGACATGTAGAAAGCAGACTCTGAAAGCAAATAGGTCATTAATTAGTACAACTTTAAGAGAGTTAACTTGATTTAATCCTGTATGCCTTTCACCAGGAGAGGGATAATGTCTCTTAAGTCTAATACTAACAGAATAATCTGACATTTAAAAATTATGGGCTGAATCTTGAACAGGGCAATATCTGTTATTTTCAGAGAATCTGTACAATATTAGTATAATACATACAGATTCAACCAGAGGAGGGATAACACCATAAAATTACAATCAATGGAATCTTCTGATTTCATTTTGGCTGCTCATAGCAAATCACACTTCATATTTAAGAGCACACTGGGCTGATCTACAGTACTAATTTTAAGAGATTTGTTTAATAGTATTACTTATATTCCCTCAACCAAAAGTGTTTGAAGTGGAACAAGTTTAAAATCTATATTTTAATGGAATTTATTATTTTCTTTTGGGTTCTTATACTTCATACTTATGGGCAAAATCTGAAAGCAGTGGGGCAATTTTGCATGTTTTAATTTCCTTGACTATGTTTATCACACAAATTCCCTAATCTAAAGCTGGCATAAATTGTTTTCGTTTGTTTGTTGTTTGTTGCTACACAATATTCTAGCTACATGATATCTGTAAATAACTGAGTTTGTACCAGACAATCCAGTTATTGAGATCATAAGCATCCACACATGCAATCATTGAGACTTGATGCTAGACAGTGACTAACTCATTGAGCCTGACAACCATATCCACATCAGGTAGCATTGGTTGCTGGAGGAAATTACACACACAAAAGTAAATATGAAGGCACCATTTACCTTGACAGTTTCATCTCAGTAACAATATGTCATCAAAGAAACTTCAGCTGCTTGGCCTTCTAACACAAGGAGCAGATGACCCTTTCAAGCAAATTGTAAAGGGGGGACAACTCTAACCACTAGTTTGTCCAGCAAATATAATGTCATTGATGACAGAACATGGAATAACACGTTCAAGCTGATAATTTTGATAATTTCTACACCATCATTTTTCTTCAAAATTATAACTATAGCCTTCTGAGATGGGGCACAAACTCTCCCACTTTTGTCATTCTGAAGTAATTATGCCTATGTATGTCTGGTGTCTGTTACAAACAGCTTCCATGTACACCATAATGGTGAAAGCTATAAATGATCATTACTGGCAAATCTTATATGATAATAGCAGTAATATTAACACAACAGTACTTGGAGGCTAAACCTGCTATATTATGTGTGATGGTGTGTTACTGAATACACCCTTCAATTATAAATAATAGATCATCACTCTTTTCACAGTGTCATGAATGTGTACATGAACCTGTATATTTTTCGAGTATTTCAGAAGAAATATTCTCTGAAAAGTATGACCAAGCAAAATACCAATCTCTTATAAACTCTCACAAATAGCATAACACAAATAACTTAGAAGTTTTAGATCCCCCAAACAAACTTGAATTGTGATAATTACATACCCATCAAGAATGGATGTAACATCATTAAAAAATTAATTATGACATCATTTAATTTTCTTTTTTCCCCGTTCTTACTTTAAAAGAAACTATTTACTGTATTATTACATAAAATAATGTGCAAAAATGGCCAGGCTTGCCCATATTTAGATACAACTTACTATATTTTTACACATATTAGCATAATTATTAAACTATTAAATCAAAATCCAATACCATTCACATCATATATTTTCTGGTTCTATTTGTGGGCATACACACATAATTAGCTATATTTTAAAATATCATTAGATATTGCAAGAAAGACATATTTCAAGTTGAGCAGCAACCATTTCTTGGAAATGAATGAATCATTATGAATAAAAAATGAATGAAAAACACCCTGACACCTAAATTCAGCATCCACAACCAGGAACATTATTTGGTCGCTCACTTATGGTTAACTGGTAGAGTAATTACAGTAAAGCGCATGAAAATTAATTCTATTCCGTTTCAGTTTCACGTTTCTACATTTTTTGCGCTGCTATATTTAGCTATTATGGCGGACATCGACTATGGAGCGCTGCCATTGGCATTTTTGCAATTAGTAGTTAAAATAAAGGACACGAGTTGTGCAGCTGATTTTGTTCTTAATATTGTTTGTCGATTAAATACATAGTTGAAAGTAACACGTTAAATTCTCCATATTAGTTATCCCAGTTCTAGTCGTATCGGAGGGCAGCGTCGCAATTTTCACATCGCCGTGCCGTCGCATCGTTGTGCCGGGGGAACAAAGGCAATGATCCGAGCCAGTGGCCAACCTGGCTCCTTTCTCCGAGTAAAGAATACCTAGTCAATACGTTGGAATGTTAGACTTTCGCCTGAGAGTATTATGCATTTAAAAAAATGCCGTTTTGCATGCACCTCCGCCATTGAATGGGCTTTCTGGCAATATAAGCCATAAAGTTTGTTCTATAATATAAGCCAATTTGACTTCTGACCTTGGAAACAAAAGTTATATAGGATTTTCTGCAGAAGCATAGCAAAAAAATGACGATTTTTATCAAACAATCAGTGCAATGTATATTTTAATGTTCAGGATAGATCAAATCTGCGTTCACCACCGTCACAGACGTCAACAGAGCTTTCTAACGATACCAATACAGGTATGTTGCAGATAGGTATTACGGATTTAGAAGCAAAGAAAGACGCGATAAGGCAAAGCCTGAACAAAGGCGCATTTGAAAGGCCGCCGACACAAGAAGCGGCGGTATAAACCGACGTGTGTAACGTCTCAGCACAACGTCGCACATGTCCGTGTTATACGTGGTTAGAAGCGTACGTTCGATGGCTTTCGACTGCATTGGACACATTGAAAATCGGACCATGGAAATAGACATTATAGCCGAAGTGAACATCCGCTGATGGCGGAGGTAACACGGACACAGAAGCGGCGGCATTTTCAGATGTGTGTAGCACCTTTGCAATATGTCGCGCATGTACGTGTTCTACGTCGTTAGAAGGGCATTTTAAAGGGCTTACAAATGCCGCGGGTATAGAAATTATAGCCGAACACAGCATGCGCTGATGGCGGAGGCATCGGACACAGGAGCGGCATTTTCAGATGTGTGTAGCACCTTTGCAAAATACTGCACATGTACCTGTTTTTCGTCGTTAGAAGGGCATTTAAAGGGCTTTCAAATGCATTATAGAAATAACGGATCGAACGACGGATATAGAAATTATAGCCGAACACTAATAAGGCTGAGGGAAGGTGAATGCTTTCAAATTTCTTGTCAACAGCAAAGAATATCAAGAGGCTTTCCAACAACTTGTGAATGAGTGGACTGTGCCACCAGGTTTGATTGACTCACTTCAAGCATCCATATGCCTCCTATATGCCTCAGGTTCTCAAAATAAGGGATGTCCATCAATTGTGCTACCACGTATTTGAAGTGAGAAAAGGGGCATTTGAATCAAGACAATTGCCACCCACCTTTGATGGTTTATCTATGCACACCCTGAGAGCAAACTATTAAGCTGCAATATGGTACAACTGTCTGGAAGCTGAATATCCAACTACACGGGCAACAGATGGTCATGGATGGGTGGAAGAAAATGGTCACATAGCGATTTGCTGGATGACAGGACCTCTTGTTTCAGATGCTGTTCTTGAGTTCATTTCTTGCAAGTGCACAACAGTCTGTAAGCTGGCAAGTTGTCAGTTCCTTACCAATGGACTGAAATGCACTGTGACATGTCGGAACCAGACTTGTGACAACAAGGTATGCGAGGAACATAACATGTCGAAGAGTGACACTGATGATGCAGCTGATGTTTATGATGCGGAACAGTGACTATCACTAACCAATTTAGGGAACTTGAAGGTGCTTTCACTCTGTGAAATTAAAGATCTGTCTTCAGAATAAATAAAATGATGAGTTTTCGAAGAAGCTCTTTGAACATAGTTTGGCTCTTAAAAAATCCGGAAACGATATGATTTAAAGGTATCAAATAACACCACTTGCTATTAATTAAATCTTTTTTAATTATGTTAGCACTTTTTTACCTCCCTTTTTTCATTTCAAACCTATTTGTTGAACTTTACTCGTGATTAGAGCTTGGAATTGATATTTTTTGAAAGTTTTGGAGTTTTTTGGCGGCCATCTTGGATTTAGCCTCGTTCTGAGTTTGAGCTACCAAACTGACATGGCCATCATACATGCCTATCAGTATGTCATTGCAAGAGACTCTCTCAAAACTATCTTGAAGAGAAAAGATGGAAGCAAGGATAGAAAAGTTGTGAGAAGCACATGCAATCGATTTCTCACAAACCATCAAATAAAATTGGTCCACCAAACTAGAAACTTTATAAAACTGTTACTGCATTAGCTTCAGTGAATGGTAATACCAGAGGCCTTCTCAAATCACTTGGAAGAGAAAGGTTTGTGGCAAGATATGTAGTCCTTACCAACCAAGTACGCTACACAGAATGGAACATGTTCAACTTAATTGCTAACTGTTCGTGTTAAACTATTCGCTGACAAAAAAGTCAAACACTTCATCAATGCTATGCATCTTAGGAAAGAGCAAGTGGTAGTCCATCGCCTCAGGGAATTATTTCAGCCATTCGTGTTTTTTGTGAAATAATTGTTGGTTATGTATCAATGCTTTTATAATTGTTGCGATTTTCAATGGAAATGAAATTATAAGTATTGTTATTATATCAAAAACGTCAAATTGCCATGAAAGTATTAAAATGTTTACTTATCGGTAACTTGGATGAATATTATTGAATATTATTGTATTATCATGCATACTGGTTATTACAAAGCGAGGGGATATGGGTTGTGGGCAGCAGTTTTCTGGCTGGTATGCAAATCAATGAAATTTCGCGTTTTGCCAGTTTCAATTTAAATGTTCAAATGGAATATGTCTTCCAACTATTTGGTACCATTAGCTAGATAAATCATAGGGGAATTCATTCATGTCTCTATAAGACCAATTAAACTTCATATCAAATAGTTTCAGGCCAAACTTCAGACCCAGGGTAACAATAGACCGATCCAGTCCCGGCTGATAATCCCCGCCCACTTCGTTTTTGACGTTAGGGGGGACAAACACTGACTAATCACAATGGCGTCACCGCTGGCGAAACGTACGTGATTGAGAACGTTGTTGGTGAATTCTGCTTGTGGTACTTTGGTATCCGTCGTTTTTGTGAATGATATTTAAAGAGGAAAGTTATACGTACTTCATTTTTAATATATTTTAGTTGACATATTGCAATTGACGAGTGAAAATGAGTTACATGCCTGATGAAATATCGTCTCGGCCAGATGCTTAGAATGGGAAGCGTCTTGTCTTTCGAACCAAATAATGTATCTGGCCGTCTAAGATACTAGCAGGGGAAGGGTAACTGAATTATGTTGTTTGGATTTTTTCCCTCAAAAATTCCCATCGTAATTTTATAAAAACTGTGAACACAAACACAGGTTCATGTTGCAGATCGTGTCGTTATCTATAAATAGGTTGTCTACACTGCGCGTGGCACCTGTATTTATTTATCCGTTGTTCAAATTTAGTTAAATCAATAATGTGAAAACCGTACCTTTTAATGAACAAAGCAGAAAAAATATTTCCCGTCTACTACTTCGTGCACCTTATTTGTCTATATATATTAATGTAAACAAATCAATCACAGCATAACCTATTTGATCTTATTTGGGAATCTGGGACAGGTTATTGGGCTTTTAAACAGTATGTTTCCATGGATGTATCTGGACATACCAAGAAGCAAATATTCAGAAGCTAATCTGCAGCAATTCGCAGTAAACTTTCCCCTCTTCAAAATCTATACACCATCCTAAAATGACACTGAATATAAGGAAATCCATTTTTTCAATCACCCATTCCAATTTATTTTTCTATGTGTACTTTGTTGTGGAACCCTAATGTACAAATTTCCACATTACTGGACTTAATGAACTGCCAGCATTTATGTACAGGTATGTCACAGCACCAGAACACAAAGAAGATCCAGGATACAGTCTGCACCTGTACACTGACCCATCTTCCAGAAATAGGAAACCTGTGATGCAAAATCTTTGAACAGATGATCCACATGCAGTTATCCAAACAATTAACTTGGGTTGAAATAGAATGTTACACAAAATACAAATATACTGCTTTTTCTTCAGATATATTTATCTGCTAACTACTAATGTAAGTAAGGTGCAAAGAATGTATCTTATGTTCAAAGGTGTTTGTCAATAAAATTACTCATTGACATTATTGCTTCTTAAACAATGATAATCTTTGTTATAATAGTAACCTCCTCAAAAGATGATGATTTATAAGAATTACATCAAATCTGGGTTAAATATATGTTTCAATATTTATTCCGTTACATGAAAAGTCAACTGAGATTTTTGTAAGTTATTCAGTTCCAGGACTGGATAATGCCTGACCAGGGTGTGACCAAAACGTATCCTTTGCTTTTTCAAATTCTCTGGATGTTGAAATAACTTTGATGAGTTATGATACTAGCAATCACTTTAAGAATTATCTTTAAGAAGAATACACTGAACCACAAAAGAAATGTCGCACCGATAGCGGTTTCTTAAAGCACATACTTTAATTCACTCTAATTAACAATCAAAACGGAGGATTGAGTTCAAACCTGACAATTATGGTTAACACATTTTCGGGAATCACATTTAGAGTTGACACAAACAAAATCCCCCAGAATGTTACCATTATGATACCATAAATTCAGTATTGCGTGTGGCCTCCATGGGCATCGATGAACGCGTTGCATCGTCTGTACATGGAATGAATTAGCCGGTTGATGAAGGCCATGTGCACTTTGGTCCATACTCTGAGAAATGCCTGATCGAGTCCAGCCGAAGTTGTCGGCCTTGGTTGGAGGTCATTCAGACTTCTTTGAATCTCGTCCCAAAGGTGTTCTATTGGACTATTGTAGGGTTTGGATGCGATGTTGTCTTAGGAAGTCAAATAATGCTCTGGCAGTGAAGGGCACAAACGTTGTTTTGCATGAATATGTGATTTATGTAACGTCCAAAATGTGGTACAATGTGGGGTCTTATGACTTGGTCAATATAGGAGCAGCTGTCACGTCATTTCCTCATCCTTGACCCACATTCTGGAACACCACGGTGTCAACTAACTGGTTCAGACCGATTGCACCCCACACCATGATGCTTGGACCACCCCACGAGTCTCTTTCAACAATACACTCGTTGGAAAACTGTTCTCCACGCCTCCACCATACTCTCACACTGCCCCGGAGAGCGGAAGGTCGCGGGTTCGATCCCCGACCGCGTTATACCAAAAGACGTTAAAATATGGTACTTGTTGGTCCCTGCCTGGCGCTCGGCATTAATGGGTACAAGGACTGGTCGATTCGGAGTCAGTATAATGTGTCTGAGAGGGGTATTCATGCTTCACTGCGGCATGGTATCTCAGTGGGCTAGCATTATAAAACCAGCTTAAGTCTGGGCTAGTACAAGCAGCCGCACATACACAAACACACGCATGCACGTCGTCATATGAGCGAAATCTTCTCAAGCACGACGTAAAACCCAATTTCACCTCACCTCATCTCACACTGCCATCGACTGTCGAAACACAATATCGGCTTTCATGAGATAAAAGCACAGTTCTCCACTGTCGATAATGCCAGTTTCGATGCTGAGTTGCCCATTGCAGTTGGTTTAGCGATGATAAGCGGCGAGGACAGGACTACGATATGGTCTGTGACAGCAGGGGGTTTTCTCAGCGCAAACGTCAACGCTCTGTATCGGCACTGATGGGTATGTTGTGAGTCCCAATGATCTGGCGTGCTGTTTCCGGCGCTCTGGGGAAGCGATCCTGCAGATGGTTGCGCACAATCTGTCGGTCTTGGTCTTGACGTTGTGATGTTACTGAAGGTCGCCCACTGCGTGGACGGTCTTGGATGCTGTTAGTGACCTGATACCACTCCTGCAGTCGGTAGATTGTCCTAACACGAACATTAAAATGATTGGCTACCCTCCGAGCAGTCTGGACAACTTGCAATCGTCCCACGACTTGGTTCCTCTGATCTCTCGTAACTCGTGGCGTGGTGATTGTGTCAAAACAAAAATGATTTCAGGCGAGTTTGGGACTCGCTCTCATTGGTAGTGTTGTCACGACATGCACGTGCATTTTCATTTTCACGAATGTCATACGGAAACTTTTACCATGTCTGCCCTTTTCGGTGAGTTTGGTCGATATGTTTTTTCATCAGAAAACACACTGATGATAGTAATGACTGTCAATTTGGATTGAGAAACATGTTAACAAAACGGTACAATCATAATAGATACACCACCTTGTAAGAGCATAATTTTGCATTTGGTTCTTACCAACATGACAGTTGTAATATTACTCTTAAAATGTACCAACATATGTGAATAATTTATACTTAAACAAAACTTCAAATACTGTTCTCATAATTAAGATATGTAGTATGTACACTTTATTTCAGTCCGTTCAATACTCCAGAAAGTCACTATTCTTCTCACACAGTTTTCGTATTCGATCCACATGGAGGAAGGTAATTCAGTTCAAAGTCCCATGCATCTCTTTATAAAAATTCTGAAATATGTAAAGCAAGTTTTATAGGCACTCACATGAATTAATTTTGATATTTGGAAATTGCATGATAGGCAACTGCTGACATTGACTATATTTCCGTTTGAATAAAAAAATATTACTCCTCGAATATTTTGCACTATTAACAAGATACTGTAGAATTCCGATTGTGCTTTTGAAACTTAAAACATCCTTCAATGTGTGACAAATTTGAGAATATCTAAGAGCGAAGGGAACAATATCCGCCACATTGTTCTTTCATGTAACAAGTTTTGCTATTTCGGTCGACCCAAACCGAAATCAGATCGCTGTCAGATTTGTTTACATTGTGGCACGGCTTTCTCGCCCGTCTAATTTCAGCATTATGGCGTACCAACTCAATGCCCAGTAGTGACTAAAACGTTAAGCAAAAACAGTAGTTACAAGAATTGTCCGTGTTTATAACATTTGCAAAGTCTTAAACTGCTATTTGTTGTCATCAATTGGTAATGATTTTGCACATGTACAAAAACTGTGGATATTCGTGCAAATCCTCACCATCGAGCAGGCGTAAGTTTCATGAACGATAGTGCAGACATTTAACTGATCGTTAGGCCTATCACGCTCCTTGATCCGCCTCAAAAAATTTTTTTGTCTTGACCGTAATGGTTTTGTTAAAGGTACACATCAAATCGGAGCAATATGTAATAGATATAACGAGTGTAAATGGCATAATTCGAAGCACATCGCTTCTGAGGCATCGTTTGACCCCGGAAATAAGTCTGACAAATCCACAAAGCGCGCCTGGCCTGCTGATTGGCCAAAATTGACGCATGCGCCAGTTTTGATTGACAGACTGGATCGGTCTATTACCTAGAAATCTATTTTTAGAACAAAAGGGGTGTGCACGTGAGGCAAATAATCATTTTCTACTTTTTAAAGTATTTTTATATACGTGCACTATAATCCATTATATCTGTCAAATTGGATGAGATTATATTCATAAATAAAGATTTTATGAGCATTTCTGTTTTTAAAAGAGGATTTTCTTCGAAGAAAACTTATCGTAGGGTATGCATGTTTGCACGTGCACTGTGGATTTAGCTCAAGTAGGATTTTAGGGGACTTTAAGTATGTTATGCAGGAAGGTCCATAGAATATATATGCCAAGTTTCGTTTCTTCATTTTTTTCCGACCTTGGCCAAAACAATGGCTAATTTGACTGGCCAAATAGGGTACAGGTCCCGATGAACAACTAGCAGGGGAGTACCGGAATGTTCTCACATGTGAACGGGCATTATCTTGCTGAAGCGTGAAGTTACGTGAATGAACATCTGCACATGAGCCCCAATGATTTCATCCCTTCACAGACCTGGCCATTGACAATGACAAGTTGTCTCTGACCTTGATGAGATGTGATGCCTCCCTATACCATAAGTCGACCGCCACCAAACTGTCAACGTTAAACAATGTACCCCGCCGTCTGTAGCCCTTGCCATGCCATTTGAGCTGTCCAGATTAAACCTTACTCATCAGTGAACAAAAACAAAACATCCCCATCTTGTCTCCTGTACCATAGATCCTGTCTGCACCAGGCAAGACGTGCCTGTCAGTGACGGAGTAAAATTCTTGGACGCATTGGAGGTCATTGGGGTCTGACGTAGTCTGTCTCACAGTCCCTGAACCACATTAATTTCCCTACTGCCAAGCCCTCTCTGCAGTGCTAAAGCCCTAAATAAAGCAAGTCTAGATTTCCTCTGAATCTCTGGTCTCCCTAGGGCTCCTTTTCAATATAAATGGGCTTGTTTGTTACTAACAAAATTATGTAATTTTTAGAGTAAAATTGATATTTTATACTTATCCTGACTCATGCTCTTTTGCTTGTCTTCTTCTTCTTGCGAACATAGTGGAACACTTGTATCTCCTTAATTGAAGCTCCCTTCAATGTAAAATCACTAATTGGTACTCACCAAGAGTTGCCTCCCTTGCCCTTTTGGCGGGAACAGGTGTCGCCACCCTCTGGCCTCATGCTTCACTCTCTCCTGATTTTGCGAGCCCAACACTTGAATTTACAGGGAAATCCAAAGTGTTATGTGGGGAGGATGGGAGGGCTAACCTCATGAGTCAGGATAAGTATAAAATATCAATTTTACTCTAAAAATTACATATTTTTCCTTATCCTGACTCATGCTCTTTTGCTTGTAGAATCCTACGGAAACGGAGGTGGGCAAAACAGAATACTTTGGATTTATAGAATTAGTGATTTATATAGATATAACTGTAATAACCCCTTACGGGAACTTCATAAAGGCATAGACTTAGGATATTTCCTCTATTATAAGCCATAGGTTATATTTTGCCATACTGGGGTATTTACAATAATAATATACTGTGATATTATCCAATAACAATATCAAAGTGACTCTGATAGAGAAGCTATACAACTGAACATAATCATCAGTAAAAGCTTAAGGGTGAGTAGACCTAAGCTAAGTATATACATAGTGCTAGAACTCCGTAGAGTTATAAGCTAGATAATGCATGTATCAATTATGCATATTAATCTCGTAAGACTACGTGTTAACGTTTACGAGGGACTGTCAACTGCTGTGCGAGGACCAAGGGACCGAAATGGTGAATACCTGAGACGTCCTCGGTGGTGATATCTCTCAGATAGTGATTAGCAAACACCATGTTAGATTTCCAAAAGCATCCTTCCATAATTGTATTCAATGAACAGTTACCGTGTAGGGCGAGAGTGGAAGCCAATGCCCTGATCTCATGGGGATTTGACGCTGTTGGAGGGTCCAGTCCTGCTGCCTTGTAGGCGCGAGGTATGACAGTTCTTATCCATATAGATGTGGTGGTACGAGAGAGACTTCTGTCTGAGTTGTTGCCGACAAGGGAATGAATAATCGTTTGAGAAATCTTCGCCTTGTTTTGGAACGTCGTAAATAGATTTTGAGAGCTCTGACTGGGCATAGAGATAAGTCCAGCGTATCTTGAGATCCGAGAATCGAGGATAGTGCAGGGATATGGAATAACCTGTCTGGTTGACCTGGTAGTTGATTTTTGGCGATGAAATCCCATCTTAGTCCCAGGTGTGCTGTGTTTTGATTGTCATCAAACTGTATCCTCTCATAATCTAGTGCGTGAATTTCTGACATCCTGGCTGCTGTGGCTAGAGATAACAGGAAAAGCGTTTTCTGTGAGAGAAATTCAAAAGTTGTCGATTCCAACGGTTCATAAGCCTCACTTGTGAGGTGTTGTAGCACTATATTCAGATCCCAAGCTGGGGCGTGGAACTTCCGCTTTTTGGTCCTCCAATCGGAAAGCACGTAGTAAGGCCAGTAACTCTGGAGTTTTAGTCAATTTGACACCCGTTCTCATAGTAATCACCGAACTAAGCGCGGCAAGATATGTTGACAATGTCGAGCCTTTTAAATGTTTGTTTTGCCGTAAGTAACACAAATAATCTGCCACTTGTGGATGAGTAGCATCTCTCGCTGTAAATCCCTTATTTGCTGCGTAATTTTCAAAACTGTGCCACTTGTCGTTGTACAAGTTACGTGTAGAATTGCGTAAGGCAAGCGTGACCGCTTTTTGCCGCCCTGGTAGAATATCCTCTCTTGTTTAAACACATTTTAATACAGTCCATACGTGAAGTTGGAATACTTCTGGGCTTCCGTGCACCTGTTTGGTGTGTGGATGTATTAATAGATTTGAGCGCTTGGGTAGCTCTAGTGTTGTTGAAGCGTGTGGCGAATAGATCTACTAGCGGCGCGCTCCTATTTGCTTGATTATCTGTGCAAATATTTCTGTATTGAGCATCCATTCTGTCGGTGACGGTTGATGTGGCCGAGAGAGTGCGTCTGCTAGTACATTCTTGGCTCCGGGAATGTGACATGCTCTGACATGTAGGTTTAGATCGTGGATTAGATCGAACAGTTGAAAGCTTAAAGTCAATAGGTTCAGTGATCTCGTTGAGCCTTGTTTGTTCACATAGAACGCCACTGTCGAGTTGTCGGTATGAATCATTAAGTGCGCATTCTGTAGAATGGTGCTCCAATGAAGTATGGCGTTGATTACAGCTTTCATCCCTAACATGTTTATATGGAGCTTGCTTTCTTGCTGATTCCATAACCCTGATGCCGTCCGGTTGGCGAGATGAGCTCCCCAACCTTGGAGCGACGCGTCTACATATAGATGGGTTTTGAATTCCTGCTCTGCTAAACAAATACCTTCGCAGACATTCGACCTCCTGGTCCACCATAGTAGATGAGGTCTGAGATGTTTCGTAGACTGAATGGTTGTAGGTCGTCGAGATGTGCATTGATGAAGACCTGTAACGGGCGTAACTGTAATCTGCCTCTGACTGTCATGTCTTGGGCTGATGTGAGGAGACCCAACAAGCTCTGCCATTGTCGTAGTGGTAACGGAGAGAGTAGAGCTGGCGGAATGGTCTGTTGGATCTTGAGCCAACGGTCTTCTGGTACGACGATACGGTTGAGAGTCGTGATAAATCGAATGCCTAGGAACTGCAGATCTTGCGATGGTACTAGGTCCGACTTGAGTAAGTTTACTAACCATCCTAGCTGTGTTAGTAGCTTCATGATGTATTTTAACTGTAGTTTGAGACGCTGTGGATCTTGATCTACTTGTATCCCGTCGTCGAGGTAGAACGCACTGCGTAGCCCTAGACGATGTAGATAGGTGACAATAGGTTTCGTTATCCTCGTGAATAGCCAGGGGGCTGATGATATTCCGAATGGGAGTACTTTCCATTGGTAATGTAGCCCGTCTAGTGTAAATCTGAGATATTTCCTAGATTCGGGATGTATTGGGATGTGTAGATATGAGTCTTGCAGATCTATACTGGCCATGTAATCCATGGGGCGAATCAACTGCCGTAACTGAGGTAGGTGTATCATGCGAAACTTTGGTGGTTTGCGTAGATAATTCCTGTTGAAAAAGCTCATGTTGTAAATGAGTCTGTATTTCTCCTTGGAGTTTTTCTTGGGTACTAGGAAAACTGGGGAGTAGAAGCCTGGCTCGATGTTTACTTGATCTAGTACTTCTATGGCCTGCTTGGTTATGAGTGATGTAACAGCCTCTCTTAACTTTGGTAGTTGTTGTGCCTGTAAGTCGAACTTGTGAGGGTTGACTGTCAGCGGAGGCGTGGCCTGTAGTGGGATACGAAATCGGTGTTGAAGAATGTTGGAGACATAAGGGTCTTGTAACATTCCCCAGTTCTCCCAGTGTAGGTGGAGGCGTCCACCCACTTGTGACGGTTGTACTGGAACGGCTGGGGGTGGAAGACTCCAGTCGTTCAGAACCTGTCTTTCAGCGTTTATAGTTGCGGGAACCTCTGGGTGTCCTGCCTCTTCCTGATCCTCCTCTATAGTTGCCATATGGGCGACGAAAAGAATCTTTTCCCCTGGCGCTGGCTATCTTCCTATCCCGTGCTTTCTGTAGTCCCGAGAACTTAGATCTCCCTGAGTATCTTTGTGAAGTCTGCCTGATGACGCTGGCTAGCGTGTCCATCGACTTGATCATAAGGACTTCTCTGGAGTCCTAAGTGACTTCCTGGAGACTTTGTCTATTCCTCCGTCAAAGATGGATGGGGAAGACCACGGGGCTGTATAGAGTGGAGCTGTAAAGTTCTCACCCCAGCTGCAGGAAGCGAGGAGGCCTTGACGACGAGCTAAGGTCAGCGCTGCTGAGACAGATGTGAGATGATCTGTAAGGAACTGCTGGTCCTTCTTTTGCATCAGTAGGGCCGAGTAGATCATCCTATCATCTTCAGAGGTCGTATTACGAAATCTGGTGATAAGTGTCTCATTGATCGTTCTAGATCTATTTAGGCCAAAAAACATGCGTCTCGTCATGGTTTCTATCTGCACCAGCTTGCGATCGTCAATCTTGTAGTTCTTGTTCTTAACATCGCTGATCAGCTTGTAGTTGTCATCGATGTCTTGTGCCTTCAGGAAGGGGTCCATGTTGTGCGTGGAGAACTTCTTAGCGTGAAAGTTCGGCAGATGTGGTGTCTGCACTTTCGTGGCTTTATGGAAGGCTGTATCTAGATTCTGTGGCACCGCAGCAATCGGGTCGATCGGAGGTAGGGTGACGACGTCGGCATCGTCTTCCTTCATCATGTATGTCTGCGCTGAGTTGCCACTCTTGGACGGTGAAGATAAATCTAGGTTGTTTACCATCCAATATCTTATCTCAGCGTCTGAGAAAATGATGCCTCCATCATCTTCTGTACCAGCATTGGTGATGAGAGGTTGATGCCCTTCTGATGGTGAACTGTGTGCTGCTATCTCTATGTCGGGTGACGCTGGGGAGACCTGACTGTAGACTTGTGTGCAGACTTGTGTGGTGACCTGCGAGGTGATCGACGTGGTGATGTACGCGGAGATCGGCGTGGTGAACGGCGTGGAGATCGTCTAGGTGATCTGCGTCTATGGGATGACCTTCTCGGAGATCTGCGAGGAGAATGTTGATAGCTTCGCGAAGCTCTTGAGTAGTCCCTCGACGTCCTTCTGGACGATGACGATCTGTGTGACGGCCTTCGTGAAGCTTCCTCTGCGTCCGGACCTGGGGAGCGGTGCCTTGACCTCCGTGACGGCTTCCGTGATGTCTGGTGGTCTGAGTCCGCATCTGAGGATGAGGTCGAGGACGGTGACGATCTCTCGCGAAGGCCTTCGCGAAGACTGTACATCTGGGTCCTTCGTCGAGGTGGTCTGTTACTTCCTTCTCGAAGGCTGCTTCGTCGTGGCTGCTACGCTGACTGGGGGTGCCTCTGGGGTGTCGTCTGCGTTGCTCAGGCCCTGGGCTGGCTGCTTCTCCCGTCTGTCTGACTGACTGAGTTTTAGTTTTACGCCGCTTTTAGCAATATTCCAGCAATATCACGGCGGGGGACACCAGAAATGGGCTTAACACATTGTGCCCATGTGGGGAATCGAACCCGGGTCTTCGGCGTGACGAGCCAACGCTTTAACCACTAGGCTACCCCACCGCCCCTCTCCCGTCTGTAGTGGCCCTCCATCATGGTCATGATCTGCCGCAACAGCTCGTCTGGGATGGTCTGCGAGGAAGTAGTCGGCGCCCTCTCTGCGATGACAGCGGCTGAGCCCTCAGGGAAGTCGTCTGACATCAGTGTAGAGACATCAGGCTGCATGGCGATCTCTGCTGATGTCACTGTAGCTGTCACCGGCCGCTTCTTGTGGCGTACGTCAGGGATGATGATCGGCTGATCATCGTAGAGGCCCAGTTCGGCGGCTGGAACGATCTCGGCTGAGAAAGTTCTTGACGACTTCGTAGATTTCCCCTTGGAGGTCGACGCTGCCCTGGGGGTCCGGAGTCTGCGTTGAGAAGACGTCGAGGCCCTCTTGGACTTTGGCTGCGATGATCGGGACGTCCTGGGGAGGCAGGGCGCTTCTTAGAGGTGGCGGACTGCATCCCACGCCCCTCTTCCGACGGGTCTCTAGCGGAACACCAGACGGGAGGGGGTCGATCGACAGCAGCTGACTGGATGGGGAAACCGATGTATCGGCCATGTCTAACCCTTGTTTGCGTGACCTATCTGCGGTACGTCTCAAGACGCAAAGATATTTATGAAAAGCAGAATTAGATAGATTAATGCAGTAACTGCAACGTGAATCAAACGCACAAGGCGAGCACAACTAGGGCATAATACATGCGGGGTCAGCAACAGAAAACGTAAACTGCAAATAGTACAGATTTTCATCAACGTAATACTAGCTGAACAATCACGAACTCACGTGAATAAACAGTAGAAATACGATTAATTATCAATGCAAATTAATGAAGGATACTAGCTATACCTCTATAGTAACCTATAAGAGGTAATAAACTAAGAAAAACCAAAGGATATAGTGTGTAAGGAGACACAGGCGCTCTCACATCCTGCTCAATGGGCGAAGAAGGAGAGAGTGAAGCATGAGGCCAGAGGGTGGCGACACCTGCCCCGCCAAAAGGGCAAGGGAGGCAACTCTTGGTGAGTACCAATTAGTGATTTTACATTGAAGGGAGCTTCAATTAAGGAGATACAAGTGTTCCACTATGTTCGCAAGAAGAAGAAGACAAGCAAAAGAGCATGAGTCAGGATAAGGAAAAATATATATATTCAGAGACTAAGCCTTAGTCTAGGGTCTGATGTTGTGCTCCCTCAGTCAGTTCGGTACAGTCCTGGAATTGATTGGATGTAACCCAGGAATGGTCCGAGCAGTCAAATAGGTAGTCTGGAATGCATTTCTTAGATGGGTCAGCCAAATGTGGTTGTCTTGCTGACGTGACGTCATGCGTGGCCAGCTGGTCAGAGATAAAATCTCTTGTGGTTCCAATAATGTTGAAAATGTCTCAATAGAGATGAGATCGTGTTTCAAATGTCTGGCTTCTTCATTTTGTGTCATTCCAGTCTCCAACATACCCACGGCACGGACGCTGATTTTCTGGAAGCTGTGGCATGACGTGCACACAGTTTAGTTTGAAATTATCATGTTTTCCTCAACATTCAATTTTCAATATCAGGTATGTGAACTTTAGGTGTCAAAAAGCATGCAAAAAATGAATCAGTTCATTGTACACAAAGTGCACGTGCCACACGAGATACATGACATCAAATTTCATGCAAAGTGCTTTGCTACATGTTTTTTAGTGTTATTTTTATAACTTTTCAAATAACTTTTACATTATACAATTTTATGTTATGCACACTTACTTTTTTTTCCATTAGTATAGATGACAACCACTTTAGGCCCCACAGAAGTCCTGCAATGAAGGACTTTCTAGGAAGCAATCACAACTCTACCATGGCTGGCATTAAGTCCAGACCTTGATCATATCCATCACGTTTGTGACATGATCAGAGGGTTTCCCCTGTTCATAATCTCACCAATTTAGAGGGCTCTCCACCAAGAGTGAAACAAACTGCTTCAAAGACAGATACAACATCTTGGGCACTTAGTGAAAAGGAAATATTGAATGCTGATGGGGGATGGCAACACATGATGCTGGCATTATCACCTGTTTCGGTAACTGCATCTTGTCCAAGTATGGGATATGCATCACATATGTGTGAACACATGTACTGACTGTATCGCTGTACCATCAAGTTTAACCTCACTTTACATCATGTTATGTAACAATCATAAAATCATTAATGTTTAATTGACTTTCACATTATTCTCCTTAGTTGAGGTGAAAATTAACTTATTGCTTACATATTCTCATAAGTTCTGTTGGAAGATACTGAACGTTTTATCCAGTTGTGCTCAGGAAACGAAGCCCACCACTCCCTTTTGAGACTAAGTCCAAAACTTTTCATGGGAAACAAAGAAAAATAAAATGACAAAATCTGTAAATACCAAAAGGCATAACTTTGGATTCTGTTTGATATGTCTACCATTTCTTGCTGAAAAATATTGAACGGTTTGCGAGTTGTGCTCTGGAAACAAAGCCCACCCCTCCTTTTTGAGATTAAGTACAAGACGTTTCCATGGAAATCATGAAACATGAAAAGGACAAAAATCTGTAAATACCAAAAGGCACCACTTTAGGTGATGTTTGATATATCTACTGAGTTTTGTTGAAAGTTATTGAACAGTTTTCTTGTTGTGCTCTGGAAACGAAACCCACCCCTCCCTTTTGAGACTAAGTCCAAATCGTTTCCATGGGGCCCATGTCACAAGTCAGTTAAGCATCGTTGGTTGTGGAGAGTCCTTGATGGGTGACTGTGTTTGGCAGCTGGACTCCTGATAGTTTCTACAACTTTAACTTAGGTACAAATGTGGTCTCACCTTTGGCAACGGAGTTCATTCAAAATTGCCACTGTTCACCCGGCAGTGAACGGGTACCCTGTTCAATGGTGATGTGACTATAAACCTTCTAGTGCCTCACAGGCAGCTTGGCTTATCCGGGTTAATAATGTCCATATGTCCATATGTCCATATGCGCTTAAAAGCACCATATGCTCTTAAAGCACCAGTGGTGTTATAATAAGCTAATCTGGGTTCTGTTTGTAGTAAGAATGAGGAGTTATTTCCATGAATGAATATATTGAATCTCTTTTTATACAGGAACATACAGAATTCCTCATAATCAAATATAATATGATCCTAAACATACAAATATATTTTCCTTACATGCCCATGTACATGTCATACAATAATATAAAGTCAGCCATTCACACTGACACACATGCAAAAACATAGGAAACAATAAATACCTACATTCGACTCAGTTAACACAGAAATAAAAATTGAAACTAAGTGAACAAGAGTTGCATCTATAGAGTCCTGACATGGTTACACTACGACAAAAAAGACAATGCTGATGGGGGTACACATATCAAAAGGCATTTATGAAGAAGAGATAATGTACCATGGCCTGACACTAGGTTTGCAGTCATTCTGTAGAAAAGTCAGCACTTTGATGATTGTAGCATGTGACGTTTCAGAAGAGCACGCTTGTCTTTGTCGAGATATGAAACTTTCCCTGAAGATTTAAGGCCACTAGCAATGTCTGTCACTGGTTTACTGCCATATCCTTCTGGAAAGTCTTGTTTTGACGCAACTGCAGGTTCCGTTGGAGTTGGCAGTTCACTGTTACAACATTTGGCAATACTATGGCAATCAAAGAACTTATCATATCCCTTTGGGCAGGAAAGAGTACTGCTTACATCAAACTTTAATGGCATACCATGTGTAGACATGTCCTCAGAACTGGTGTTGAAAGACTGATCTGTTTCAGATTCAGAAAAGCTCACTTTCATCTTGGGTTTTGTAACTGAATCTATTTTGTTATGACTCAAGGATGTGGAAGAAAATTCTTTCAGTTTTCTGGTATCCAAAGGTGAAGGATTAGGTGAAGAGGCTGTTGTGACTATCTCACTGATAGGTCTGTAGATGGCCGAGAGACCTGAGGAGGATGTAGAGTATTGGCTACTTGTACTGGTTGTGCTATCGGGTCGACTCTGAACTGCATTTGTTCTAATCAATGGAGAAGCAGGCTTGTATGGACGGAAAGATGACATCTGTGAGGAAGAACTGTAAGCGCTGCGACCTTTGTTAACAAAATCTTTTGTATAGGAATTTCTGTCTTCCACTGAATGATAAGTCACATTGCCAGTCAAGTTTTTCTCTGAATGATAGCCACTAGATACAGAAGACTGCAAATTTGAATCTGCCCCCTCACTGTTGTCAGAAGATACACTATTTTCTCCAGTTTGTCCACTTGTAACATGAATGACACTTGGCACTAAACTACTCACAGTATCAGACCTATGAGGCACCTCAGAAGAAATTGCTTGCCTTCCTATCTTTTGATGTGAATAGCTTGAATGAGAACTCTTTTGTACTCGGACTGGAATGCTGGCAGGATTTGGAACTCTCCCTTTTCTGAGTTGAAGGAGTGGTGAATTAATTCTGTGTTCCTTTGTAAAGTCTTTATTATCCATTGACAAAATATGCTGTTTTGAAACAGTGTTCGAAGATACTTGTCGTATTTGATGACTGTTCATTTCTGATTGTACCAGACTAATTTCTTGCATTTTTTCAATCATCTCTCTGACATTTGGCACATCAGCCATAACCCTTTCAGCAATCTCTTGAGGATCCATCATTTTGTTACTCATGGAAGACTGTGGGCTATAAACAGTTGTATTGTTAACTGTTGACAGAGATGATTTTAACAAGGAAGACGAGTATGGACATGAGGTCATGTTGGCAACACTATGCTGCATCAACCTTTCATTTTCACATGTGTCTTGTACATTGTCTGAACTGGACTTGAAGCTTAGCTGGTCATTTGGAAGTAAAGGAGATTGAGTACCACCTGTTGATGTAACAGCAGATTCTGACATGACTGATCCAGTGTTGCTGGTCATGTTGATGTCAAGATCAACATTAGTGGAACTTGACTGATCTGGACCTGGGCTGTCACCTGTATCTGTTAACGCTGGACTACTGGACAAGCTCCCAGATTCATTTCCATGTGGAGGATACATACTTTTAATTTTGTTTTGATGGGAGAGCTGCAAGGATGGATCATGTTGACCTGATTTTGTGATCACTTTTGAATGTCGGCCATCTGCATCTCCCTGAAACAAAAACAAGAGATGTATACTTTTAATGTCTGGTTCAAGATTAATACCCAATTACACATGCGTGCGTGCGTGTGTGCATGGAATGTTCACATTGTCAATGGAAATTTTTGAGAACAAATCTAACAATGCATGTATTTATCTCTTTCATGACACTAAAAACTAAAATTAAGATGCTCAAAGTTACACACACTTACCCATTTAACTAAGTATGAAGGTTTGTGATGGATTTGATCTTTGATTTGATTGTTGTAAACATCAACTGAAGGAATCTGGCACACTGACTTGGTTATAAGAAAAGTCAAACTGCTTTATCATCTTGGGTAAAAAAATGGTTCTCACTTAAATGGCATGAACTAAAACAAATGCCACTTTGTTGCTACACATGCTATCCATGTTTCAGATTTATTTATGGTATAACAAACCAATGCCCTTCCCTATTTTCTAAAATATTTCATGTTCATCCCTTCTGACATTTAACAGAAGTTGGAAATTGATCGACAGAGAATAGACAAAATGCCAAAGCAAAATCTCAATAAATAATAACAGGTCCCCAAAAATATGGGTTTTGAACCCTTTAAGGAAACTGTTGAAACATTTCTGGAGAACTTGTAAATGTAGAGTTTCAAGTATAGCAGCAAAAGAAACGTCAGTTTGGAATTTCATCCGTAGAAACAGATAACTGTAAACTCATTTAATGTTTTGATTGTATATTTTTGACAACATCTCCAACTTTACCTGAGCAAAGACATTCCTTCCCAAACTCAGAATGGAACCCAGCAAATGGTCTCAAAAACGCAACCTGATCTCGGAGATGGTACGGTGTTCTCCATGTTTTTCATGCAACTCATGTTGCACATGCTGTTCACAAGGACCAGCCCTATAAAAATGTACTGCCAAACCTGGTTGAAACATTCACATTAAAACGTCAGTAGGATGCCGCGACTCAAGACAGCTCAGAGGAACCAGGTGGCCCCATACTGGCAGACCAAGTTTGCCCTACAACACCAAAACTGGCGATACAGGCAATGGAGAACTGTTCCGTTCACAGATGAGAGTCGGTACTGCGTATCAACTGCAGATGGCAGAACAAGAATATGGCGACGACTTGGCCAGCGTTACTCAGACCAATGTGTTATGGAAAGAGACTCATTGGGAGGTGCAAGCATCATGGTATGGTATAGGCCTGAACCAGAGAGTGGGTCCTGTGGTGTTCCAGAACCTTGGTCCAGGGAGAGGAGGCGGCATCACACTGGTGCGCTACTTCGACCAAGCTCTCAAACCCCACCTCATAACACATTTCGCATGTCACTGGAACAACATGTTCCAGCATGACAACGCCCGGGCCCATACTGCAAGAGCTACATGGGACTTCCTACAGCAGAACGGTCTCAACATTATGCGGTGGCCAGTCCTGATTTAAAACCAATTGAACATCTTTTGGATTAAATTCAGAGGAGACTGAATAATGTCATAACAAGGCCGAACACAGCCTATTTATTGCGCCAGGCCTTTCTCAGAGTGTGGTTCAAGGTGCTAATGGCCTTCATCAATCGATTGGTGCACTCTTGGCATAGACGCTGTGCTGCAGTTATTGCCGCTCGTGGTGGTCACACTAGATACTGAAGTCAACAGTCTCAATGGACTGCAAACATTCACGTAATGTCTTGAAATATATTGACATATAAATATCATAACATGTAATATACCAATATATGATTTTTCAAAAATACCTGATATGTAGTTTGCCCTACAACACCAAAACTGGCGATACAGGCAATGGAGAACTGTTCCGTTCACAGATGAGAGTCGGTACTGCGTATCAACTGCAGATGGCAGAACAAGAATATGGCGACGACGTGGCCAGCGTTACTCAGACCAATGTGTTATGGAAAGAGACTCATGGGGAGGTGCAAGCATCATGGTATGGTATAGGCCTGAACCAGAGTGGGTCCTGTGGTGTTCCAGAACCTTGGTCCAGGGAGAGGAGGCGGCATCACACTGGTGCACTACATCGACCAAGCTCTCAAACCCCACCTCATAACACATTTCGCATGTCACTGGAACAACATGTTCCAGCATGACAACGCCCGGGCCCATACTGCAAGAGCTACATGGGACTTCCTACAGCAGAACGGTCTCAACATTATGCGGTGGCCAGTCCTGATTTAAAACCAATTGAACATCTTTTGGATTAAATTCAGAGGAGACTGAATAATGTCATAACAAGGCCGAACACAGCCTATTTATTGCGCCAGGCCTTTCTCAGAGTGTGGTTCAAGGTGCTAATGGCCTTCATCAATCGATTGGTGCACTCTTGGCATAGACGCTGTGCTGCAGTTATTGCCGCTCGTGGTGGTCACACTAGATACTGAAGTCAACAGTCTCAATGGACTGCAAACGTTCACGTAATGTCTTGAAATATATTGACATATAAATATCATAACATGTTATATACCAATATATGATTTTTCAAAAATACCTGATATTGTCTTATGTGTCTTATAACAACGTCAGCACTGATTTCAATTTGAAATGTCACAACATAATGTCTGATAATTCTAATGTCATTAAGCAAGTTTTAGGAGATGGCCAACAGTATCTAGAAAATGCAGTGGTGCTTTCTGCCTGGTGAGAAGCTTGTCCTTCAGTCTCATCAATCGATTCTCTGTTGCCCTGTAGACACGTTTTCTTGTGGGTGGGGCTGCTCCAAATTCAAGTTGAGCAATCTTTGCCTTGTCTGCAGTCTCAATCTTCTTAATCACTTCAGTGAATCTGAAGATATTTGGATGGCAATGGGGCAAGATCTGGTTGAGTCTGCTGTGGAATCTCTCCAAGTTGTTGTTGGTGCGGGGTCCGACTGTCAGGTGTTGATTCATAAGTTGGATTGGGAATCATCGTTGGCCCACGTGGAGACAATGTAGTCGTTGAAAGCAGTAGCTCTAGGCACATGTGGGGCTGACTCCATGGCATCAACCCAAACGTCCTGAACGCCATCTACAGGGAGAAGGGCAAGGCCGGCAGCTCTTTTGATCCATGTCTGGACAGCGGGGGTCTTCCTTGTATTGAACAGCCAGTCCGAGGTCCTGAGTCTTGTGCCAAATGGCCTGGCAGTAGTGAAAGAAGCATCCCTTCACTACGATATCAAGAAACTCACTTTCCACTGCAAGGATGGCGCCAATCTCCAAGTCAGTTTGAATACAGGCGGGTGATAGGGGGTGATTCAGCCTTTGTTGCACTTCAACTATGGCTGCGAGTTCTGCTGTGAAGATACTGGAGTTTGCTGGGAGATTATAGGATTATTTAAGGCTTTTTTGGGTATGTAGATACCAAAACCAGTATTACAATTCTGGTCCTTGGATCCGTCAGTATAAATGTGAAGATTATCTTGTGGATTGTAATTTTGTTGTATGAATTCTTACACTGTGAATTTATTAAGTATATTGTGTTCAGTAAGTTTTGTGTTGGTCAGGATTTTGGGCAGTAATGCTGGAGGAAGAGATTTGTAATATGGGTTTGCATTATATTCTGTAGTATATAAACCAAGTTCTTGTTTAATTTCCTGTATTTTTTGTCCAAAAGGTTTTGGGTATTTGCCTTTATTGATAATGATTTCATTTTTATTTTTAAGAGATGTATAGTGGTTTTCAGTTTTGTTTGTAATGAGGTTGTTAAGGGATCGAGTTACATACAGTGGAAACCTGATAAGTAAAATTTCAAGGGACTTGCCAAAATTGTTTACTTATCAGGTATTTTACTTATCCAAACTTATCAAAACCTGCAAATGACAACCATATGCATGTACATGTATACAGCAGAATAACTGACAACATTTGTAAGTAATATGGACTCCAGTTGTCAGGGTATTGTCAACTGCATGACGCCAGCGAGCTGTAAGTAGGATGTTTGTTTAGCTGGAGACTGACACGCGCCCCTCATGTCGGATCATGTGGTGATCGCTAATTTAGTTATCCGGTCTCTTTTATTAAGTAATTTACTTCCAGGGACCGTGAGGAGACGTTTAGTTAACCCCCTGGATGCCACAGGGACATATATGTCCTTCCCCTTCAACCCTCAACTTGAAGTCCAATAAAAATCAAAATATCCCACGTACACAAATACACTTCACAGTTTCGAATTCTGCGGGAAATGTCCTGTTTCTTGATACCATCCACTATTATTTTAGACAAAGTTCAAGTGCTAAAAAATGACCTTTCAAAATAGGCTTCATCGAAAATGTCGCCATTTTTTACACAGTAGGAAATCGCGATTCACAGCGTTATTTGCTGTATGTTTTGAAATTGGAAAATCGGATAATTACTGGGAGTATTGAATTTCAAAAATAACATATTCATGATCACTCATATCAGTTTTACATGAAATCGCTAATTAAAATTCTGAAACGTTGCCGATGAATCTAGAATCGGTTGGGATGTTTTCGAAAATGCACTTACACTTTAACGCCGTGAGCTTTTCCGCCATATTGATAGTGTTTACAAAATCACGCTTCGCAAAGGCCGGTATTGAGACGCCTATTACATCACGTATATTTCCTATTCAGCTTCGAAAAATGCATCAATGAATTCCCCATACATTTTAGAATCAAACTGCAACTGGCCTTTGTCACCAATGCCAACTGTCTAGATAAAATGAGACGAAACATATTGGGTGTGAAAACGAACGCTGTGCTCGAAAGACTGCGCTGGTTCGAAATGTAAACAAAGACAAAAACCTATTTTACACTGTGTAGCATTTTCTGAAATTTTCCAACATTCATCCGTCTATTCAATGCTTGCAATGGCTCAATACCTTTGGAATATGCATGGAAAGAGTATCGTAGCAAGAAATAGGAAATTATAAATAGATACAATGCAATGATTTGATAATTCATAAGAAATTGTCAAAGTTTCCGTGCAGCGTGACGCCATGACTGACCCAAAATCACGCAGAACGACAACGGTAATTATCTGCATTTCTGGCTTTTTCTCTTACTTTTAGTGAAAACGATAAAATCATATAACAATACACAGATAGTCAGAATCATTCTGATTACTTACATCTCATATTTATGGACAAACAATCCCTGAATCAATGGAAGGGTCCTCGCAAAATCCTGTGTACCCTTGTCAGCAAAGCCGCCATTTTGTAAGAAATCGGTCAGCGGTAGTGATGTCATACGTCAACATTGTTGTACATATTAGGCAATTTCTTTGAGGTGAAGGTCGGTTGAACAAGAGTAAACACAATCGCCCAATCCTTCCGATTACACTGTAAGTATTATGGTGTATATTTTGCGCGATAGTTCAGATACTTTTTCATGAAACTGACTTCAGTATCCACATTTAGCCTTGTTCAATATCATATCATATACGTGCGTATAGGGTTTACAGTGTTTTATTCTTTGAAAGTTTTTGATTGTTTGAATCATATTTACATAGGAAATTGACATATTTAGTGCAATACACCATATTCTAAACCTTTACACAAGTGTAAGAAGATCAAACGTAGCCATAACTGCAATTGCGTTAGTTCCGATGATGTACAATATTCAATGCATTTGCACTAATATTGCAGTTTCACATGAACAGGTTAATGAACGTCGATTTAATTCAACCTTATAAGTAAAACTGATAATATTAATGAAAATGATTTATATATGGTATGAAATGTATATGCACACATATTTAAAGGAATTGTCTTGTTTTTGCACATTTGTGTGTCGGTTTATAGAGAAAACAATGATGTAAATTGATTGGCCAGGTGCGTTCTTTTGTCGGAAACGCTTTTATGATTCACTATCATTGTTTTCGATAATATTATCAATTCATATTCGATTTAAAAATATTGTGATGACAGGATATCAAACTCTAACTATATTTATACGAAAATTGTTTAAAACTATATAAACCATGTCATGACTTAATTTGGACAAATCTTACATCCATATTCTAATATATAGTATGTACTAGTTCCATATATAAAAAGCTATCATTTTGCATCTTCCATTGCATACTTATGAAGAGAAATAGCTACATAATCATAAACAAAGAAAATTCTTATCCTAAACAAAATATTCGGGTGTTGTGAAATGTTATTTTTCATTTTACGCTTAAATTGATGCCAAACAGGTGCGCGTGTTGCTCACAAAAAGATACAGAGTCAAACTGTCTAATTGTTGATATATTCAGGACACTATTTAAATGGAAAAATCAGTCATTTTATGTTTTGTCTAAAGAGTCTTAAATTCTGACATAGAAGCCGAGACCTTTCACACAATTAATGGAAATTAGGTGAGATATGTACTAAACAGCATACCAATGTCGTCTTTTTCCGACGTCACAAAATGCATAAAACAAGCAATGACGTCAACTAAAATGGTGTATTATTTTCAGCAATTTCATTACATTTGAAGATATGGCTAGTACTCTGGTAATAACGATGCAAAAGTAGTCAAAATACATCTACACAAACAGGACAATATGGGAATCTAAGAACTAACTTATATATCGGATAGGGCCATCCAAATCGTTATGACGTGCTTTCACATGTAGTACATTGTCATCTTTTCTTATAAATTGTGAAACTACCAAAGCGTATCCTCTCACATTGAGGAACTTTGAATTGGAATAGTTTGGTTCACCGTAAACACAAACTAACGAAAATATAGCGTCCGTATCCACAACAAATTCTCTCCATGTGATCTGAGTGACATTGACCTAGTGTTAAGCATAACAGAGTTATGCCCCCTTATCATTATAAGTGTATGACCTCTCTGTCGTCGTTTGACGTCGTAGAAGAAAATCCATTTTTGACATTTATTGCAAGTCATTTTTAATGTTGAGCGTATAATGTTATGCATAAGCACATAAACCCAATTCATATACACTTATGTCGTTCAGATATCAGGCTGTATTTTCTTCACTCACACTTTCCGTAAAGATGCCAAATTAAAACATTCGTAGCACAGTGCTTTTATCGGTGCGCGATAAAAAGCGGAGAAATGTACTTTTTTTTAACGCATAACAAAAATTTTGACAACATTTAGCAAGGTCTATTTCTCAAACCGAGGAGGTAGTTGCACTTATATTTATACTAACGGATAGGAAATTTAATATTCTTCATTTCTGTGTAATTGTATAGCCGTACGTAGATCCAGGACCACGCGAGCGCAATTCTCGCACAACGTTCTCTTTTCAAACCATATGAAAATGTGCGCCTGAAAAAACCTCGGCATCAAGGGGGTTAAGTGGTATTGTTTACTTATCCGAGTTTAGTTAACCGGATTCTAATAGTGATAATTAATGAAGAAATTTGCCAAAGAATAGTGTTTACTAATCCGGTCTGTTTAGTTAAGCGATCTTTACTTAGGCGATTTCCACTGTATTTCATTTTACATCTTACCCATTCGAGAGTGAGGTCTAGTTGCCCGCATTATACCAATAATGCTTGGAGGGATGTTCCTGGGAACGCTCCAGTTATACATTTAAGTGCTTAGAATTGGATGGAAGTGAGTTTGTCTTTATGTGTTTGTGCCATATCTTAAAATATTTCACAGCCATAGAGTAATTTAGATTTGATGAGTGATTTATATAGTAGTAGTAATGTGTGTTGCTACCCCATTTACTCTGTGATAGGTATTTAATAATGTTGAGATCTGACTTGCATTTTTCTTGTATGAATTGAATGTGTTTGTTCCATGTTAAGTGCTGGTCTAGGATTAGACCTAGAAATTTTACTGCATCTGATTGCGGTAATTTTTGTTTGTTAATATAAAGATGTACGTTTTGTTTTCTTCGATGTTGTGCTTTGAATACTACAGTTGTTGTTTTAGTGGTAGAGAGTTGGAACCCCCATTGGTTGGTCCAGTTTTCAATATGGTTAAGTGCAGCTTGAATTTGTTTTTGTTCTTTTTGGATATTTTTTTCATTAACCCATATTGCTCCAACGTCGGCAAACTGGGATTTGTTTATGTTCTTTCTGAGGTTGTTGAATATATCATCAACCATAACATTGAAGAGGATGGGTGACATGACACTCACTTTCTAGTGTATAGTTTTTGGAGATTTGATGATCTAGGGAGATTTTAAAGTCTCTGTCAGTTAAAAAGGCTGATAGTGCCCCTTTTAAGCCTTTTTTTGTAATTTTTTTATGACACCCGGTCTCCAGAGCATATCAAAGGCCTTGGAGAAATCCAAAAAGACTACAAGTGTGTATATTTTTTTTATTTTGTGCAGTTCTGATTGAGTTGGATGGATTTGTGCCAGATGATCTATGGTGGAGCGATTTTTGCGAAAGCCTGATTGAGTTGTATCATATAGATAGATTTTGACCTAATGTAATTTTTTCAGTAAAAGAGTAAAATTGATATTTTATACTTATCCTGACTCATGCTCTTTTGCTTGTCTCCTTCCTCTCATGCTAACATAGTGGAACACTTGTATCTCCCTAATTGAAGTTCCTTCAATGTAAAATCACTAATTAGTACACCACGAAGCTACCTACCTCCCTTCCACAAGCTGCTGGAACGAGGGCTTCACCTCTACCCATGTGCCTCACTCTCTCCTCATATACTGAGCCCAACATTTGAATTTACAGGGAAATCCAAAGTGTTATTTGGGAGGATGGGAGGGTTGATTCATGAGTCAGGATAAGTATAAAATATCAATTTTACTCAAAAAATTACATATTTTTCCTTATCCTGACTCATGCTCTTTTGCTTGTAGAATCCAACAGAGCGGAGGTGGGAATATATAATACTTTGGATTTTAATAATTAGTGATTTGAACTGTGATGATTGTAATAACCCTATGGGAACTTCATAAAGGCACTGAATTGATGAATTCCTGCTGCTAACTTATCAGCTGCCATATAAAGGTTATTACAATGTACTTATTATGATAAAGTATATATAACATTAATACAATGCTTAAGACTAATAGACTTAAGCTTGTTAATATGCTAGTATAAACTCCTTAGAGTTTGTTAGCTAAATTACTTTAAAATATAAACATAGTACTAAGCTTAAGATATGATTAAACTTAAGCTAATTATATAATAGCAAAACTCTTTTAGAGTTTGTTAGTTAATGTACTTATATGATATAGACATAGTGCTGAGCTTAAGATATGAATAAGCTTTAGCTACCTATATAATAGCAAAACTCTGTAGAGTTTGTTAGCTAATATTTTTACAATATGAGTATAGTACTGTGCTTAAGATATAATTAACTTAAGCTACATATATAATAGCCAAAACTCTGTAGAGTTTATTAGCTTATAGATTTATAATGTAACCATAGTACTAAGCTTAAGATAAGATTAGACTTAAGCTAAATGTATATAGCAAAAAACTCCTTAGAGTTTATTAACTAATATACTTTTATGTTATAACCATAGTACTGAGCTTAAGATATAATTAAACTTAAGCTATATATATAATAGCAAAACCCGTGAGAGTTTTGTTAGCTAATACATTTTATAATGTAACCATACTGCTTAAGATATGATGAAACTTAAGCTAATTGTATAATAGCAAAACCCTTTAGAGTTTGTTAGCTAAAATACTTATATGATATAAACCTAGTATTGAGTTTATGAAGGAAACCTTAAGCTACATATATAATAGCAAACACTCCGTGAGAGTTTGTTAGCTAATATACTTATATGATATAAACATAGTATTGAGCTTTGAAGGAAACCTTAAGCTACATATATAATAGCAAAACCCAGAGTTTGTTAGCTAATATACTTATATGATATAAACATAGTATTGAGCTTAAGATTTGAAGGAAAACTTAAGCTACATATATAATAGCAAAACCCGTAGAGTTTGTTAGCTAATACAAGTTATAATGTAACCATAAAGTTTAAATTATGATGAAACTTAAGCCAAATATATAATAGCAAAAACTCTTTTAGAGTTTTGATAGCTAATATACCTATATGATATAAACATAGTATTGCTTTTTAAGATATGAATAAGCTTAAGTTACATATATAATAGTAAAAACTCGTGAGTTTGTTAGCTAATACATGTTATAATGTAAACCATATTGCTTAAGATATGATGAGCCTTAAGCCAAATAGCAAAAACTCTTTAGAGTTTGTTAGCTAATATACTGATATGATATAAACATAGTACTGAGCTTAAGATATGAATAAGCTTAAGCTACCTATATAATAGCCCAAACTCTGTAGAGTTTGTTAGCTTATATATTTTACAATCTGAGTATAGTACTATGCTTAAGATATAATTAAGTTAAGGTAAATATATAATAACCAACTCTGTAGAGTTGTTAACTTATATATTGTATGATGTAATAATCATAGTACTGTGATGATAAAAAGAACTTAAGCAAATTATATATAGCATGTAGCTATTTAGTACTGTTATAAGATAAGTAGAAATCTGTAAGATTGACTTATCTTCTCCGAGGAACTGTCAACTGTTGTGCGAGGACCATGGGATCAAATTGGTGGATACATGAGACGTCCTCGGTGATGATATCTCTCAGATAATGGTTGGCAACCACCATATCGGATCTCCAGAAAATAAACCCTCCATTATTTCAAATAATATTGTGTAGATCAATTGTAGAAGTTAGCTTCTAATATCATGAGTATTAAAAGCTCATGGAGGGTCGGATTGGGTCCATCCGCCTTGTATGCACGTAGTATGACAGTTCTGATCCAAACGGAGATATAGTAATGAGAGAGATTTCATTCTGCGTATGAAGTTGATGATAGAGGAAATAATCTGTTGTATTATTCCCTTCTGTTTGTTTCGTGTGGAGATAAATTTACAGTGCTCTTGCTGGCCATCGTGATAGAATCATCGTGATCATGGAGTCCAAGTATGTCATCCAGGCGTTGTTCATAAACCTCACTTGTGAGGTGTTGGAGCACTATATTCAGATCCCCAAGTTGGAGGGTGAAACTTCCGCTTTAATTCTCCAATCAGAAAGTTTAAGTAGGTTTACTAACCATCTAGTTGTGTTAGTAGCTTGATTATGAAATTCAGCTGTAGTCTGAGACGCTGTGGATTTAGATCCACTTGTATCCCGGCCGCCTAGGTTATTCGCCAAGCGTCCTTGACGATGTAGGTGCACAACCAGGTGTGTCTGTCCTCGCTGAACTTTATGTAAAATTGCCTGACTGCCGCGGCCCTCGCCCTAACTTGACAGGGGAGGTCTCTAACCTGAAGAAAGCAGCCCAATCATGAAGGTTCAGATTAACTGGACTGTAAGGAGGCTTGCTCGCTCACTGATATATAGTTGTCACTTGTAACGTAAGTCTTGAACTGTGAACTAAGATCGACCTCTCGCGTAGGTCGCTGTCCAACGCGTCCAATCAGAACAAGGCATTTTGATTCTGTAGAATACCCGCTGTGATGATGTCACCGTGTAGCAGGAAAAAACCTTGTATAAAATCTTGCCGCCGCTGATATTAGCATAATCGCCGGTCTTCACCGTAGCTTCCCGGTTACCCGAAAGTGACCACGCGTTTTCGAGGGTTAAGGTAAACGCTGAAACCTCCGCCAAATACCTCGCCTGTAATATTAATGCTGGGTAGGTTATTTTCCTGGCTGTCGAATGTAACTTCAGTTTTGAATATAATTCACTTCCTTATATAAAGGTACAATAAACTTGCAAGTTGTCAGCTTGTAGACTGTATACATGAATGTATCGCCATAATTGTAGAATTAAAGCTGAACTTGTACATATTTCTTCTCAGAAACTTTGACGATTATGAGTTATACTCGCTGTAACAAGGCTGCTGTTCAATTTCGATATTGAATTGTCTGCAGATCTGCGAATGGTCACGCATGTAGATAATCGTGATCAGAGTCCGGGATTGCATATTCTAGCAATCTATAATGAAAGGTTGATTTCTGTGAAGATCTATGCAACGCCGCTGATTAATTAATATAGCGACGCTTTGTGTTGTAAATAGCCTGTGCAATTGTCTTCGCCAGAGGCTTATAGACGCATATGGCATACAGTTGATAGACAACTTATGCGATGTCTTGAACGGACTGACGAAAGTAGCTATATATGACGAAAGGGCTAATATATGGAGACCTTGGAGGAGAATTCCTCGGTGGACGCCGGAGACTTCGCTAAGCTCTCGAAGCATCCATTCTAGATTTCCTGTGTGAGGTAGACTTGAGCCACTTAGCCTTCGCGACCTTCGCTGAAGGTATCGAGTCAGAGCCCGATCAGTATATATATAATATATGAGCTTGCTTCATGAAACGACCTCTGTGTTCAACAGGAGTGAGTGAGTGAGTGTTTTGTTTTACCGCGACTCAGCAATATGTGGGGTCGGTGAAGCTTACCCTCCTCCGCGGACGCCCCTTGTAACTGGTGAGGCTCTAGCCCTTCGCTGAGGTGGCCTGGGACTTCCTTAGCCGCGTCTAGAATCCGATCAATATATGAGCCGCTAGCTTCATACAGGGTGTGGTTCTTGCTGGTTCTGCATAAGTAGAGCCGAGTAGATCATCCTATCATCTTCAGAAGTCGTGGTCACCAAATCTGGTGATAAGAATCTCATTGATCGCTCTAGATCTATTAATGCCAAGAACATACGCCTCTGGCGCTTGAACTGTTATGGCTTTATGGTAGGCTGTGTCCACATACTGTGGCACCGCAGCAATCGAAGTCGATCGGAGGTAAGGTGATGGCGCCTGCCTCGCCTTCCTTTATCAGGTATGTCTGCGCCGAGTTGCCACTCTTGGAAGGTGAAGAGAGATCTAGGTTGTTTACCATCCAATATCGTGATCTCAGCGCCTGAGAAAATGATGCCTCCATCATTTTCTATCCCAGCATCGCTGATGAGATGTTGATGCTCTTCTGATGGTGGACTGTGTATTTCTATCTCTATGTCGGGTGACGCCGGGAGACCTGACTGTAGACTTGTGTGCAGACTTGTGTGGTGACCTGTGAGACGATCGACGGGTGATGTACGAGAGAGATCGGGCGCTGTTAACGGGCGCTGAGATCGTGGTTGGTGATCTGGCGCCTATGGGTTGACCTTCTCGAGACCTGTGAGGAGAATGTTGATAGCTTCGCTAAGCTCTTGTGTAGTCAGGTGTCCTTCGCTGGGCCTTCGCTTCCTTCTTCCTCCGGTCCTCCTGGGAACGGCGATTTGACCTTCGCTGGCTTCCGTGAGGTCTGATGGTCTGAGTCCGCATCTAAGGATGAAGCCGAGGGAAGGTGATGATCTATCCCGCCTTCGCTGGGCCTTCCTGCTGGCTGTACATCTGGGTCCTTCGTGGAGGTGGTCTGCAACTTCCTTCGCTGAAGGTGGCTTCGCCGTGGCTGTTACGCTGATGGGGTGCCTCTGGGGTGTCGCTCATGCTTGGAACCTTCGCTGGGCTCAGGCCTTGGGCTGGCTGCTTCCCAGTCTGTAGTGGCCCTCCATCATGATCATGATTTGCCGCAACAGTTCATCTGGGATGGTCTGCGATTTAATTAGTCGGTGCCCTCTCTGCGATGTTAGCGGCGGGCCCCTCAGGGAAGTCGCCTGACGCCAGTGTAGAGACCTCAGGCTGCATGGCGATCTCTGCTGATGTCACTGTAGCTGTCTCCGGTCGCTTCTTGTGGCGACGCCGGGATGATGATCGGCTGATCATCGAGAGGCCCAGTTCAGCGGCTGGAACAATCTCGGGTTGAGAAAGTCCTAGTAGACTTCGCTGATTTCCCCTCAGAGGTCGACGCTGCCCTGGGGTGCGGGTCTGCGCTGAGTGTTGGTAGCTTACGGACCCTCAGGAAGATCATAGAATATCAGCGCTGGTACATCAGGCTGCATGTTGATCTGCGCTGACATCACTGTTGTCGACATCGGTCATTCTTTGATGTATTATCAGGTATGATGATCGGCTGATCATCATACAGGCCCAAATTCGCGACGGAACAATCTCGGCTGAGAAAGTTCAAGTAGACTTCGCTGATTTCCCTCAGAGGTCGCTGAGAGATGCAGTAGAAACCCTCTAGTCTTCGGCTGCGACGATGGGATGTCTGGGGAAGCAGGACGCTTCTGAGGCGGCGGACTACGCCCCACGCCTCTACCACTCTAGCGAACACCAGACGGGAGGGGGTCGACCAACAGCAGTAGACTGGCGAGGGGTTCAGGTGTATCAGTCATGGCTAGACTCTGCATACGCCCATCTATCTGCTGCGCTGCCTCAAACGCAAAGTAATTATTTATTAAAGGTAGAATTGGATAAATTAGTATCGCAACTGCAACGTGAATCACATGAAACATGGCGCAGTACAGCTAGGGCATATTAAATGCGATCAGCAGCAGAATAAAAACGTAATGTGCAACAGTACAGAATTTTTATCAACGTAATCCACTGCAAACAGCACGGCCCCGTGCATAAACAGTAGAAACACGACTAAATATCAATATATAATTGTTGAAAGATACTAGCTAAACCTCTATAGATCTCTATACGAGGTAACTAACTAAATATAATCAAAGGATATAGTGTGTAGGGAGACACAGGCGCTCTCACGTCCAGCTCACTGGGCGAAGAAGGAGAGAGTGAGGCACATGGGTAGAGGTGGCGCCCTCGTTCCCGCGCTTGTGGAAGGGAGGTAACTCGTGGTGTACTAATTAGTGATTTTACATTGAAGGGAACTTCAATTAGGGAGATACAAGTGTTCCACTATGTTCGCAAGAGGAAGGAGACAAGCAATAAGAGCATGAGTCAGGATAAGGAAAAATTGTTGTTTTCTATTTTTACCCCTCATCCAGTTTATATTTTTCCTGACTTTTCTGGAATTTGTTTTGAAGCTTAGGTTGCTGCAGAAATTGAGCCAGCCCTGGTCTCTGGCCTTTTGTACTATTTGTTTGACATTTTGTCTAGCTGCCTGTGCCAGAGGAATTTTTATTTGTATCTTTGCGTGCTTGTTTTAGAAGTTTTTTTCTGTGGTTTCTGGCTTTATATATTTCTTTGTTCCACCAGGGTACTGGAGTGTCTTCTGTTTATTTACTTAAGGGGATGCTTTGGTCTGCAGCAGTAATTAATATGTCTATTATTTGCTGGTTTAGTTTGTCTGCATCTTTAAGAAAGTTGGTTTGTTCAAGTTGTTGTGTGCAGAACATTTTGAATTTTTCCCAGTTTGCTTTATTAAAATTATATTTTTTCCTTATTTCTATGTTTGATATGTGGGTACCGGTAGTTGAATTTTCTTTAAGATTGCCATTTATATGTGCAAGAATTGGGAAATGGTAACTACCCCAGGAATCTGTACCAATATCCCATGAGCAGTTGTGGCCTAGTTGAGAGTTTATTAATGAGAGATCAATTGCTATGTATTGGTTTTTGGTTAAGCTGTGCCATGTGGCTTGACCCTGGTGTTTTAAAATGATTAAATCATTGTTTTCTATCCATTTTTCTATTATAGTGCCTCTTTGGATCTAAGTGCCACTTCCATAATGGATTCAACCAAAGTACTGAAGTTGGGTTGATTGTAAGAGCTGTCATCTATTGTTTGGTACAGGTCATTTGACTGAATGTATTGGTTTAATTTTGAGTAGTTTAGTCGTCTTGCAGTTTGTGTTTTCCACGTTTTTGTGGGTTTGATTTTGATTTTCTTTGTAAGTGCTGGAAGCTGAGGTTTGAAATGTAACTGGTTGAGGTTTACCTTTATTTTGTGATTTCTCACGTTGTACCAGAGATTTTTCCAACTCAGAGAGAAGTTTGATGTTTTGTTTTTTCCTGGAATCATTTAGAGAAAGATCCATTTGGGGTAGTACCTTGTTACTGTTTGGAGTTGAGGAGTTTGGTCTTTCCTGATTTGGATCTATAGACTGATTGTGTCTATCTTGTGTGTGGGTTTTATGATAGTTGTTTGCCTGTTTAGTCTATTGGGTTGTCTTGGTTACATGTCTGTTGAGTTCAGCTGTGAGCTGTTGTTTATATCGACAATTATGGGCAAATGAGCTATGGTCTGTTATCCGGCAATGGATGCAGTGCTTTACACTTATCAAATGTATGGTTATTTTTGCCGCATTTAGTGCAATGTTTGTTTTCTGTACAAGTTTTTTGAGTATGGTCATATTGGAGACACTTTGTACATTGTGTAGGTTTTTTTCAGAAAGAGGTTCTTGCATGTTCCTACTGCAGGTTGACATAGGTTATATATTACAGTTTTAATCTCTTATAAAGTGAGAATACTCAATTTGTAATATCAACTGCATTTTTGACTGAAGTTTTTATTTTTTTAATTAATTTATATTAAATGTTTAAAATTGTTGCATGTCTCCACTGAATAAGTGAGCCTGGATCATGTTGTTACTGTAAACACATAAAACTCTTTCATCTTACTTAGTAAGTAATAAGTTGTCACTGAACCTGTTTTAATCCTCTACTCCTGTAATCCTCTACTCCTGTAATCCTCTAGTCCCAACTACTCCCTCTATAATCCCAACCCTGGGCTGTTGCTTTATACCCATAGGTACGTGCATCATTCTGCCTTGACTTTTTGTAGAAGTTTTGGGAGATAACCAGTTGTAAAGCAACAATTTTCCCTTTACTTGTTCAGACAATTGATTTCCCTTTACTTATTCAGACAATTGATTTTCAAATGAATATCACCTGATTGAAAGAGTGAATCTTGGAGGACCTCATTTTCTCCATCTCTGCTGGATTGAAGAGTGAACATCTTCGACCATACGGTGAAAGTGGCGGGGGTAGAAAAGACAGAGGCAGTGGATCCACTAGGTGATGATGACAGACTCTCAAGGCTGCTGGATGTATCAAGTGAATAATCCCGGGGAGCCTCCTGAGCATCTGAAATAATAACTAATTCTTTCAGATTATGCAGATAAAAATATGTGATTATACATGATAGAAAATTAGGGCCAGAAAACTGTAGCTTACATGAATGTTTCTCAACATGGGTGGCATTTACCGATGGATTTATAAATCTAACCTCAGTCACATTTATGCATACACATTTACATCATGACAACAAAATTGCGAAGTCACTCTTTCCGGAATGTTCTATGATTTGACAAAAAGCTTGTACAATCAAACCCAAACAACTGATATGCATTCTTGTTGACTTGTTTAGGTTCACAACTTGTTGCCTCTAAGCCAGTCATATTTGGCACTGTTGAAAAGATTTATCTTGACTTCATTGTGTACAGGTCCATGGTTGTGGTCTCCAGGTATTTGAGATATTATGTCGTTCTCTGTTGAGACTGTTAATCTGCATTCCTTCTGAATTCATCTCCATGAGATCCATTCTCCCCTATTCCTCTTGCTCACAATGAACATATCACCATTTACACATAGGTATCTTCCACCACAAGAAGTAGGAAGAAACTTATAGTGTAATTGTGCATTTTGCCATAACTGAAGTTGTTTATATTATGATGAAAACTGACATTTCCAACATTCTTATAGCATGCAAATTTACATAAGAAATTGAATAACTCACTTCTAATGAACCAAATGTTCATATTATTAGTCAAAGTCATTGAGTGAACTCACTCAATCTTGAATGTAATAACAGCCTTTACCATTAACACCAAATTTTTAACTCCTAGACCTTGTGGTTTATGATATAGTATGTTAACTCCTAGACCTTGTGGTTTATGAGATAGTATGTTAACTCCTAGACCTTGTGGTTTATGAGATAGTATGTTAACAACTAAACTTTTGAAGACACAACAGCAACAAATTATTTTGAACCTGTTCAACAAAATCAGTTATCATTGGTTGGAAAAAGCACTATAACTAAGTTTCAGCTTCTGTGTTCTAGTTAACAAAGTACACTGTATAACTGCCAGGATATAGGATCACTTGGCTTGCCACTCTCTCCTATCCTTTCTGAAATCTACATGACCTCTTCGAGCAACAAACTCTCCACAAAGTACTAGTACTAGTATACACTCTTCCATAATTCGTTGTCAGTTGATCTCGCATATGGGACAGATGTCGTCATGTTGACACAAGTATAATCCCACCTCTTTCTCTGTGATTGTTTTAGTAAAGACGATTCAATTATGGCGGCTAGCTTTGATCATTGCATGTCTATGGGTTGTGAAAACTTTGTGATGGATACCATCACTCAGGTGTTTGAAATGCGCGAAAAAAGAACTGTGCTAACTTCTCTTTTGTGAACTTTCCGCGAACCTTGCAAACCATGAAAATATATACGATTACAGTATTATGTTTGTTTTCATTGTTATTCATCTTGTTTATCATCCACTGTCTCGTTAGCCCTCATGTATCCTATATATTATATGCTGCTGTATCCATTCACCAACTCAAGCTTGAAAACTGCGTAAGCATCTATCCAGAAACATCACTATTATACAATAAAAAAGTTGATCATCCATAAAGACTTGTCATTCCTATAACTTACAACTTCTAGAATACATCTCAAACAGTTCAGGAATCTGTCTAGTCATACAAACAAGTCCTGATTGTTTAATTGTGTCATAAAGTGGAAAGGAAGCAGGTGTGAATACATATCATGCATTGCAAGGTTTTATGTCATTTTATTGCATGTGTCTCATATAGCCCTTTGGCAGCTTGTACATTTATATTTTAGTAACATATGTATGTATTCTTTGTATGTACAAGATGAGACATAAATAAACAAGTTCTCTCTTATATCATTGTTTGAGTTTGGAAATTTTAACTATAAATTGTATATTTACAGTACAACCAGAAATTTCACTCATTACTCATGTATTAAATGTGAATATCAGCAGAACACAACTCCAGATTCAAAGACAGGTGAACAGTTAGTATTTTGTCAAGTCACCATGGGCAGCAATGCAGGCTTCAATGCGGCGGGGCATACCACTGATCAAATAAGTTAGAAAGTCGTGGTCCCAATATCGGACCACCTCTTCTTTCATTTCAGCAATATTTGTGAGATTTTTCTTATTGACACTTTCCTTCATAAGTCCCCAAACATTTTCTATTGGATTTAGGTCAGAGCAATATCTAATAATCCAATCTAATAATGTCATATTTTGGGTCCGAAACTAGGCCTGTGAATGCTTTGAACGATGTTTTGGGTCGTTGCCCTGCTGGAAAATAAAAAAATATCCATAGAACACGTGAGCAGATGGAAGTAAAGTCCCTCGAAAATATCTGTGTACCGCTCACTGTTCATATTCCCTTCAAATACACAGAGGGGCGTTGCCCCTAACACAGATATGCCACCCCACACGTTAAATTTCAGACTGTACTTTGGGCGCTGATACAAAGGTTTTTCAGTTTGTTTGATCCAGAATATCAGTGTATTAGGAAACAGCCACACAGAACTTTCATCTGAGAAAATCACATTGTCCCAGTTAATATTTCTATGCTGTAAGCACCAGTTCAACCTTCGCTCCTTTTGTTCAGGTTTCATGATCGGTGATGGAATTCCTCGACTCTTCTGCCAACCCATTGCATATAGCTCATTTCTAATTGTCTCCTTGCAGACAGTCACAGTTCCTCTATCAATCATATCCAGCCTTAAGTTTTCTAAACTCCTTCGTTAGTTTTTAGAAACAAAAATACCAAGCGGCCTCCTGGTGCTCAATGCCATATCCATTTGCAATATTTTTCAAAACACGATAAACAGTGGACAAAAGGATGCCTGTTCTACTTGAAATCACTTTAGCTGATCTGATGTCCTTGCTATATCACTGAAAATGTCGTCTGCTAGGAAGTAAACAAAGGGGGATAACTCTTCACAAACTAATGAAAAAGGATTAACTGAGTTGTCTCTCTTGAATGAAACCAAGCACTTGATAGCTGGTCAAGGTTGTATATACTAGAAATCCAATTCAACATATTCCTAAAATTCGCAATAACTTCTGGTCATACTATATATAGAGAATCTCACCCAAGTGTCTTCTGATATCAATTATATCAACACGAGTTGATAAAGTTACAAATATCCGAGGCTTGCTGAGGATATTTTTACTTTATCAACGAGTGTTGATATATTTGATATCAGAAGACACGAGGGTGAGATTCTATTTATCATCTAAAATCAATCTTCATTAATTTTCAATGAAAAATGTACATCTCTGAACATGGTACTGCCATTAGACTTGCAGGGCATCGATGTCATAGCATTGTGACGTCATCAAGTAAATGACGTCATAGCATTGTCAGGGCATTGTACAAAATCTACTGTCAAAACGATATCTCCTAGGAGATATCGTTTGATCTCACACAAGCGATATCTCCTGTGGAACACAGTTTTGGATGATAAATACTTGTCCTATCTCACGGTATGCACCTCTCCTCTTCTTCTACGACCATGTGTGGAAAGGTGCTGTAGACTAAGTTAAATCAAATCTTACTGGCCTCTGACCTCTGCCCCCACTCCGATATCAGCACCTGTCAATCATCTCAATAAGCATGCAGATAGCTCAGATGATCACGTGACGACCTGTGCCTGTCATTCTTGTCTTGGAGCTTCCAGTAATCTGTGATGTGGGGCAGGTCGGGTGGGTATCCATCGCGTGAGATAGGATAAGTATATAAATATACAATTTATAGTTACAATTTCCAAATTTTTAAACTTCCTATCCTATCCTATCTCACGGTATGATTAATCCCACGGTTGGTAGGAGGGCTGCAGATTACCCTGTCAATACTACAACCGTGAACACAAGGAGGCCAGGGTAAAGCACCAACTCCCGATATGCAAACTCCAAACTTGTGATGGGTTTCTTCAGATAACCCCTTGGCTTACACAGCACAAACACTCTAGGGAGTGGGCACTCCCGAATTTATGTGGTTTTCAGCCGCAACTTTTGACAAGCAAAAGGACGAAGCTTGGCAAGTAGGCCCCGCCTCCCCGCGATTTATCAGGTTACCCCAGTGAATTAAAGTCAAAGACCTTAATCTGGCCCGACTCTGCTTCGAAACTAACCCCCACAGACACACGCTGTAAGGCGATGAAAGAGGGAATAGCCCTGTTGCTCAACTAGTTTAACGTTCAGTACCAATCCCCCCAACTTACCAAATGTGAGAAAGGACTTAGGAGCGGAACGCTTCGAAAACCATGTAGGTAATCAGAAATCAACACTTCACTGACGTAATTGCTCAAAGAGTAGAGGTCAGTAAGCAGAGTGTCGACCATCTTTGCATGTAGCACAAGACTGGCCTCACAGTCTATCCAGTCATAGCTATGACAGTGCAGACACACCCTAGTTCCCTAGGTGAGATTGATCTAAGCCCATATGTAAAAAAATACCAAGACATGGATTACATTGATAAAAGAAGGATTGCTTTATCTGCGAACATGGGCCAATGACAATTGCTGCGCCAGCACCAAGGGGCCGAATTGATGTAGACCTTCCACATCTGTAACCGAGAGAGCCCGCAGGTAGTGTGAGCGAACACAGTATCCGATTTCCAAAAACATCCCTCCATGATGGACTGGAGGGAACAAATCCTGTGAAGCGCCATGGTGGAAGCGAGAGCCCGAGTCTCATAACAGTCTCTTACGCAGCCTGCGGCGATCCTTAAGAGGCAGCTAGGTAAATCCGTAATGCTCGAACCGGGCATAAGGAAAGATCTTCTTTGTCATCTGGGCCCAAGATAGTAGACAGCGGTGGGATCGTAAACGTCGGTCCGGCTGTCCTGGTAACTGATTCTTGGTGAGAAAATCCCACCTCAAACGAAGGAACACTCTAGCATGTCTAGACCTCTCAAATCGTAACTGAGAGACATCGAGAACGTGCAACTCGCAAATACGGGCAGCTGTGGCCAAGGCCAAGAGAAAGAAGGTCTTAAAGGTGACATGCTCAAAATCTTTCTCCTCCAGAGGTTCATAATCACCTGACGTGAGATGAGTAAGTACAACGGAAAGATCCCAAGCTGGAGGCCGGAACTTCCAGGATTGGTCAGCAAGTTTATAAGACCTGAGGCGAGACTGGAGCTCAGGGACAGAGGACACCTTCACACCCGAGGCCGACGCAATAACCGTGTTAAGAGCAACCAGGTGGGTGGATAGCGTAGAACCTTTAAGCTTTCTGGAGGTTCAGAGATGCTGAAGGTACTCTGCCACCATCTGCAGAGATGCCATAGTGGGAGATGTTATGCCCTTCTTCCTGCAATACGCTTCAAAATTCTTCCACTTGTCATCATAGAGTGACCTAGTGGAGGTGCGATGCGCTGTAGTGATGGCAGTAGCAACACGCTTCGAATAGCCCTTAGCCGTTAGCAACCGATGTAAATGCGCCAAACGTGAAGATGGAGCATGAGCGGAGACCAATGTAGCTGGTTGGAGTGCGGGTGAACCAGTAGATTGAGCTGATCGGGAAGTGGTACCGGATTTGTTTCGGCTAGTTCTTGAAGATTTACGAACAAATTTCTGTTCCGGCCAGTAGGGCGCGACCAAAAGCAGTGTCATCCGCTGAGGTGCACGCAGTTTCAGTAGTATGCTTGGAAGAAGGGACACTGACGGAAACGCATAAGCGTTTAGGTCGTCCCACAGAATGGCTAGAGCATCGTGACCTCAAGCCAGAGGGTCCGGAATCGGAGACACAAACAGAGGCACCTGATGGTTGAACCGGGTGGCGAATAGATCCACTGTCGGAGTCGTCAACGAAAGGCAGAAGGTCTGGAACACCTGTGAATGTAATTTCCACTCTGTTGGGGAGGGACGACTTCGGCCGGGACAGAGAATGCGCGAAGACATTCTTCACCCCTGGAATATGGTTGGCTTGCACAGAGATGTTGAGAGAGTCCACCAGGTCAAAGAACTGTTGTGTCCACTGCAGGAGTTGAGGAGACCCCACTGACCCCATCCTGTTGATGTGCCACACAACTGCTGCGTTGTCCAATCGGACCATGAGGGAAGTTGTTCGTAGGACATCTTGCCAGTGAATGATTGAAAGAATCACCACCCTGAACACCAGAATGTTGATGTGGCAAGCGCGATCTGCACGGTATGCACCTCTGCTCTGCCACTTGCTGATCGAGGTGAGCCCCCCACCCGTGTAGAGATGCGTCAACATACAGGTGATGAGACGGAATGAACGTCCCTAAGCAAACTCCACCGCAAACTTTCAACTCTTCCATCCACCACTGGAGATGGGGATATAGTCCCGGAAGCAGAGTGATCAAGGCAAGCGGATTGCCCACTCTGATGTAAGGCGCCAGGAAAAGCTGCAAGGGCCGAGGTCGCAGTTGACCCCTGAGGGTCAAAGCCTGACCTGACGTCAAGAGGCCCAGGAGCTCCTGCCATTGGCGAAACATCCTGAGTTGCGCCAATGCAAAGGGAACCAATCGTTGTATCTTGCAGAAATGATCCCTCTGGACAAACAGTTGACCTCTGTGTCGAACACTGCTCCAATGAATTGAAGACGGCAAGTAGGGACTAGTTCCGACTTCTGCAGATTGACTAGCCAGCCTAATTGGTGAAGAAGCTGCATCACCAACTGCATGTGATGAAGCAGAAGGGCACGATCGGTCTGCGCCTGAATGCAGTTGTCGATGTAAGCTTCGAACACCACTGATAGTGAGTGCCCTCGAAGACAAACTGAAGGAACTTGCGATGGGCCGGGAAGATCGGGATGTGAAGGTACGCATCCTGTAGGTCGAGGCTGACCATGTAGTCTCCCGGTTTGATAATGGTCTTGAGTAGGGCCACCGACACTATGCGAAAATGGGGCGGAGGCTGCAAAAACGTCTCGTTGAAGACCTTCATGTTGAAAATTAGTCTCAACTTGTCCGAATCCTTCTTGGGAACCAGAAAGATTGGAGAGCAGAATCCCGGGTCGACCGGGGGCTGGGCCCAGGGATTGGATTGCAAGTTTCTGGAGTAAGGTGTTTATCGTGGATCGTAAAACAGCCGTTTGCTGAGCGGGATACATTCTGTGATCCGGAAGTAAAGTCAGAGGAGGATTGCCGATGATCAGAAGCTGAAACAAAGTGGAGAGGACGTAAGGGTCGTCCAAGATGGTCCAATTGGGAGCATAAATCCCAAGTCTTCCACCTACTGGGGAAGTCTGGATTGGCACGACTGGGGGCGGAAGAACCCAGTCACGCTCTAATGTCTACAAGTCACTGTTTCTCAGGCCGTTGAGCGGAGGACTGGTCGGAAGCGGAAGTTGGTCATGAAGCAGTGAATGCCCAACGCTGACGGCTGGAATGTCCTCTAGATGAACCCTTTCCACGAAAGGAAGCAGCAGATCCCGAACGAAGGTCCGGACTGGAAGGAACATAACGGGCTAGCCATTGTTGGCGCAACTAGTGCTCTACCTACAATCATTTGAATTTCAACAATTCCACCGAAACCTGAAAATGACCAGCCAGACCACGGTTGGCGAAAAAGATCAGTTCGGAACCTATCCTCCCATGAGTTTGTCGTACAGGTAGACAAGTAGGAGTAGATAGACACTTTGGTGGGTTTATTTGTTCCCAGAGATCGAACACACATTTGTTAATATTTATCGATAAGTAAAACAACAATGGCTGAAATCCAACAATTGAGTAGAGATAGTATTTATTATCAGTTGTGTACACAACTAGTACAGTGAAGCCTCGTTAATCCGGACGGTTGCGTTTCTCAGCAAATTTGTCCGGATTGCGAATAGTCCGGACTACTGAATCAAGACCCAAGTTCAAGCAAGAGTTGCTTCCCTTACTATTACATAAACGACACGAATCTGGATAAAACAAATAAGCATTTAATGTAAAGCTTATAAAACAATGAATAGCAAGTACAACAATAATCTATAGTCATAGCAAAAAGTCTTTCATTGTTGTTTGTGTTCGTTTAACCTTCCTCATTGAATTCATCACATCAATAATTTTACCGAGTGGCATCCGCATGTTGATCCGATGTGTCTGATCACGTCCTTCCTCAGCACAGGTGAGGTAATGTCTAACAAGCGATCTATTGTAGTATGCCTTGAATGTCCGAATTATTCCTGCATCCATCGGTTAAATATGAGATGTGGTATTTGGTCACATTTCGCAAAGTTAACGAAGCACACTTGTGACTTGCATCCACGCCTTTCTATTGTGGTGTCAATCAAAGTGTAAATGTACAGCATCTTCAGGTGGGAGCTTTTAATGTCTAATTAAAACAAGAATCCTTAATAGACATTTCTCAAAAGTTAACAAGAGTTCATCTTGTCAACTCCATGACACCGAGTTTTTATTTGTTTATGGCCAGTTAAGTAAACATCGCCAGGGGGGTGTTGTTATGGTTCTTGAACACGACTTACAGCATCCGGACTGTGAAGCAATTTACTGTTTATTTTACTGATTGGTTACAGCTACTTACTGTCCGGTTCCGGAAACCGAATTTCCAGATTATCGAGGCAAATTAAATAGTCATAGATTAGTAACAAGCTAAAATCGTCCACGAGCCGAGACTTCCGGATTTTGGAGTCCGGACTAACGGGGCTTCACTGTACATAAAACATAATGGTTTGCCATACACGCAAATATCATCTGGACCTTGGCATGAATGAATGAATATTCAAATCAAAGTACATTGTGGTATCGTAACATTCCCCAAAAGCACATGACACGACTTGGAGAGCAGCAGCTTTATTGCAGTCGGCTGGAGCATACATACTTGGGCGGGAAGCACATGGCCTGATGACGTGATAGTGCCATCATGCATTGGGGTACACAGGGAGCAGTTGTTTACATCCGGTAGTTAAGGGAGCATTACGTGTCAATTCAGTCACGCTAATAGTTACATTACTACATACATGTATTATAGAATTCAAAAAGCGACACGATACTGAATTAATATATTCTATAAACTATAGCATGATTGAATGGATGGATCAATAGAGACTGAGTTCACTGATACACATGATAATACCAAATAAGATAACTACAGCGAGGTGCCAAGATAATTCAGTAGATTTTTGATATTTCATGACAACATTTTAACATTTCAAAACACATGTTTTCAAAATATTCATAAATATACAGCTATCAAATACAAAAGTTTGTTACACAATACTCACGTAAACTGCATAGAAAAATTACAATTCACAGCCATTCACAAAATGCTTGAAATACTTTATATGGTTTACAATAGGGATGCAACGATTCGGTTTGATTCATCGAAAATCGAATCTGACACCTTAGTTTCCATTTTCGATAACCATTATCACTATTTTGATTCGATATTTGAATACCTATTTAAATTACATCCACACAGCCAGAACATAATTTTGACTCCAAATTGAGCAGTTTCAAGTACTGAAAAAAGGCGAAACGTGATTGGTTGACGATGGGCTAGTTATCCATTTTCCAATATCTTTTATTCACTTCAGCCATGAAAATTGTTGTCAGTAGACATTGCAAGGTGACGATGGACTCTGAGAGTCTGATGTTTTTACTTGTATGTAGAATCGAAAATGATCAAATTGAGGCTCCACTATCAAAAATCCAATCGAATCGAGATCTGGGTGAATCGTTGCAACCCTAGTTTACATGTAATAAATCACTTATGACATTACTTCTATCTATGTCTAAGAATTTTGAATTACGAACTGTGTTTTGTAACAAACATAGTAAAAGACTTCAGTGTTGTAATATAGTATTCCCAGAAATTATTGAGAGTTGTTTTGGCAAATATCTAATACATGTATATAAACTACAGAAGTTTTGCTAACAGAATATGTTGAGATACATTATGATTTTCTTACAGTCTAAGTGTCTTTTCAGTACTTTGTGAGAGCTCCTTGCCCTGCAATACACGAGTGAACGCGCCTAGGTAGACTACTGATCAAAGTAAGTAGGAAACCGTGTGACAGTATATCCCAATACTCGACCACTTCTTTCTTCATATCCTCAATATTTCTAAGTCATTTTTGGTTTACTCTGTCCTTCATTAGTCCCCACACATTCTCAATAGGGTTACGATCTGGGCTGTGGCTGGGCCAGTCTAAAGCTTGAACATTTTCGTCTGACAACCACTGTTTTGTGTAGTCCACTATGTGTTTTTGGTCGCTATCATGCTGGAAATCCAATTATCTTTCATACAGTGTTCGGACTGTTGGAAGGAGGTGACCATTTAAGATGTCAGCATATCGTTCCTTCATCAAATATCCAGTGAAAATACACAACGGCGTCACTCCACTTTCGGGCTATGTTTTGGGCATTGGTAGATAGGTTTCACGGAGTCTTTTGTCCAAATTTTCACACAGATTGGAAAAAGCCAGACAGAACTTTCATCAGAAAAGAAAACATTATCACAATCTTGATTTCTGTGAGCCCTACAACAGTTTCAGCAATGGTAAGGGAATTCCTCGCTTTTTCACCCACTTAAGTCTTTGCAATTCTCATTTCTGACATTCTCAATGCTTTTCAACTTTCCCCTACTCACAACCTGACCAAGTCGCCGGCTATCTGTAGTACTGAACTTTCTTAAGCCCTTTCTTGTGCTCAATCCCGGCTCCTGACCGAATACTTTTCAAAGTTCTGTATACTGCAGACAGAGGAATGTCATGTCTACCAGCTAACTCTTTTGCATTAGTCACACCCCTTTCAAAATCATCTACAACCAGCTTTCTTTTTTTCTCTTCTGCTGTCAAATCTGCCATGTCAACAAAGGAAGCCGTCTGCTATACCGGGGAGATAACTCTTGATGTAGTAAGGTTCATTGTTAAGCCTACAAGAGTTGCCTCCTATATTGAGTACCTTACTACATAATGTAACACCTATTTTACAATTCTATTGTCAGTATTAGGAAACAAAGATTTTCTCAATAATTTATGGGAATAGAGGTAACAATGACACATACATATATAATGTGTCTATGCAAAGGCGCGAGTTATCACTTTATGTAACACTATCAACTTTATTGATATGAGAAAGAAATAGTTAAAATTCAGTAAGCTTTAAATTGGTAACTTAGTTTATGTTTAATCTCTTCGAGCTTGGATGTATAGTTATGAGTGTTTACGATTTATTATATAAAATAAGACAATGTAATGATACCTAAAACATAAATTCAAAGTATTCTATTTTGTTTGAATTCTTTGCATGTCCTTGAAATTTCATATCTTGTTTCGTATTTATTAGGCAGTTGAAGAAAATATAGTCTTTTGGCACCTCTAAACAATTACTTTGATTCAATCAATGTGCATTAAAAGTATTTAGTGCCCACTCCCAAGAAGAGTACCAAACACTTACATCTGTAAAAAACATCTCATAATCCCTTTTCTCACCGACATGGGCTTATTTACCAAACATTGTATAAGTCTATGATGATGATTAGTAATTGCTATCAAAAAACTCTAAATACTTTCTGTGATCAACACTAAAGGTAGCATCTCTCATAAGAAATGCTAATCTTTGCTCAGTGCTTCTAAATTGGTTGAAATAATAGTTATATTGCGATAATAAAAAAATAAGGACACACATGTGCATCACTCGCTAAATAAGAGGTGCTTTCTATTGACGCACATATTCTTCTCTCACTGTGAGAAACTGCTAATTAACTGATGTATATACATGTCCCTCGCTCTGAGGAGCTAATTAATTTATCACACATAATGCGGCTCTCGGCGTTAATGAGTTAAACATCTTCATAGGGTGTAGATTCACCATTTGAAAGGTGTTGAGGAGAAGGTGACGGCAATTAATGCAGAAATGCATAATCTACTATGAGAAGACAGTGGATCACATTGTTGTGCATTAATCAATGTGAAGGACATCCTCAAAGTCCATAACCTCAATATTCCCATGAAATGGGTTCGACTGGTTGAGGAGGGATCGACAAATCACAGAGTAGGTCAATGATCTGTCATAATAAGGTCTTTGAATGGCATTTAGAAGTGATACACATAAGGAAGAGAGTTTTATGGATGTCAGCTTCTTTATAATGAGGAACGCATTTCGGGTATATGCTTATCAAGATCATCACATCATGTGGGAAGTCACAAAAGTCCTATCCACCAACAACAACTGGCGACAAAGAAAACTGCAAGAAGCCATTGACATATGATAAGGAGACACTTAGCCAGCCATGAACTATGACCAGAGAAACACCTACCGAGCAGCGCCTGGGCTTTCTTTGATCATTGTGTATTGTTGTCTGTCATCTTTATCAATGTCCATGCTAATTATTTTTGTTCTTGCCTCAATTTATCAATTTCTATTAGTGCTATTACCCCCTACCTCCCATCTGCCCTTAGTCCATTTAATTTAATCCAGGATTCTAGCTGTCCACTGTTCATCGCCTATCAACACAATTTAATAGTTAAGTGTTGGATTCTATTTGGCCAATCACACATCAATGCCATGGAACTGTTGGCTTCCATTGTTTAGCCTGCATCTTCGTTGTCTTATTACTTTTGTTGTTTTTACATGTACATATGTTCTCTGCCTCATACCATTCATTTACCTGATGAAGGCGTAAGCATAATATTCCGAAACGTTGTGTTCCTCATAATAAAGAAGTTGATATCCACAAAATTCCTTATGTCATAATAAGGTCCTGCCTGGAGATCGTAGGAGGCTAGAATAAACTAGGCTAGGCAGGTGGAAGCTGGCTACATAATGTAGACAGGGCTGTTGAATGTAGCTGGAAATATCAGATCTTATGATGTCAAAGTAGAATTACAACTTGTTGATGTTAACAGCAGAGATGTCACAATCAATGGTGCTGTACTGACATTTTAGAAGAAGGGGGGATGAAACTTGCATGATGAAATGATTGATCTCTTTCTTGAAGGATTGTTGAACTAGGAATGATGGACAATCCAGGAGGAACTACTGAATTTATTGGGGGGGATCAGCAAAGCAGTGTGAGGGATCGCTAAATCTACAGGAAGGATCAGGAAAAGACAGAGGAATCAATGAATCCAGATAAGGGATGAATTGACAAACTCCTGATGACTGCTGCTCTTGAAGCAAAAACCAAGTTCTATGGATAGTCAACTTCTTTATTGCAATGAGTGCGACGTTTTGGTGTAGGTACTAAGACCATTATCAAGCAAGTAAGAGTTGTAACAAGAAGAATATATACATAGCTGCATAGTGTGTATATACAATTGACAAGGTTGATATACATTTGATTGCTAATTAGTGATTTGAGCAGAGTAGGTTGATGTACAGAGTGATAGTGATTAAAACAATATGCAGAATGAGTTTATACAATAGATGAGTTGATGTACACTGAGATGGTAATCGTGAGTTGAAGAGAGTAGGTTGATGTACACATTGATTGGTTGTGATTACAATACACAAAAGGGAGCATAGAAGCCAGTTGGACGAGGTATGGGTGGATTACTGGTGATCTTTAATTAGGTGGTGATAGGCTTAGGAGATAAAATAACCTTGATCCCCTTGACAACTTCTAAAAGGCCTCTCAAAGAAGTTACTCTTGAAGCAATTGACTGAACGTGCATCAGTGGGTCTGTCAATGTATTAGATGGTCCTTGTTAAGTTATGAGTCAGAGGGAACCTGCACCTAGCCTTCTTTATTGTCTGCTTCTATTTTTTGCTAGAAGATTGGCCGAACTCATCCATACAGGTCTTATAGTCTCTATCCCTGGTTCAACATGAGCAGGCCTTTTTGTATTGTTCAATTATGCTAGTGCAATTGCTGCCAGAACAGGCACTTTATTGTCTGTGAATATATGCTGAATGTCACAGCTTTTGTCTCTCTGGCTGACAGGATTATCAACATTATACTAAGCTTGAAGTGTACATCTTATCCCTGCATCAACAATTGTCTTTTCCCTGTCCTCAATGCTGAGTGTGCATCAGCATTTGTCAATTCCCTGTCCTCAATGCTGAGTGTGCATCAACAATTGTCATTTCCCTGTCCTCAATGCTGAGTGTGCATCAGCATTTGTCATTTTCCTGTCCTCAATGCTGAATGTGCATCAAAAAGACAGGATGGAGAGAGATTTCAAAGAGTGTGTTCCCAAGTTCGCCAAGTTGAAGCTGAAGTTTTGAACCATCCAATATCTACTTGACAGTGTCACAAATAACATCCTTTTAGGAGAAGGATGACAGACTTCAAGTATGTTTTTCAATTTAGCTGAGGTCAGATCCTACTGGAAATCCTGATCTTTAAGTTGATCCATCCTATGATACTCTGTTCTCAGAGAAGATGAACTGATCATGTCAAGTGCTTCTGTTATGATTGCTGATCCTCTCGGGTGTTGGAGACCCGTGAAGACCAGGGGTAGAATAGGTCTTCAGCAACCTATGCTTGCCACAAAAGGCGACTATGCTTGTCGTAAGAGGCAGCTAACGGGATCGGTTGGTCAGGCTCGCTGACTTGGTTGACACATGTCATCGGTTCCCAATTGCACAGATCAATGCTCATGCTGTTGATCACTGGATTGTCTGGTCCTGACTCGATTATTTACAGACTGACACCATATAGCTGGAATATTGCTGTGTGCGGAGTAAAACTAACCTCACTCACTCACATTGGAATGCCAATGCTCCCAATCATTCCTATAAGTGAAGGTTTCAACACTTCAGTCTGTCCCAATTTGACCATCAATCCTTGTGATCATTCACACAATCTTTCCTGTGATCCCTCAAGTGAAGGTCTTATCACTTCAGTCCGTCCCAATTTGACCATGAATCCTTGTGATCATTCACACAATCATTCCTGTGATCCCTCAAGTGAAGGTCTCAACACTTCAGTCTGTCCCAATTGGACCGTCAATCCTTATGATCATTCACACAATCATTCCTATGATCCCTCAAGTGCTTTGAGCATAATATCCAAGTATGGAAAAGCGCAATACAAATCTACTATTATTATATAAGTGAAGGTCTTATCACTTCAGTCCGTCCCAATTTGACTGTCAATCCTTGTGATCAATCACACAATCTTTCCTGTGATCAACTGGAACCTTTCAAATCCTGTGGTCCCCTGCATGATTGCATCTGCCTGATCAGGTCATCACTCAACCCCTGCTAGAGGGTCTCACAACCATACGGTTGCGACTTCTATCCGTCAAAACCGAGGATTCGTTAGAATCGGAGATAGTTACAGTGGCCTTATTGAGAAATAAGTCTTGACTTGAACTCACAGAATCCTATGGAATAACACACACAAAGATGAAGTATGATCGAAGAATGAACTAAATACGATCCAATGTGAAAAACACTGAGGAATCTTTCTCTGATCACTGATAGGTGTTGTCACATTGACACAAAAGAAAAATTGAGAAGTGAAGGAGGAACTTCCTGTCAGATTTCCTGCCCAAAGGGGAGTAACTCTGAACTTATAACCAACTCACATACCACTAAAAGTTTCTTTATTGAATTCTTGTGAGAAAATAGGGGTAAAAATACATACTAGAGGGAATGTTTATGCAATAATTCAGCAACATTTTCACTATATTGGGAGTAATAGGGGCAGGGGATGCTCTAGATTGCTAACAGATTTCATGCCTCTGACATTTCTTGAGATACTTATTGAACTTGTTGATATGCTTGCACTCATCACAAGGAAGGAAACTTAAGCAACGATCATTGTCGGAAAGTGAAACAGTGTGCTTGGCAAACTTTCCTGTTAAGACACTCCAGTTAACAGTGGCTGTATAGACAGGAAAACCAACAAGGTTGTTAAATCAAACATAATGAACACACGAAGAAAGAGGATGACTAGATTGGGTAAGGCATGGGCTCATCCAGAACATGTTCCATGCTTTTGAATGAGTTTGTATGATGTTTATAAGGCTGGGAATCATGAAGAGTACAATTTCTACATTTAATTTTGTAATCTAAGCAGAAATGTGAGAATGATTAAGTTTAAAAAAAAGTTATATTCTAAATATAAAAAAGAATACTTACAATAAAACTACATTGGTTTGAACAATAAGAGATAGGCGTGCGTGTGTTAATCAAGTTATAAAAATGTAATCTAGAAACAAAAAAACAGATCACAATCATGTGACGACAGTATTCTATAAGCTTCATTTGTTTGTAAATTTGTACTTACCAAATACTGCAACAAGAGCCTGTAATGCAAACTGTAAGTGTCTTCGCACTGCCTGCTTGCTCAAACGTAGTGTGACATCATCCAGGCCCACATCCACTAAGTCCAGACCTGCATAAAATGCTTACCATGAGGAAATATCCAGTTAAGCAGAAACTAACATGTTTAATCAGAAAGTCCCCATTCGAGTGAGTGAGTGAGTGATTGAATGAGTGGCACAATATAAAAATGGGGTATAGATTGCAAGAAGCTCCAGTTTTACTATTCCCCTGCTACTTACATTGTAACTCAGCTACATATTACACCTTCCCTCTAGCTACAGATGATTATGGCAAAAATAAGCCAAACAATAAAACTAATAAGCATACTAAAGTATTGTCAGAAATAGAAAAAAAACTGTTTTTAGGCTGTTACTCTATATCCCTAAAATGTACACAACTGCAAATTGCATACTAGTATGTCGAAATAACCAACATCGGCCTAACTGGCCGTTCAGTGGGATGCGTAATAGGATATCCAGAAAAGCATGTTTACTCGTAAAATCGGCAAAAGTTGAATAGCTGCTGAAAACAATAGATCAGACTATAGATAGCAATTAGGCCACTCAGCCAGGTATGACAACGGACCGTCGACTCAACTGGCATGAAATGCATGTGCTGCCTACAATGGGTCATCTCAAAGATATTTTATGCTTTTTTTTGTGTGTTGAATATGTTTCATCTGTTGTGTTATGAGAGAGTGTTTTTTGTAATTTGTATTATCATTGATTACGTGATAGTTATTATGGGTCACACTGTTTAAAGTTTTGAGTGTTGGGTTTGGCTTGCATCTCGCATCATATATGTTCGATGGCAATAGTATTTGTAGCGGTACAACTTTTGAGATAGTGCTTCAGAGTTGCCTCCCTTGGCAACTTGTTGATTCATCATGCCGTGTGTTCCACATGATTCGGTATCATTTTGAGACAATAATGATGGAACCTAGCTTTGCTAGAATGCTCGAGAACTATATAAAAGCTGGTTGTTGTGTTGGGACTTTTGACATGGCTGGATTTATGCACATCTGTCTTCCATCGTTGAGTTTCTCAACATTTCAAGACTGACCTTGTTTGCCTCTTGTCATTGTAAACAACCTTCAATCAGTATATCTGCTCTCACTGTAAATGTCAAGACTCTGGTGAGTTCGTATTTTGTATTTGTAACCCAATATTTTAGATTTGTGACTCAATTGCATTGTACTAGAAATCTGTATCGTCATTCATTGTAGCTTGCTCATTGTTTGTTCAATATATTATAGAATATTTTAGACTTGTCTGTGTTCTATTTTGCTGGTTCAAAGGGGATTCTTAAACCTTTTGTCATGGCAAATTATTTACCGTAACAGTTGATTAACATCTTACATGTCTTTCTTTCACAATGTTTATGTTGAAATATGTTAAAGAGTATAATACCCACAGAAAAGCCTAAATCAGCCATCGTATTAAATGTCTCAAAATATATAGGTGGCATGACCACCCGAAGATCTGCCGGACTGGATTTTGTTTGTAAATTGTTATGACATGCTGTTTGCTTCCCCAGTTTAATTCCCCTAAAGGATTATCTTAGCTGATATCTCTATTCCCCAGCCTGACCCCAACCACCGTCTGCGACACCCATCATGGTTTTGCTTTTGAGACGACCCCTCCTACCTGTTTCTTTATATAGTGATTGTGAGACTCCATGGTAGCTACATCCTTGATAGTTTCAGTATTAAAAGTATTATGTTTTACGTCAGCTATCACTTATAATGAAGCTAAGTTTAATTTCAAAATGGGCATTTAAAAAGTGTCCTTTGTAATACAATATCATCACACACTAATTTGCATGAAGCCATTGTCTGTTCCAAACAAGAAAAGCCTTTAAAAAGGCAACGTTGGAGGCACCTGAATAGATAAGAACTTTATGAGAAGGATGTGATATGATTAGAAGGGGTGAAGCTGATTTCAAGAGCATCACAATGACCATACCTCCGTCTATTAGAGACTTGCCTCTATTAGAGATTGGCACTCGCATCGCAAATACGGTACTCTCATTTCCAGTATATGACATTTCATATCAAAGGTACTAATCATGTCTAACCATGTCTGGAAATGAAGTACTAGCGATGGACGGAGGAAACATGGTTATATTGTTTGTGTTTTATGGCAGATGGTAACAAGTCATCAAAAAGATGACATATTCCCCCGATTCCCCGCTTGTTTGTAAAAATCATGTGAATGGTACCCCTTCAAGGATCGTAAAGGGTTGTTTGCCTCTAAAGATGTGTCAGCTCCCTAAGGATTGGAAAGGGTGCCATACACTAACCCTAAACCTAAGGATCGCAGATTGTAGGCGAAGGCAGACGGAACTATTATAGCGATATAGCGAGACAGTGCTAACAGGCAGTAGCACTCTAGCATGATTATTGCTTGCAACAGGCTGCACCCAGTAAAGTCCACTGCACTCCAGCCAAAAAAGTCACCCATCCCCATACTGAGTCCAAATCCAATTCGTTTCCATGTGTAAGACTTGTTCAGAACTGCCTCTGTCATGCCAGCATCTATAATCGAGCATGGGTTCGCACAGCGACTACTGAGATGGTATAACATTTACGCTGTCTTTCGCTAAATTCCAGGAAAAGCTAATGATTGCTACTGAAATGGAAAAACGTATTTTCCGATTCTGCAATTCAAAATTACGCACTGAGCCACTGCAAGTGTGCTCTATTACGTGTGTAAAATTGTTTTCAATAGAAAGTGTATTAGTTTAAGGTTTTTGATCAGTAAGAACACAGAATGTGTTTAAATTAGAGATTTATAGAAAACTTGATTTCCACATTTACTATGAAGCAAAGCGGTACAATTATTTTGGTTTACACACATGGTCACGTGGCTCCTAATTTGTTACAGGTATGTCCATTGGTCATTTGGAATTGCCAAAATACAAAGAGACTAAGTATCATTGGCTGAAAGCTATTATCAATATTCCAAGTTTATATAGAGAGAAATTTCACCTGATTATAAGGTTGGAGGCGTTAGCGCCTGCTCTGAGCATGATGGACCCCACATCTGAGGCTGTCCGCGTGTTGAACCCTTCTCCCTAAGCACTCTCTGTCTGACCACTCTTCTGCTCTAGGGATGATGAAAACCCCATATCTCCACCATGTGTTGCCTGAGGCTGTCTGGGTGTTGAACCCTTCTCCCTAAGCACTCTTTGTCTGACCACTCTTCTGCTCTGGGGATGATGAACCCCACATCTCCACCATGTGTTGCCTGAGGCTGTCTGGGTATTACACCCTTCTCCTTTGGCACTCTGTCTGACTGCTCTTCTGCTCTGGGGATGATGAACCCCACATCTCCACCATGTGTTGCCTGAGGCTGTCCGCGTGTTGAACCCTTCTCCCTAAACACTCTCTGTCTGACCACTCTTCTGCTCTGGGGATGATGTAACCCACATCTCCACCATGTGTTGCCTGAGGCTGTCTGGGTATTACCCCCTTCTCCTTAGGCACTCTGTCTGACCACTCTTCTGCTCTGGGGATGATGAACCCCACATCTCCCCAATGTGTTACCTGAGGCTGTCCGGGTGTTGAACCCTTCTCCCTAAGCACTCTCTGTCTGACCACTCTTCTGCTCTGGGGATGATGAACCCCACATCTCCCCAATGTGTTACCTGAGGCTGTCCGGGTGTTGAACCCTTCTCCCAAGGCACTCTCATGCTGAATATTCTTCTGCTCTGGGGAGCATTTGCTTGTCGGCCGGAGACCCAGGTTCGATTCCCCACATGGGTACAATGTGTGAAGCCCATTTCTGGTGTCCCCCAACGTGATATTGCTTGAATAATGCTAAAAAGTGGCATAAAACTAAACTCACTCACTCTATTCTGGGGATGATGTAACTAATATGGATAGTCTAGGATAAGTCTGGTATGTTGTTCAAGTCATTTTTCATTTTTGAATGAAGTATCACAAAATGGTCCTCAGATATTGCCTGGTTTACCTGGTTTACACACAACACAGCTTCACAGACTTCCTGGAAGAACTTGGTAATTTTCTTGTACTACTCTTAATACTATAAGATGTACAAGTAATACATCCTCATCCCGGAGGGACGGTTTCGCTTGTGCATTACTACTTCCTTCTATATATGGAACATAAGTCAGAACTGGATCTCAGTGACATCTTTTGTTCTCATCTTATGAGTTTAAGAACTACTTCACTTGGCTTCCATACCAAGGCATCGGAATACAGCCACCAAGCATGGCCCTATGGACCTGAATCACAATCAGTATGACGATGCAGAGCTGTTCGACATTCACGCTTACTGACCTCTACTACACGGAGCAGTTATGTCAGTGAAGTGTGTCACTCCCGAATTCCAGTGGATTTCATTGTGTTCTGCCTCCTAAAGTTGCCGGCACATCCTAAGCTTATGCAAAGGAGTAATGGTCAATTTGATGCTGTCCCAGAACTGAACGCTAAAACTTGGAGTTGCTGAGTTGTGCTTCTCTTTCACTTGCCACGGCTGGTGTCTGCAGGGGCCTTCTCGAAGCAGGGGCTTGCCCGATTCCAGTTGCAAGACTTCAATAACGGGGTACCCTGTAAATCGTGGTGAGGCGAGGCCTACTCCCTGGGAGTCGTTGTGCTAAGTAAGCAGAGGGGTTCTGGAGAACCCATTACAAGCATAGGAGATGCATTCAGCACAACAGGCTTCCCTTGTACATCGCTATCTACGGTGGTCATCAGTCCACACAGCTCCTGTAACCAGCTGTTCGCACTGTCCAAACAGAAGGATAATCTGTGGCCGGGCGTCCAACCATGGGGTAAGTTGAAAAATTTGAAAAATTTAATATAAATTGTATATTTATATACTTATCCTATCTAATGTGATGGATGCCCGCCCAGCCTCCTAACTACTCAGTTTACGACGTTGAGTCCAAGACAAGAATGATCATTCAGAGGTAGTCACATGGGCTTTTAGGGGAGCATGCTGCAAGCTTCATGAGGGACAAGGAAGCTAATCAAGGAGAGCAGCATGGAGTGCACAGGAGAATGGACAAAGAGGCCTATGGAGAAGAAAATTACAGTTGTTCCACTAAAGGTCGAAGCAAGAGAGAGGTGCAAACGTGAGATAGGATAAGTTTAACAATATGGATTTATCTAGCACCTAGTATCCATTAATAGGTGCTCACTGGTGCTTAGACAAAATCAGAAAAAGTCAAGGAACAAATGTACAGACAAAATCCATGGAGTCTAGTGAAAGGCAATGCGAAAGAGGTGGGTTTTGAGGAGACACTTAAAATCCTCCTTGTATATAGTGGTCCTTAATTCTGAAGGTGGAGAGTTCAAGAACATGGGACTGCAAACTGAAAAGGTGCAATCAGACAACACAGAGGTGGATAGAAGTTGATTTAGTTGGTGATGATTGGACAGTCGGAGTGAGCGTTCTGGAGCGTAAAGGGATATCAGGTCCTTTAGATATGATGGATAACTGTCATTGAAGAGACAATCATGAGTCATGCAGCAAATCCTGCAGACAATGCGAGAGGAGACAGGGAGCCAATGCAAGGCTTTGAGAACTGGTGTTGTGATCTAGGGATCTTGGAGATACACCAACATGCCGATTTCTGAATCCTCTGTAGCTTGCAGGTGGCTTTGCTTGGAAGATTTGCATTACAGTAATCAATCTTGGATGACACAAGACACTGTATCAACAGCTTGGCAGTAGGTGTATCCAGAATGTAATGCACTTTGCTGATGTTATAAATGCTGTGGAAACATGCTCTGCTGACGAGGGATATGAGTGGTTAGTTCCCATGAAGTAGAATTGTACAAACGCATGAGTTAGCTTGGAGGGATTTCCTTCAAGGCCTAGTGATCTCAAACAAAGGCCAGTCTATGTTTTTACAGGCACAAGGTTCATACGAAAATTTGAGGTGGAAAAGAAATGAAATAGGTCTAAACGTATATTTGACATTTCATGACATAATGTATTTGGTATGGCCACAATTAATCACAAGATGAAACATATCAGAAAAATATATCAAACACTGTACCAAACATTACAATGAACAAATATATGCAGTCATGTATTCTGTTATATGTACAATTCAATTATGACATTGTTACTTTGTAACACATTAATTTTTTTATCAATATCACTATAAAGCACCCAGGAGTCACAATTCATATTACACATATTACAAAAGCAAGTTTCATTCCATGAGATACTCTATCTAAGTAGTACAACATATCGATGTCTCCACGCGCAAGTCTATATTTCAGGGTGGACAGCAGTGTTTCCGGCTGGGTATTTTTTTTTACCGGCCACAGTGTCCGGCGATCATTTCATTTTCCGGTCCTGTACGCAATCTGGCGGTCACAATTTATATAAGAGTTATGCAATGATACTTTAATTCAATAAAGACAATAAAACCATACCTTTTAGAGTTTTCTGTTTTTATTTCGGAAAATGACTCTTGCTTTTTCGATGTTCTTTTCTCCTGCGTGCATGTTTAATGTCATGAGAGTATTCAACCCGATCCTGTGACAGTCAATTGCGTCGGGGATTGTGAACCAGATTTTGGAGGCTGAACCCCTCTCTGCAGCCACGCTGCTCACTGGGATTGTCATGGCAATCTTTGCCAACACAGCAAAGTCTGGGTAAATGTCACCATATTCCATAATAATGGCACGACAAGTTGTTTCCAGTGAAGTGGTGCGAGACCACGGACAGTTGTTTTGTAATGGCTGAAGTCTTTCCTAGCACGGTCGCCATTGACAACGCCTGTGACATCATTTTCCTCTCGGCCCAATCACAGGGCTGAACTGAGTTATCAACATGTCAAGGGAATCCCGGTGTATGTGACAATGTCGTCTTGTGATTCAGGAAAACGAATGGGGTTCAGAACCTTATCAAGGCATGTCAAAACATGTAAACTCTCCTCTGGAAATCATACTGCATAGTTCTTCAATAAATCCTTTTCTCATGTTTTGAAATGCACTTAATAGAACCAGCATCTGCGTGCTTGAGTTTCACGCCCCTGAAATATCCTTTCTGGAGATTTTCTGTGAAATACTTCTCACTTTCGCCTGGAGTTGTTATCAACTCCATCAGTGAAATGCAAGTCGAATTTACCATTGGCATAACCATGCCAATGTTGAGATTTTCTTTCTGAAATATCTTTATCAACTTGTCCATGTAGTACAAGACATCCGAGAGCATGTAAGTGGTGGCAATGAACGAATACGTTTGGATCTTCTTCTGAATATTAACAGCTGCACTGTTATTTCTGTTGGCGGCCTCCTCTTCAATTTCCATAACGAGGGCTGGCCAATTGTTTTTTTGCACTTTTGACGGCGTTTCCCACAGACAACCATCTGACACTGCATGGTTGTTTTAAACTTGAAAAGTCTGAATCCTCCGAAACTTGCGATAATTCGCGTAATCGGTTATACCGAGTTGCTGAATATTCCTACAGTTTATAAATGTCATTCAGTGTCCGTCGATATTCTGCTACTGTTTTAGATACTTTTGCAGCGTCTGCAGACGCCAGTGCCACCCTAAGTGCAATACAATGCACGTGGATCATGTAAGGGGAACCCCCTTCATTCATTCTAAGACCAACACCGCTTCTCTTCCCTGTCATAACGGCTGCACCGTCTGAACCCAGTCCAATAACCTTTTCAAGAGGAATATTCCATTCTGCAAGTACTTCGTGCACTTTATTTGTCACGCATTCTGCTGTACCACTGTGAACGGAGTAGTTTCCAATAAATAGTGTTTCTGGCAACCCATTTGCGTTCAAAATTTTCACAAATATTATAAGTTTTTTTTCAACTGTCACATTTACAGTCTCATCAATGATGATTCCCACGAACTCACTTTTAGAAATTTTGTCTTTCATTTCATTCACCGTACTTTTTAGCAACGCATCTTCCATTTCTCCAATGCTATCGGAATGTGTGTAGACATCACCAGTCAAACTTGAACAGCCATTTTTTTTCTGTAACTCGATCAATCCAGAAAATTTAACAGTCGCCAAATTTTCTTGTGCCATGTATAATACAGTTCTCATCATAGCTGTTAACTTTGCATCAGATTTCTCAGTTGCAGCGTTCAGATGCGTAGTCATTGCATTTTGATGAAAACTTGTTGTTACAGCATGATGATGGGAAGCACTGTCACGATGTTCTTTTAATGCAGACTTTTTCAAATTTATACATCCTTTGGTGAATCCATTCACTTTTGCTGCATGTTCGCATATTTTACAGAACATTAAAACATTTCCACTGTCATCCTCGTAACGAAGCCATTTGAACTCTGTTAGCCACTCAGAATTAAATTTACGTATTTTAGCTTTAGAGTTCCCACTTGAACAGAGGCTTTCCCCTTTATTGAGTCGCTTACTGGTTTCTACATCTGTTCTCAGTTCATTTTGATCGTCTTCCGATTCACAAACCTTTCTTTACCACCGAAGAAAGTGGAAAGCATCGTCTGCTTTTTACTGGCCATTTTCACATTTGACAGTCACCATGTGCTTTTAACAATCTGATCACGATCGTACATTTCTGCGACAATTAAGTAAGTTTCCTACATATTATTATAAGGGGACGAGATACAAAGAACACACAAATTATTCAGAATGACTGACAAAAACATTGACCAATCACATTTCGTACATTACGTCACGTGATTTGGTTTGTTTACGAGACGAAATCGTAAGTTCTCGAAACTATATTTAGATAGAAGTTATTCTTGAACGACTTCTCGTTGACATTGATATACATGGCATGACTTGTATTATGCATTTTATGATTTTATGTTTACCGGACACGAGGACCGGCAGCATTTGAATTTATCGGTCCTGGGCCATTTTTACCAGCAAAAAGCCGGCATATGCCGGAGAACGGAAACACTGGACAGTTTTCTGTGGAGGTCTTGATACTTCTTTTTCTTTGCGGGCTGTCTCTGGCCTTCACTGTATTGCAACATTTTCAGTTCAATAATTTTTGGCTTGTCCAAAATGAATTTCATCATCTCGAAAACATTGAGGGGGGGCCTTTCCAACGATATTCTGTAATCTGCAATGCCAACCCTCCAAGTTGTTGTTTGTTCTGGGCCTGTCAGCATCATGATGGTTCCATTCAAGGAGGTCAGCCTAAACCCTAGTTCTCGGTCATGTAGTAAATTCAAACCATATTTCACCACATAGTTCAGACATTTACTGCACCCAGTGACTTAATCCCTCTTAACAACACCGGCACAACATCAAGGAGATAATACTGTAATAACAATATCTACTTCATGGGAATACCCCATGTGAGTGTCCATCGTCATTGTTGAATCAAAAGTTACTCCCAGATTATGAGCACTGATGGTTGGAAACACTGAAGTATTTCCGATTCAAATGCTAATGGAATCAAGATGGATTATTCTTAGTTGCTGTCTTGAACCCAGAATCAAGAACTCAAGTTTCAAGAAATTGGAACTCATGCAGCACCGTAAGTCGTCAATACAATGCTCCAATCTGGTATGGTTGAGGGAGAGGTCAGCCATTTTGAATGAGATATAAATCTCATTGAGTGTTGGGCAAAATGTACACAGAGAAAAGAAGTGGGCAAGAATTGAACAATGGATATGAAGTGGGCAAGAACCGAACCCTGAGGGACACCCCATTTATTTTCCTGCTTATCAGAGAGCACATCTTGAATTTCCACAGACATTGAACAATCAGAGAGATATGATTTGATCCACTGAAGTGTAGTTCCATGGACACCAAGGTGTTCATCTAATCTGCAGAGCAATATTGCATGGTCAATGGTATTAAAAATGCTAATGATGATAAAGGGTTAGAACCAATCTGCAATCAGCAATACCAGCCTGCCACAACAGCTGACCGATGGGACTGATGGGGGCATCCAAATGAGGTGCAATGTCATGAAGTCTATCAGCTGGCTGGAAAAGGGGGTCAAGCAGTGGGAGACATAAAAGTAAGAAGGATAACTCTTTTCAGTAGTAGTCTGCATTCTTCTTGTGCTGTAGTCTTAGCCAGCACCAATGATTGGGTAATGTTCATATAGTCTTTTTAACATTTTGTCTGAAGATCCCAAGATGCATGTATAATTGAATATTTCTGATGGTGTCTGATCCTCTCGATCAAGGTATTCCCACTGATCTCTCAAATGACAGTGATATCTTTGATCCCAATCCTGATTTAAGTCTGGTGACAATTCAAGTTCTCTCAATATACCAATAGCCTGATGAACAATCCCTACAAGGACTACCCGAGAATCTGATCTGATGGCATGGCCTCATGTACAATCTAAAGGGTGATTTACAATCCCGATCCATGCTGAACATCTGGGGAAGGATGATTGTCATGGGGAATGATGATTGTCATGGAGAATGCAGATCTTGATGTTTGCTGTCAAACACTTATACAATCTTCATGCAATAGGAATGTCTGGGGTAGCCTAGTGGTTAATGCGTTGGCTCGTCACGCCGAAGACCCGGGTTCGAATCCCCACATGGGTACAATGTGTGAAGCCCATTTCTGGTGTCCCCCCGCCGTAATGTTGCTGGAATATTGCTAAAAGCGGCTGGAATGCCAACCTTCTGAGCAGGAAAATGTGCGAGTCAAGGTTCTGTCTCTTCTTCTATCACAGTCTTGGTCTCAATTCCTAGTTGCAGAGTACGATCTTACTGAGTAATGAACATGAATTTGTCATTGCTTTATGCCACTGATATCCTGTCACGTACCTCATGTTAGTAGATTTTACTCCCACTGCAAACACTGATCATGATTCCTCATCCAGCATAATAGTGGGACAGCTGCTGGAGACCGAAGCTGACACTTTTCAAGAATAATGACTGTTCTCTCAGGTTTCTTCTCAAATGACTACTTGTGTTCAGTTGCCATAGATTTAGAGTGAAAGTCACTATTTCATCTCTCACACTTGCACAGATAAATACTGAAGTTAGGAGATGGGAGTTTTGCATTTAGACATATCATTACTTTTCAGTGGTAATTCACAACAACTAGCATGTTGATCCAATATAGTGAAGATTATTTTGCAGATATCACACACTTTGTTTTCCTTGTCCTTGTTGTGTGAAGATAGATAATTTTCAAAACCAAAAGCCCATTTTCTGAACTGTCTATTTTGTGTTAACCTTACGTCAGTGAGAAAGAAAATGAGTGATAAAGGGGTGACAGCCCGATCTGTCGACAAATGAAAAATAGGATGTTGCTAACCGTCGACAGAACAAAAAACCCGGAGCGTCGACATCGCGTGGTCAACATACCGTGACGGTGTTAAGTAATTAAAGAGAATGTTTGCTTGGTGATTTGCAAGTGGCTGTGGTGGTTATGTTCGATTCATGAGTAAATGAATTAAGTTAATTATAGAGAATGTCTTTTTAACAATTTGTAAGACAATTAAGGTTGCAAACAGACTATTATTTTACGTTATGCGAGTGGAAGGATTACCATTTTGGAGTTTAACATGCAAAATAAATACCCGAAAGAAACAGAGAGCTTATAAATTATTTTGGATACTGAGTTAAGAAGGATTATCGAAATGCTGTTGAAAACATTTATTTGGATACATTTGGATTATGTTACTACCACCTGGATAGAAGGTCCATGGACGAAGCCAACTTGGAATCATTTTGAAAATGATGGACACAGAACTAACAATAATTTGGAAGGTTGGCACAACAAAATCAACAAGTATGCCATAAAGACACACCCGAATGTGTTTGTGGTTGTGCAAATGCTGCAAAAAGAACAGTCAGCTACTGAAGTTAAAATTCAGCAGATCCAAGGACGCCGCAGAGACGCCGCTACCGAATCATCGACGCTTAGGATTCGATCCTTGAAGACCGACCTTCTTGCCGACAGACTTACTGACTTGAACTACACAGACCATGTGTCAAGAAGAAATATCTGGACTCATCTTTTATATATTTATTGCTTTCTATAACACACACACACAAATATACTGTGTGAGATTTATGAAATATATATACAAATATGTTATACTCTGTGAAATATGATGCATACATGTTGTTATATTGACTAAATAAATATATTGTCTTCTATATATATCACACTGTTTTTAATTGGTTCGTTAATTTCGAGAACACTGGGCGTAAAGTCACTCATGTACAACATCATCTCCCTTTCCCCGGACTGTCGACAAGTAATTTGGACGGATTATTTGTTGTTGTCGACAGTCCGGGTATAAACCGATAAAGGCAGGCCAAAAATTAAGAGCTTGTTGTGTAATCAGCAGAACAATGGTCACATTTACTACAGCTATATATAATTATTACCGTAAATTACCGTCTATAAGCCGACCCCATGGATAAGACGACCCCCAAACTTGACCCTTAAAATCAGTGTCAAAATGGTATGTTTCGTGCATAAGCTGATCCCACGCGATGGGGTTTTAAACGCGACACAGACCACAGACAACTGGCAGTTACCAATAATTATAACTTTGGTCCACATTATTCAAAGAATTAACAATCAAATATATTGCGTCTAATCACGGATCGAAACGAAGTGTAGTTGACAGAAAATGCATAATATATTTTGTTTCGCTAAATATCATATTTACTGTAGCAACAAACTGGCTTGCTTATTTTACCCCATTCAACAATCACGAACTGATTACCGCCTCATTTTCCATTGACTGCTAGTTTACAGTAACATCGGTAAAAATGTGTGAATTTAAATGGCTTCCGTATTTTACCCCATTCCATGTGTGTACAACTTCCGCTTACCACGTTCATGAGGGTCCGTATAACCTTAGTGTTGACTATATATATTTTACATTTATACAGCAAAAACTGTAATTAAAATTACACAATGCTAGGATATATTTCTTTGGGTTAAATAATAGTATTCTGTATTATATTTTATTGATGACTGCATCGGAATTCATCCCGTTATATTATTGTGCATGTTCGAACTTGATCGCCGGGAAATGTGTGCACAGCTGATTGCTATTTCCGGCTCAGATACACACGTAAAATTAATTCCTGAAAATAATACAATGCCCAGCAAAAACAATTTAGAACTTAAAAGGTAAATAATCTTGTCTAGTGATGTTTAATTGCAATTTTGACGTCTCTACTGAGTCGTCTTCTGTTGTTTGTTCACGCCAAGTGATACGATGTTGTTTTCTTACCCCTGGAAAAAAGTTTGACGAAAGCGTAACCCATGGATAAGACGACCCCCTTCTACAGACTGCTTTTTTGGGTCCTCAAAATTCGGCTTATAGACGGTAGTATACGGTATTATTCTTATTGTTAGGCTCATTTGCCCATATAGTCCTAATATCCAGCTCATCTGCTCAAAGGCGCTTTGTTTTCCCCTCTATCATTGAATGTCAGTCTCAAACAGTACATCGTATTATTCATCTCAACTCACGGTGATCATACAACTCTTGCAGCAGTTAGGCACACCAAGTTAACTCTTTCAACACCAGACAACCAGAATCATTTACTGCCATGACACCGAGTTCCCAGAGACTCTGAGGTCATAGATAAAGCCTATGTTTATCAATGAAAATATCAGCTCGTAAATCATTATTACTACTACATATCATACACCATTTGAAAGGTCTAATCCTACTGTTTATAAATATGAAAGTTATTTTTTATCATATTATTCAAGTAATACGACTACAACTTAAATAAGTTAGTTTTTAATGAAAATGCAAGCTTACACATTTATATGTCCAGATAAACCACGAAGGAAGCAAAATATGAGGCGATTTTTTTCCATTTGTAACATGTCAAAATATCCCCTTAACTTTTTCTTTTATATTTTCATTTTAAGTAATCGGAAAATTATTATAAAAAGATTTCTGAATATCTGTGGCTTTCCGCTCGGTAACGTGATACAACAGCGTGAAATACCTCCGTTTTCGAAGCTTCTTATGAATAACATGTGAGGCGATTCGTTTGATGGCGGGTATCATTCGACAGCTCTGAACATCAACAATATATCTGTACCCTTGCCAAGAGTATTTTCACAGTTGTAAGAAGCGATTTTATTGGATAAAGATTGGTTTCTAATGACGCTTATTTGCCTCAGTCTGCCATAAGGATCGTGATTGGTCAAAATCAGACATGTGACCTAAGGCAGCCAATCAAATAACAGCAATGGATACTGTCGTCGTAAACGAAAACCTGCAGGTTCAGACGAAAGTTTTGGGTAAAATCATGCTATTCTGAACGTGTTACGCAAAAAATCACCACCTATGCGTATATTATGGAACTTAGTGGACGTATCGTGCTAGGTTATGACCTGTGACAAGAAAGTTTAATGCATATATTTTAGCATTAACATTGTGCCCGAGCGTAAAGTTCGAAGCGACGTCGAAGCGACGAAAGCCGAGATGTCACTTGAAGTACATTACACGATCGCACAATAAAGATGGAAATAGTAAGTTGTAACGTACATTTGACAACTTGTATGAGTACTGTTGTTGATTTTATTCTTCCGTTTAATCAATTTGTGTAATTATTATCTCGAAACATTGTTACTTTGCTCTTTGACAACTCTGATGTGGACCCGTTGCCGAAGCATGTGTCCAAGAATCGTTGTTTTCAATAGCATTGCCAAAAATAGTTTATAATTCTAATTCATATTATATATGGCCATTTGAAATGTAATAAGTGTTTTCAGGCATTATGAAAAGTGATAGATTTGATAAATGAATCATATGTTAGTTAGGTTCCCAAAATTATATATCATTTTGATGCGACTACTGCCTGGCCGGTATTCCGGCCTTACGGTGTCTGGGGATTGGTGACGTCTTGGCCGGTTTTCCGGCCTACGGTGTTGAATGGGTTAATGTGACTTTCCCATACTTACGAGTAACCCATTCACAGCTGGGTGGACAGGACACATACTTGCTACATTGTCTAGTACTTTGTCCCAGTTCACTGCACGTTACTGTATCCGCAACTAGGTGTTTGCACATATTTATGTGGCCACCATCTGGTCATATACCAACAGATTCGTGGGTTCTTTTAAGTGCACAGGGTTGTGTACTGTACACTAGGGGGTGTGACAACACTGAAAGAGTCTGCACACAAAGTTGACTCCAAGGTTTTTACACACAGTCACAGGTGGGCTCAATCCCGGGCACCTCAAGCTCGCTGGATCACCAGCCTGGTGCCTTAGCCAGCTCACCCACCATGCCCCATGTAATGTGATGTGATATAATGTGAGGACTTCCTTTAAAGAAGGAAACAGGTCAGACAGTTTGCAATCAGGAATCATGAGGAGGGGAAATGCACAGTGTGAGATGGGATAAGTTTTTAAAATTCAAATATTAAATGAGGAACTATGTTTTATATGCTGATTTTAACTGTTTGAGGAAGACATTTTTGTAATAACATGACAAATTTATATATACATTTAATAATCATAAATTAATATCTGGGTTTCATTTATCCTGTAATAAAGTAAAGTAGCTAATTTGTTTATCATACACCTCTGTCACTGAAGAAACAAGGATATGTGGGCAGATAGCCGTAATCAGTGATATAAAAGAGAGCAAGTGGGTAGTTACCAAAAGAAGCCAGGAATTCATGACACCCTGCAGTACGCCAAAGCCCAACATTCACCAGAACATCAATTGCTGCTTCCTTGGCAACAAGCTTGTTTAAGATCATACGCATCTAAAATGAGAAAGAGAAAGATGTTTAAATCACATGACATAAAACTGCTGGTAACTGCTGATAAACATGAAAAGTAATGAAAAAGATGACAGTTTACAGTATCAAAAAAGAAAATATCTTCATAAAACTGCTGAAAGATATTCAAATACTTTCTGCATAAATATGTAACTTAATTGCCTAAATGATAACAAACCTGCAAAGTGCATTTGTGAACAGTATTCCAGTTACCCGATATATGACAGCTTATTGTGTGGTGTATTCATCCTAGAACAATGTAACCTCTGCAAGACTTTACCCTTGTAATTAATTGTTTTGATTTGTCCTGATGTGAACAACCTCCTTAGATGTACACCACCTATGAAAAGAAGTTTCTCTGAACCTAAGAAACTCTACATTCGTTTGATTGAAATATTCCTTATAATTCCTGAAAGTTTGCCTTTGAGTCTCTGGTACCCAAAAATCTGCACCTTAATGTTGACTGCTCTCCATAGAAAAAGCTCAGTAAGCTTTATGTGCCCTTCCAACTAGCTAGGAATCCAAACTCATATGGACATGTGCACCCCTCTCTTCGTTAACAAAAAGTATGCACTGTATTGAAACAAATATGGTAGTCAAACATTCGAGTGAGTGAGTGAGTGAGTGGTTTTAACCATTAGGCTACCCCACCTCCCTCAAACATTCAAGAGTACACTTTCATTATTATGTTGTACTTCAAAAAACCTGTCTAATATTAAAAGCAGTAGCTCCAAACAAATATAAATGAATATATATACAAAGTTCTGCTATTTTAGAATATTCTGTAAAGTGGCCACAGGTATGTTCAAAGTATGTAATTTTTAGATTAAAATTGATATTTTATACTTACCCTGACTCATGCTTAATTGCTTGCCTCTTTCTTCTTGCGAATGATAGTGGAACACTTGAATCCCCTTTTGAAGCTCCCTTAAAAAAAGCGGACGTAAAATCACTCACCCCTGTTATCTCCCTTGTGACTATTTTGGCGGGGAAAACAACGTCACATGTTCAGACATGCCCCTCACTCTCTCCTGATTAACCCTTTCAACACCGCAGGCCACTTAAGCGGCCACAACGTTATGAGTCCTCAGACAGCGGAGGCCGATTAAGCGGCCAGGCAGTAGTCACGTCAAAATGAGACATAATTTTAGGAACTTACCTGACTTATGATTCATATATTAAATCCATCACATTTCACAATGTCTGTAAACACTTATTAAATTTCAATTGATCATATATTATCGGCAGAATTAAAATTATAAACTATTTTTCGCAATGTAATTGAAAACAACGATTCTCAGACACATGCTTCGGGAGCGGGTCCACAATAACATTGTCAAAGAGCAAAGTAACGATGGTTCGAGGAAATGATTAAATAAATAGAATAAACTAATGAATAAAATCAACAATAGCATTCATAAAAGTTGTCAGACGCATTACATATAAAATTACATTTTCCATCTTTTGTGCGATCATGTAATGTAAGTCAAGTCACTGACAAGTGACATCTCGCTCGCCTCCTCAATCTTCACGCTTTCGGACACGATGTTTAATGCTAAAATATATACATGAAGCATTTTGTCACAGGTCATAACCTAGCACGATCACGTCCAATAAGTCCCATAATTTCACGATATGTAGCATTTTCTTGCTTAATATGTTCAGAATAGCATTATTTTACCCAAAACTTTCGTCTAAATCTAAAAGTTTCGTTTATTTAGGACGGTATCCATTGCCGTAATATGATTGGCTGCCTTAGGTCACGCGTCTGATTTTGACCAATCACTGACCCTTATAGCAGACTGTAGCGAAAAAGCCATTAGAAACCAATTTTTATCCAATAAAATCGCTTCTTACAACTGTGAAAATACTCGGCAAGGGTTCAGTGATGTTGTTGATGTTCAGAGCTTCGACGATACCGGCATCAAACGATTCGCCTTCCATGTTATTCATCTGAAGCTTAAAACGGAGGTATTTTCCATTGTTATGTCATGTTACCGAGCGAAAGCCACAGATATCGGGAAATAGGCGACCATACATATTATTTAAGAAGATCTCTTTTATAATAATTTTTCTGGTTACGTAAAAGTGAAAATATAAAAAGAAAAAGGCACGGGCATGTTATGACGTCACAAATGGAAAAAATCCTTAGTTTTGCTTCTTTTCGGGGTTTATCTGGACGTTAAAAATGTAAACTTGCATTTTCATTCAAAATAATTTTATTTAAGTTGTAGTTGTATTATTTGAATAATATTATAAAAATAAACTTCATATTTATCAACAGTAGGATTAGATCTTTTAAATGGTGTATGGGATGTAGTAGCAATAACGTTTTACAAGCTTATAATTTCCTTCATAAACATAGGCTTCATCTATGACCTCAGAGTCTCTGGGAACTCGGTGTCATGGCAGTAAATGCCTCTGGTTGACTGGTGTTGAAAGAGTTAAGCGCCCGACACCTAGATTACGGGGAATCCAGAGTGCCATGAGGGGAGGTTGGGAGGGCTTACCTCATGAGTCAGGATAAGTATAAAATATCAATTTTAATCTAAAAATTACCTATTTTTCCTTATCCTGACTCCTGCTTAACTCTTTCAACACCAGTCAACCAGTGGCATTTACTGCCATGACACCGAGTTCCCAGAGACCCTGAGGTCATAGATGAAGCCTATGTTTATGAAGGAAATTATAAGCTTGTAAAACGTTATTGCTACTACATCCCATACACCATTTAAAAGATCTAATCCTACTGTTGATAAATATGAAGTTTATTTTTATAATATTATTCAAATAATACAACTACAACTTAAATAAATTTATTTTGAATGAAAATGCAAGCTTACATTTATAACGCCCAGATAAACTACTTAAAGAAGCAAAAACTATGGCGCATTTTTTTCCATTTGTGACATGTCATAACATGCCCGCGCCTTTTTCTTTTATATTTTCATTTTACGCCATCAGAAAATTATTATAAAAAGATTTCTTAAATAATATGTATGATCGCCTATTTCCCGATATCTGTGGCTTTCCGCCGTCACATGACATAACAACGGAAAATACCTCCGCTTTCGCTTCTCAGATGAAGAACATGTGAGGCTTAATCGCTTGATGTCGGGTATCGCTCGAAAGCTCTGAACATCACAAATATCACTGTACCCTTGCCAAGAGTATTTTCACAGTTGTAAGAAGCGATTTTATTGATAAAGATTGGTTTCTAATGACGCTTTTCGCCACAGTCTGCTATAAGGGTCGTGATTGGTCAAAATCAGACACGGACCTAAGGCAGCCAATCATATTACGCAATGGATACCGCCCTCGTGAAAACGAAAAACTTTTAGATTTAGACAAAAGTTTTGGGTAAAATAATGCTATTCTGAACATATTAAGCAAGAAATCGCTACCTATAATGTAAATTATGGAACTTATTGGACGATCGCGCTAGGTTATGACCTGTGACAAAAATGCTTCATGTATATATTTTTAGCATTAAACATCGTGGTCCGAAATGCTGAAGATTGAGGCGGCGAGAGCCGAGATGTCACTTGTCAGTGACTTGACTTACATTACATGATCGCACAAAAAGATGGAAATAGTAATTTTATGTGTACGTTTGACAACTTTTATGAATGTTGTTGTTGATTTTATTCATTAGTTTATTCAATTTATTTAATGAATTACTCGAAACATCGTTACTTTGCTCTTTGACAATGTTATTGTGGACCCGCTGCCGAAGCATGTGTCCGAGAATCGTTGTTTTCAATAACATTGCGAAAAATAGTTTATAATTTTAATTCTGCTGATAATATATGATAAATTGAAATTTAATAAGTGTTTTCAGACATTGTGAAATGTGATAGATTTAATATATGAATCATAAGTCAGGTAGGTTCCTAAAATTATGTCTCATTTTGACGTGACTACTGCCTGGCCGCTTAATCGGCCTCCGGTGTCTGAGGACTCATAACTTTGTGGCCGCTTAAGCGTCCTGCGGTGTTGAATGGGTTAATTGCTTGTAGAATCCAACGGAACAGGTGGTGGGTCAAGCCACTCTGGATTCCATGCTGATTTACGTCCTGTATACCCCCCCCCCTGTGGGAACTTCTTATAGTACTATGCTGATCCTTCCTTCCAGCTTCCTCTGATGAGGTTTGAGGGACCACAACATGTCAGATTTTCCGGAACCACTTCTCCTGACAGTAAAAGTGGATTTATACGACTCCATGATTGATTTCCCCATCAATGGAGAAGTGACCCTTCTTCATATACGAGTAAGTCCTTACAAGTATAGGGTCTGTCACTCATGCTAGCCTATCTTTAAACGTGCGCACGGACTCTAAGCTCCAACTCTTCCGAGTGTCGGCTTTTACAAGTCATGTGATAAAGGGTGAGATTCATCTCAGTCTTTGAGGAACGTCAATTGTTGTGCTACAACAAGAGGCCAAAACTGGTGGATACCGGAGACATCCTCGGTAGCAATGTCTCTGAGGTAGTGGTTGGCAAACACCGTCTCCGACTTCCAATAGCAGCCTTCCATTATTGTCGGTTTGAGCAATTTCTATGTAGAGCAAGTGTCAATGCCAGTGCTCTTACTTCATGAGGATTGGAGGCTCGTGGTGGCTCGAGTCCTGCTGATTCATAGGCTCTCAATATGACGGCTCTCATCCATATTGATATTGTTGTACGTGAGATTTCTGTAGGTGTCTCCGTAGATAAAGGGATGAAAAGGCGCTTGAATTTTCGTCTCCTCATCTTAGACCTTTGTAGGTAGATTTGTAATGCTCTGACTGGACATAAGCATAGATCCTGAGTATCCTGTGGCCCAAGGACAGATGAAAGTGCTGGGATGTGGAATTGCCTGTCTGGCTGACCGGGCAATTGGTTCTTTGCTATGAAGTCCCATCTCAATCCCAGATGTATGATATTGCGATGTGCATCAAATCGTATTCGTTCAAAGTCCAGAGCATGTATTTCTGATATCCGAGCTGCTGTTGCCAAGGCGACCATGAGTTTTATGTGTTAAAACTCATAGGATGTCCTTTCTAGTGGTTCATAAGCATCACTGGCGAGATGCTGTAAGACTACGTTGAGATCCCAAGCAGGTGCTTTGAATTTCTTTTGTTGGTCTTCCAACTTAAAGGAGCGTAGTAGAGCTAGTATCTCTGGTACTTTAGTCAGTTTCACACCTGTCTTCATGGTGATAACTGTACTGAGGGCCGCTAGGTATGTTGTTGTAACTCTGGAAGTTGTAGGGTTGGATTTCCGAGTTCTTGAATAAAGATGGGAAACCACACCCTTGCTGGCCAGTAGGGCTCAACCAAGATCAGTTGCAGGTTCTTCGTCTGCTTGATTTTCTGCAATACCTGCGGTATTAGAGCTGGAGGTGGAAACGTTGTAGTCTTCCATTGCGTGTCATGTCTTGTGCTGACGTGAGGAGACCGAGTAGGCTCTGCCAATTTCGTAGTGGTAACGGAGAGAGTAGTGCTTGAGATATCATCTGTTGTATCTTGACCCACGCTCCTCTGGGACAACTATGCGATTCTGCGATGGGATGAATCGTATTCCTAGGAATTGCAGATCCTGTGTGGGTTGTAGTTCCGATTTGAGGAGATTTACTAGCCATCCTAGTTGTGTGAGTAGCCTGATCATGAAGTCTAGTTGCAGTCTGAGTTGACTGGGATCTTGATGAGCTAGAATCCCGTTGTCCAGGTAAAACGCACTGCGTAGACCTCGATGATGTAGATAAGCGATGATTGGCTTTGTCACTCTAGTAAACAACCAGGGGGCCGACGATATTCCAAATGGTAGCACCTTCCATTGGAAATGACGTCCGTTGAAAAGGAATCGTAGATATTTCCTTGAGTCCGGATGTATCGGGATGTGAAGATAGGCATCCTGTAGAGCTATGCTGGCGAGGTAGTCTAATGGACGTATGAGTTGTCGCAGTTGAGGTAGATGTATCATTCTGAACTTTGCGGGGCTGCGTAGATAATCTTGGTTGAATTTCCTCATGTTGTATATAAGTCGGAACTTTTCCCTGGAATTTTTCTTTGGCACTAAGAAGATTGGGGAGCAAAAAACAGGCGTGACGAACTCCTGTTTTATTTCTTTGATCGCCTCCTTCCCGAGTAGAGTTGTGATAGCGTCGAGTAGATTCTCCCTCTGGTCGGCAGCATAGTTGTGGGCCAGAGAGTTGCTTGTCAATGTAGGTGCTGCTTTTAGTTGTATCTTGTATCCTCTGAGTAGGATCTGGGATACGTAGTCGTCCTGAAGAATTCCCCAATTCTTCCAGTAGCGTTGTAGACGTTCACCCACTGTTGAAGGTTGTATGGGAACGGCTGGGGGTGGAAGACTCCAGTCGTTCCGAACCCGTTCTTCAGTGTCTAAAGTTCCTGGCACTTCTGGATGCCCTGCCTCTTCCGGGGTTACCTCTGGGAGCTCCAGCTGGGAGACGAAAAGAATCCTTGCCTCCACTGGAGCTGCCGTATTTTCTTTTTCCTGGCTCTTTGTATTCCTGTGAACTTCGACTTGCCGGAGTAGCATTGCAAGGTCTGACGGATAACACTAGCTAGTGTGTCGATGGACTTGATCATCATTACCTCCCTTGACTCTTTGGTTACTTCCTTGGCCACGTCCTCAATTTCCCCTGCGAAGATAGATGGTGCTGACCACGGAGCTCTGTATAGTGACTTGGTGAAGCGTTCACTCCACGTACAGGAAGATAGTAATCCTTGTCTTCTTCACAGTGTCATTCCTGCTGATGAAGATGCCAGATGTTCAGACATGAACTGATGATCTTTCTTCTGTGTTAGTAATGCCGAGTAGATCATTCTATCTTCTTCCGAGGTCGAGTTCCTAAACTTCGCGATGAGGGTTTCATTGATGGCTCTTGACCTGGCTAGTCCAAAGAAGGTAAGTCTGGTAGTTGTATCTAGTTGTGCCAACTTCTTGTCTTCCACTTTGTAATTCCTGGCTCAGGAGTCGTTGATGATCTTGTAGTTCTCATCTATCTCTGGGGCCTTCGTGAAGTGTTCCATGTGGTGAAGAGAGAACTTCTTAGCGTTGAATGGCGGGACGCTCTGACTCTGGAACTTCGTTGCTTTCCTGAAGGCTGTGCTGAGATTCCCTGGTACATCTGCGACCGGATCGATGGGTGGAAGAGTAAGTGTATCGAAGTCCTCGTTAGACATTCTGTATGTAAACGCTTCATTATCCTCTTTGGAAGGTGATGCAAGTTCTAGTCCATTTGCCATCCAGGATTTAATTTCTGTGTTGGAAAATATGATTCCCCCCATCATCTTCGGATTTAGAGGCTTCTCGTTCAGGAGATGGTTGCCATTGTGATTCTTTCCTGCGTGGAGACCTGCAGGGAGACCTTCGTGGAGACCTGTGCGAATGCTCCTGATGGCTGTCCATATCAGAGGAGGATGATCTGCGATGCTCCGGTGAATGTCTGGTTCTGTTCCTTCACGAATGCTCCTGTGGTGAAGGTGTCCTAGTACATCGTAGAGTGTGCGATCATTTGCGCATGCTTCCTCCTTCGCGCATGCTTCCTCCTTCGTGAATGCTTCCACCTTCGCGCAGGCTTCCTCCTTCGTGAGTGCTTTTGTGCATGCTTCCTCCTTCACGAATGCTTCCATCTTCACGCAGGCTTCCTCCTTCGCGCATGCTTCTGCCTTCGCGCATACCTCCGCCTTCGCGCATGCTTCCGCCTTCGTGCAGGCTGCTGTCATCGGTGGGCTGTGATCTGCAGGCTGCTTTCGATGTAGATGGAATCTTCGCTCATCATCTGCTGTGTAAACTGCTGCATGAAGACCCCAGGGTTGAAGCTCTGCGACAACGACTGCTGCTGCTGCTGCACTGCGGACGATGCATCTGAGAGTGTCGAGGCTTCTCCCCAGGACTGCATCACTTGTGACGAACTGCCATCACTATCTTATGTCTGCGTTGTGATGACTGCTGCTGTTGCTGTAGATGAAGACCTCGTCTTCTTCCTCACTAGCACTTCAGGGATGAGGATGGGTGGCTCATCATAAATGTCTACTTCATCTGCTGGGATGATCTCTGTAGCAAAAGACCTCGTCTTAAGCGCTGCCCCATGCGAAGACTTTGCCGGAGTCTTGGTAGACGACTTTGTCTTCTTCGACTGCGATGAGGTTATAGTTGATGTAGATGACCTCTTCTTAGAGCCGGAGCTGCCATCAGACACAGCGACCTGCTCCGTAGATGCAGCCGGTAAACTACTAGAATGGTAAATGTCAGTAGGCAACAACAAACGGTTATCAACGCAATCATTTGGTTTAGACATGACTTGTGAAAGTCATCTACCCCTGTCCTTGGCACGCCTAAAAATGGAATATAAATAGTTATTAAGTTCAACTTCAGTTAAATGCTGACAAAATTGACAGCGAAAGCTAGAAGAACATGGAGAAGTACAATTAGGATCAGCAAATGACAATCAGAGTCTGCAACGAGTGCAAGATTTCATAAAAAATAAACACGATGAAAACACATGTCAACAACGTGAACAAATACAGATAATTTTGATGAAATTTCAAACCATATTATTGGTATATCAATCCTAAAACCGTATACAGCTAATTTAGTAGCAAGACCTAAAAGTTTAAAGGATATAACGCCGTATAGGGGACCCAGGAGCTCTCACAACCGTCCTCAAGGGCGAAGAAGGAGAGAGTGAGGGGCATGTCTGAACATGTGACATGGTTTTCCCGCCAAAAGAGTCACAAGGGAGATAACACTGGGTGAGTGATTTTACGCGTCTGCTTTTTTTAAGGGAGCTTCAAAAGGGGATTCAAGTGTTCCACTATCATTCGCAAGAAGAAAGAGACAAGCAATTAAGCATGAGTCAGGATAAGGAAAAATTTAAAGTATTCCCAATATTGGCTAGTTGTAAACATGAGTTTAAAACACATTGCTGTCCGAAAAGAAGACCAATAACCTTCCAGGCAGAGTCCAATGAAATATGTTTTGATTTTATTGCATGTCATCTCCTATTATGGGGGTGAAAGGCTGTAGAAATAGTGAAAAGAATACTGAATGAATTCATTTCTTCATCAAACTTCATTAATAATTTTTTTTTAATTATTTCAGTGTGTAAGTGTTATGAGTCAGTTATCATTTACCCCAAGTAAATACAAACTCTAAGTAAATGCCACTTCATCCCTCCCTTGCATGTAGCTGATCTTGACCTTCCACACAGTTACTCGGCACTACTATCAATGGCAGCCAATGTTGTTGCTGGTATACAAGGTAGATGACATGCCCAAACCATGATGTATTTCAACATTAACATTAAAATATATGGAAAAGGATATGACGGTTTTGCTCTTAGTCCTTGAGAAACATCAAGAGTCAGGATATCTTTCTATTTTGTATACTGTATATTACCGTCTATAAGCCGACCCCATAGATAAGCCAACCCCCAAACTTGACCCTTAAAATCAGTGTCAAAATGGTATGCTTCGTGCATAAGCCGATCCCCCACGATGGGGTCCTAATCCTGGCAAACACAGACCACAGACAACTGGCAGTTACCAATAATTATAACTTTGGTCCACATTATTCAAAGAATTCACAATCATATTGCATCTACTCACGCATCAAAATGAAGTGTAGTTGACAGAAAATGGATAATATATTTTGTTTCGCTAAATATCATACTTATTGTAGCTGGACGATTACATGTCAACAAACTGGCTTGCTTATTTTACCCCATTCAACAATCACGAACTGATTACTGCCTCGTTTTTCATTGACTTCTAGTTTACAGTAACATCGGTAAAAATGTGTGAAGTTAAATGGCTTCCGTATTTTACCCGATTCCATGTGCGTACAACTTCCGCTTACCACGTTCATGAAATTCCGTATAACCTTACTGTTGATTATATATATTTTACATTTATAGAGCAAAAAATCAAAATTACACAATGCTAGGATATATTTCTTTGGGTTAAATAATAGTACTCTTTATTATATTTTACTGATGACTGCGTCAGAATTCATCCCGTTATATTATTGATAAATATTGTGCATGTTTGAACTTGATCACCGGGAAATGTGTGCACAGCTGATTGCTATTTCCGGCTCAAATACACACGGTAATCTTAATCCCTGTAAATAATACAATTCCCAGCAAAAACAACTTAGAACTTAAATGCTTTTTTTCTCCTCAAAGTTTGGCTTATAGACAGATATATACAGTATATAACTGCTGACTATCAGCTTATTGTTGCTCGAACTGTTAGAGGGGTGATTCCTTAATCATGGCACTCCAATCACTTGGCATGGCATGATGTCTGTTTATTTTGCAAAGTTGTCACAGCACAATAATTAGCTCATTTGACTCGCCTGTTTCTCTATGACATGAGGTAATATCCACAACAACTTATTTCACTTTTACACAGTCTTACAAATCTTTCAATGAAAGTTTTATTGAACTTATCAATCAACTCATGTCCAATCAGTGAATTTTAACTTTGACAAATGTAAAGTGTCATGTGAATCATAAATTGATGGTCAGTCGTTCTTATGTGATGGGAAGAATTTGAGAGCAAATAATTGTTTTTCAAATTACATAGAATTGCTCCATTCAGGTTCAAAATAGAGTTACATATATCATCAAATGGGGTATTTTCTAAAAAAGAGACTGCCTTCATCAGTGTTATAAGCTTTTGAGTGAATTTTGTACCTCATATTTTAAATAAAGAATCATACATACAAAAACTTATCAGCTTTATAAATTGTAAGAGTAGAGATTCACATTTCAATTGTTTACATGATTTCCATGGCAAATACGTCAGGAAATACATATCACATGTAAAATAATTTAATATAGAGCATGTAATATTTGTCCTTGCTATGGAAAATAATAAGTGCTTATGTGAGAAAATTTAGAGACACCTTCACTTGATTCAGGAAGGACAACGTTTTCAGCTCAAAACTCATTGCATTGTGAAAACAGGACATGTAAGTCATAAAAAGACATCAAAGCATATCAAAGCTAATATGACCATGACCAGGTATGTCATATTTTTCATTCCACACCCATATTCCTGATAAGGTAGAGTAATTGCCATCCATGTAAAAAAAATCAGCTGTTCAGGCATTTAACAAGTTTTCAGGGAACAATTAAAAACTGTTAAATTTCAGTGTGGTCATACAATGGGCAATGCACTGTGCAGTAAGACTGAAACACTTACAACAGTGATGAGAGCTTCCCCAACCTGGCTGTTGGTGATGAACTTGGACAGGGCAGTCAGGGAGCTGGGAGGGAGACCTGTAAACATAAAAACTTTATAAGCCTTCATCTTTTGCTTGATAAAAAAAATAATTGTTCTACAAATCAGGTCAATAAGTTGTGGTATAACAACATAATGGTTTTGCTGCAGTAGCACCATTGATTTGGGTTGTTGTTTAACACTGCACTCAGTAATATTCCAGCAATATGGCGGCGATCTGTAAATAATCGAGTCTGGACCACACAATCCAGTGAACAACAGCATGAGAATTGATAAACGCAATTGGAATACAGTGACATGTGTCAACCAAGTCAGCAAGCCTGAACACTCGATCCTGTTAGTCACCTCTTACGACAAGCAATAAAATGTTATAAGGTGAATTAGTCCAAATATACCATCACATGAGAAATATTTCAGTCATATTGTGACAAGAATATATATATTACTTATAAACATATTCAAACTTAACATAAAACTGTCAACAATGTCTATGGTGTAACAAATTGTAATAGGTTTTTAATTCCTGCGCCATCACAAACAATCTGGGTTCGCTTCCTTTTCTTTGTACGAAAGGTATAATTCACCATTCCTAGTTTTGGACCTTCTTCTTGTCATGGTTGCTGAATAAATTGCATGGTGTTTGAGAGATTGGTGTGATGGCAGTGGCATTCTTACTCACGTCAATAATCTGACAAACAGGATTCAAGTGGCATCTTTTACCCTCATATCTACACCATCAGTGAGCAACCCTGCACAAACAAGTGTATTCCAAGATGTTTTCAGCGTATTCATTGGAAGTGCACATAACTTTGTGAGTGTTGCAAATCATGGCTGAAAATCAGGCCCCAAAGCAGTGGCAACTGACCAAACATGAAATCATCAACTCGTTTGAAAACTGGTGACAGAATCTAGTCTATATCCTAAAGATCAAACACAAAGAAAATGTCTCCTTTCATGAAGTTAAGAAGAGGGTTGCAAGTTAACTGTATCCCCTTCAACCATCACCTACGCTGTCTGCTGTCTCCCGTCCTTACATCACTACTGCAACTATCTCGTGTCAGACCGATCTCACATGGGTCAAATCTTCTCATACACTTCATCTCCAAAACCAAAAGTCAAAACTTCTGAATCACAAACACCAGAACCAATGCCAAAGCTAGAAACAGAAACTGTGCGCAAAAAAGGAAAGAAAAGAAACTACAGAGAATAAAGCAGCATGAGCAGCAGCCAAAACCAAAACTAAAGGCCACCTCTCCTTTAGAGGTCTCCGTCAAGGTCCATAACTCCTTTGGTTCTCTGGATATGGAGGTCACTCCATCTCCACCTGACACCAACAGGAGTACTTCGAACGCTTCGATTCAAGTTGGAAACACTACTCAATATATTTGATGACATTAGGACAACCAAATATTTTCCTCCCTCGTGGCATAATCTAATAATTAAACGAGACTTACCTGTAAGTTGAAGCTTGATTGGAATTCTACCAGCCAGTCAGTAGTGATAAGGGGTAACATGAGATTGCAAACTGCGCATGCATAGACCAGACTTTAAAGGAAAGTTTTGACAGATTGGTCCCCCATGTATAAAGATCATGGGAGGGAACTCTGGGCAGGCATGTTACCCCTCAGCAATACTGACTGGCTGGTAGAATTCCAATCAAACTTCAACTTACAGGTAAGTCTTGTTTAATTATTAAATTCTACCATCCAGTCACGTGATTACGGGGTTCCATGAGACTTCAAAGCCGCCATTCTGTCAAAACTTGTAAAAGCAAATGTGAATCTTCATAAAGGACAGATGCCCAATATTAAGCAAAAAAGATTCAAATTTGTTTTTTATCAGTTGTACAGCTGAGATAACAAATGGCAACTGTGTTCATAAGGTCCATGTCTATGTTGGATAACAATGAGCAATCAATCAATGTATTATCAGCTAATCCATTTTGCATAGGTACTTCACGCCAAGATAAGTTGTATTCCATTTGCTTTGGTAATCCTACATAAATAACTTTTGACAAAACCACTGGGCAAGATAAGTGATTAATCAGTCGAGTGTTATCATTTGATCAATGGTGTTTGCTACTCAACTGACCTGTTGTGTCAATTCACTTCATAAGACCTGGATTTATAATCCAGTTTTAGATTGAATAACTAAACCAACATGAGAAAACTGCAAACCACTGATTGCTGTATATCCGTGATACTCTCAATGGCTGTCATGTAAAAACATATACCATGAAATGAGATGATACAAAGGGAGGAGTAATTATTGTACTGCCTGAAATTTGCCATACTGCTTTCAAGACAGTAACTCATTTTAAGGTTGACAAGGTAGATGAAACATTATATGTTATATATGGCCAAAGAGGAGACAAAATGACATTTTCAACAAAGCTTGAAAAAAATAAAACATGACACATACTAAGCATTCATACCTAATAGTGCCTGGAGGTTGGTGCTGGCCTGTGCTAGTCGATCTCCTGTATCTGACTGAGGAAAGAAAACTGCTGGAGGTAATCCATTTCCTGCTGGCTCAAAACGAAAACCAACTGCTTGAAGTAGGTCTTTCCAGCCACTGACTCCCCCAACTTTGTTCTCTATGCTCTGATATGTTGTGTACATTGAATTCTTTGTGCCATTCATTATTCGTTGAATTGACTTTTCAATCTGAAAATAATACAGTATACAAAAGATATTTAAGGAAGAAGATGCAAGAAATTAAAACATACACAGGGCAGAAAGTCTTTCAAGTGGATGTTGCCTGTGGCGCTTTACAGAAACTATAGCTGATACAAATAACTGAGGAAAAAATGTTTTCCACACTTTGCATTCACAATACACAAAACTCTTGTTATTTCCATGCTGCAGATATTACATATTTTTATCTGTTAAGATTTCCAAAATTAGCATCACAGCACTCTGCCTAGCAAGTTTGGTGAAGAAATATTGAACAGTTTTAGAGTTATGCTCCGGAAAAGACAAATGTGCACGGACGGACGCGGCACCTTTACATGAATCAAAAGCTTTAAACATCAACAACATGATATTTAATTTTTCTTCCCATATAAATACTGAGAATGAAAAGCTAACACTAAAATCCTATTATCTGATCAACATAAGCAAAGCAAAGTTCCATTTTTTAGGGGCTTTTTTCAAGACAATCTTTCACTTATGGGTCTCAAAATTGATCTATTGAAAGTATATTTAATAACTATATGGCACAGATACAGAATAGGTCATTTTAGCTGCATGGACCATAGTGAGGCGAGTTGTTTATTAAATTTAAAGATGGGTCTCTTGACAATTGATATTTTCTACTTGGACACATATCAGTTGTTACACATGCACAAGCCGAGGACTGAAGACAGGTGGTAGGTACGTATACTGAAAGCCATTAGAAACGCATCACCCATTCTGATGATATAAGTTTTACTGACGTGAATGGTCCGAACCCAAACTGTTGTGTGAATCAACTAACCATGTCACCTGAAAAGCATGCAAAGTGAGAGCAGCATGCACGCAGGTGATCCCGTGACACATGATGATCACATAACCACGAATTGTCATGGAAAGATGACCCAATTGATCCGAAATTTTAGCAGGGTTAAAGTTTGACAATTTCCTGTAAGAATCACATGGTTTTTTGGTCTTTAATTCCATTACTGAATTTGTAACGATGCCTCGATTATCGGCCGTTCAGAGAGAGCGAGCAGTGGGTTTGCTTAATGCTGGATTATCCACCCGTGCAGTGGCCAGACAGTTCGACTGTCACATGTCGACAACTGTTAGACTCTCCCAGCGTCTTCAACAAACAGGCAGCACACGTGACTGTCAACTTCTGGGACAACCACGCGTCACAACCCCATATCAAGACCACTACATCCAGGTCACCCATTTGAGGAACCAGTTCCAGCCAGCAGTGAGGATAGCTTCAGCAATCCGTGGGAGAAGGGGGAGAGTTAGTCCTCAAACTGTGAGACGTTGTTTACGTGAGAGAGGCTACGTGCACGTCGACCTCATGTTGGTCCAATTCTGACATGTAGACATCGTCAGGCACATCTCCCTTGGTGTAGACATCATCGCAGGTGGACACACAGAGAGTGGGCAGGAGTCCTGTTTACCGACGAATCCAGATTCCACCTCAGTCACGTTGATGGACGTTTGCGTGTGTGGCGTAGACGCGGTGAGCGTTACGCCAATTGCTGTGTTTTGGAGGCTAATTGCTAGGGCGGAGGAAGTTTGATGATTTGGGGCGAGATCAGTGTGTTTGACAGGACCCCCTTGCAAGTCTTTCGAGGCCATGTTACCACCCAAACATGCACGCAGGACGTTTTAAGGCCTATCGTTGTCCCTCACATGATGACCCATCAACGTCTGCACACTCTGCAACAAGATAACGCCAGACCCCATACCGCAGGCATACCATGGACTTCCTGTGACAGAACAACATCAATGTCATGCAATGGCCATCGCTGTCCCCTGATTTGGCACCCATCGAGCATGTCTGGGATGAGATGGGGAGGAGAATTGCCAATATGGCGCCGCCTCTCAACTTGAGCAGCTGGAGGGTAATCTTTTCTCTCAGGAGGAGGTGTGTGGCTGTTATTGATGCTGATGGTGGACACACGCGATACTGACGTTGTCTTCCTTCTTGCTGTTTACCTGTGTGAACTTTTGATTGAACCCCGCCTGTTTAACCCACGTTGCCTTGGTCAATAAATGCAGTGCAAGTTCATAGCGCATTTCATTCTCTTCTTAAATGGTTACTTATCACATCATTCTCTAAAGATTTCTTGGATGCCAAAACGCACCTCAGAAATATGCTAATCTATCAGTGATGCGTTTCTAATGGCTTTCAGTATATGTCAGATGGTGGTGTACACGGTTGACATCATTTTGTTGCATTTTTAAGGATGCCCATGAAAGGTCATTTTGGAACTGTTTTCATTGACATTCTTCACAGTGTCACTATAATCAATGAAACACTCATAACAAGCAGAAACGGCTCCAGAGTGTAAATTGGTTGGATTGCAGTTGGTTGCTTATTATTATAGTTCAACATAGTCTCGCTCAGACTGTCCTCCATGAAGCTAAGGATATGACTATTGATTTTGACAAAGACTGACTGACTGACTGAGTTTAGTTTTAAGCCGCTTTTAGCAATATTCCAGCAATATCACGGCGGGGGACACCAGAAATGGGCTTAACACATTGTGCCCATGTGGGGAATCGAACCCGGGTCTTCGGCGTGACGAGCCAACGCTTTAACCACTAGGCTACCCCACCGCCCCTTTTGACAAAGAACTCTGGTTGGTTCTAATTGTGACTCTGGGTGGATCTTTCAAGAAAGATGCCATGCACTTCTGAAAATCTTGATGCTGAAGCTTGAGGCATAAGAAAGGCAGTCTTCTATGCAAGAGATGTCATACATATCTTAATACTGTTGTACATATTTGGTATTTTCATTGAGGTGGGGTTTATGAATGAAACTGCGAGATCGATCTGTCCTGATGCATACATTTTCAGTTATAATGCTTCTTTCATATTTTTACATACTTTTTGTCACGTGATGGTAGTGGAATGTAGAACAAATAGAAATTGAGTTTCTTATTGAACAATAAATTCAAGAAAAATTGCTACAACTTTCACAGGACAGTGCCCTGCTGGACATGAGAGGCTGAAAGTAATACACTAGTAGTATACACAATGGTGGAATGAGACCAGGTCCTTCCCAAGGCCTTAATTTTTCAAATTAAGGCCTTTTTCAAATTAAGGCCTTGGTAAGTCCCTAATCCCGTTCCACCATTGTGTATACTACTGGTGGAGGTACATGCAAAATTTCACGAAAATCGGTGCAACGGATTGGTAAATATTGACTGTTAAGTGAGCATGGGGTCCGTCTGGCAAAAGGCTAAATGTTCAAGGTATTGTCGTAATTAAGTCTTAATTGACCTAATGAAGTAATCGAGAGTGTCCTAAATTCCGGTCTGCTATAGTGTAAACAACTGCTGAAATGCATGCAAAATTTTATGAAAATATGTTGAATAGTTAAGGAAATAATCACTTTTTAGTGAGCATGGGGTCTGTCCACCGAAAGGCTAACTATCCAACATAGTTACGTACTTGTTATAAAGTGTCGAGGTGAGAGCTCCCGACTCGGTAGCACCAAGCGAGCGCTGTGAACTAGTCACAGTGTGTGTGTGTGTGTCTCGGCTCGGCTTGTAGACCCAACCAACTGGCTGGCTGGCTACGTTATGTTGATTTCCACTGAATCATACCGCAGCTCTCGGCAGTTCCCGCGGGTCGCCTCGCTGCCGTGTCGGTAGTACTGAGCGAGCTGTGGGCGAGTCGCCAGTGTGTGTGTGTGTGTGTGTGTGTGTGTGTGTCTCGGCTCGGCTATTCACCTACAGCTTGCTGAGCTGGCTGGCCGGCTGGCTACGTTATGTTGATATCTGCGAAACAATTTATTGTGAATCTCCTTCTATGATTTGTTTGTTTTTTTGCAATGAAGGCCTGTCAGGCCTGTTGCTTCCCTTGTTCTATGAATTTTTTTTTCTCGTCTTCACTGATGACGGCGTTTTGACAAGACTTGGTTAGAATCTTTGGTTTCATTCTGTGATATTTTGCGATTTCTGATAGCACCAAACGAAACTCTTCCTCAGAGATTTTAGAGTTGGTGAGCGCGGTGGAAATATGATCGCCTATTGTGTTTAACTTCGCTTCGGCTAGAATTCTAATTTCGTCGTGTTTCAATGCTATGCTTTGCAGTTTGCCAGATACGAACTTAAGGGTCAATCCCATCAACCCTGCCACTCCGGCTGTTATTTCGATGCCTAGCACGACGGGTGTGGCCACGATGGTGGATAATAATCCGACACCTGCCACGCCTAATCCCATGCTGACTGAAACCAGAGCGCTGTCAACACCGTCCACGGTATTGACAGCACTGTGATATTTTTTCTGTAATGCCGACCGTGTATCGCGTTCACGTTCTAGTTGTTGTTTGATCTCACATATCTGTTGCAAACGAAACCCGCCTACGGTTTCCAGTGTTTTTGCTACTTCATCCACGACCGGGTACAGTCCCATTCTGTATATACTCTTTTTATAAAATAGTATTTAATTGGTCCTCAGACAATGTTTGATGAATATACTTTAAGCTGATGAGGTACAAGTGTTCCTATATAAAAATGGTCTGGAGGTTAATGAAATCCTTTTGAAACATCATATTATTTAGGTTTGCGGTGGGGGGTTCTTCCTGGTTGTATGCAAATACGACAACGTTTTTGTTGATGGCGATCATGCCAGCTTAATTTTAACCCATGCAGAAGGTCTATATCTACTCCGGAGGCATCTCCAAGAAATACTTTGATAATAAGAGTAGAACCTTGTATCACACTGATCCACGAGTTTGGCACATCAGTATATTTTAGTAAAAATAACGATGCTTTTTTCTCATTGGGGACTAACATGTTAGCCGTTTGATCTGGTAATGGCACTACGCTCGTCCACGTTCTTCTTCCAGGATCAAACCTCCCCAGCAGTATCCTGTTATTTTTTAGTGAGATGCCACCATCATTATTATCCATGATAAGATAGGGGTAGGTCAGGACCAGGTTAATAATCCAGTTCAACTGAGATTCGAAGACGACTTCTCGTTGTTTGTACACTTTGTCTTGTAAGGTGTTTTCCTCGCCAGGCAGATCGAATCCCCGCGTGTCCCCAAGATCGGCTAGCGTTATGTCGGGATGATGGTTCATCTCGTGTATATATAATGTGTTACGAAATGGTTTTCAATTGGTTATCGGATAATTCCTCGGATGTGCACTTCAAACCCATGAGATGTATGTTGTCGAGTAGGAAAATTTCGGTGAGCGATATCGTGTCTTCCACAGTCACGGTGACTCCCTGCAGACTGGTGTAGGCATTAACGTTCACCCGCACGTAAACGGAGCAAACTTGGTATTGTTGTTGTTGTTTGGCCCAGCGGAGTTTGATCCCTTTCACAATTTTGACGATGTTACGCGCCGACGGCGGTTCGCCGAGGTAGACTTGGATGTACAGTGTGGATTTTGCTGGCAGATTTTCCAGGATGTCTACCACGCTGTCGAATTCCGAACACCATCTGCAATCCCACGTTTTGCATCCCGGGTTTGCCCGACAGCATGTGGGCTGCTCTTTGCCTCAACATGCTGATGATCACGCTGCATCTTTGCGTAGGAAGTAAGCCACGAGCAGTGTTCCGTTGTTCACGACTTTCATCAGGTAGTGATTTTTGTTGTCCGTGAAAACATGGGGAGAGTCGAGCGTGATGTTGAGATTGCAGTCGATTTGGGATGGCACTAATACCCATTTGTTGTCGTCCTTGAAGATGAGAGTGTACTGTGTGTTTCTGGAGATGGCCGTGGTCTCGACTTCGTCCAGGTGGAACAGCCTGCCGTGAAAGGCTGGGGTTATCGTCCATTCATCCTCGTCATTGCGGATCAGGTCGTACCAAGTGTTGTTGACCGCTCCTTCGGTATCGACAATCGCCTAGGTCGCTGTTCTTGCCACCACCACCAGCAGCAGTAGAGGGCGGCAGTTCGACGCGTTTGTAAATTCTGTTTATCAGTTGCAAGGCGTACAGTTTGCCGTCGACTCCGGGTTCGTCGAATCTGCACGTGTCCCCGAGGTCGGAGAGCGCTATGTTGGCGCATTTCAGAAAGCGTGTTCCTGGACCATGAGACTCCGTCATTGCCGTATGTGCAGAGTCTTGCTGAGATATCCTATACTTATGGGATCATGTTTAACGTCTAAAGCTGAAATTTTCAATTCTGTGATATTGCCACGGATTAATTTCTTGTACTGCTGCGACAAAAACGATTCGGTTCTGCCGTCATTATACTTTTCGATTTTCACCAGCACGGATCTCAGCAGGGTGTAAGGTCGTTCGTCTTGAACGTTGTCTGTCATGCTCAGCTGATCGAGATGAATGCACAGTTCGCGATATGGAACGAGATCGGGTAATTTCATGCCGGTTATGGTGGTTTCCGGTGGTATGTCGTTCGACGTAAACCCGAGCGTTTTAGACAACAGCCAACTGAGTCTCAAGTCGTTTTTCCGTTGTTGGCTAACCCGACCGTGCCTTTCGAGTCGTTCATTTTGAGTTCGGCTCCCACGGGTTTGAAGATTTCTTCGTTGAGCCAGCACAAGCTGTAGTAGCGGGCGTTATTGACGAACAGCCTGTTGTTTCTGCCGTTCATGTTGATCCATCGCGGGTAGTAGGTGATGTCCCAACTGCGAGCTGACCGGACGTGTTATCGATCGCGTGCAGCAGTTGAACGGACGATTGGAACATGTTCATGCTGGACACTTCGAAAGGGTTTACTCATGCCGGTGTCGTCAGATTAAACAATCGCGTTCCACAAACGCGAAACGCGTTACATGCACAAACGCGTTCCAGCATCATGGGTCGTGAAGGGACGGCTTACGACCCTCAAAAAACAGTTCGTGGCTAACGTTGAGGATGCCATTGCTAGACCGGTCGATCTGCCGAGTGCCATCGAACGCTATGAAAACTCACTGGAATACGCCCGTTCGAAAGTCGACTACATGTTCGGCGCAGGACTGTACATGGCTCCGAGTGACATGCAACTGAGGGTGAACAGAGTGGTGGGCTACAACAACGAAATCGTCATCGCCACCGGCAATCAAAAGTTGGGCTTAAACCAGAGTTGAGTTGTGCCGCAGTACGAAACGGGCATCGTGGCACCGACACCTGAAGAAGTAGAACCACCATGACAGGAACAACAGCAGCAGCTGCCCCCGCACGTGCAGGCAAACAATTAGCGGCACGTCGATCGCAAAACGGCGCTGGTGGTTCGCGGGATCGCGGTTGGACTGTGCCTCATTTGGTTAAAAATTCCTTGTGATATTGCCACGGATTAATTTCTTGTACTGCTGCGACAAAAACGATTCGGTTCTGCCGTCATTATACTTTTCGATTTTCACCAGCACGGCTCTCAGCAGGGTGTAAGGTCGTTCGTCTTGAACGTTGTCTGTCATGCTCAGCTGATCGAGATGAATGCACAGTTCGCGATACGGAACGAGATCGGGTAATTTCATGCCGGTTATGGTGGTTTCCGGTGGTATGTCGTTCGACGTAAACCCGAGCGTTTTAGACAACAGCCAACTGAGTCTCAAGTCGTTTTTCCGTTGTTGGCTAACCCGACCGTGCCTTTCGAGTCGTTCATTTTGAGTTCGGCTCCCACGGGTTTGAAGATTTCTTCGTTGAGCCAGCACAAGCTGTAGTAGCGGGCGTTATTGACGAACAGCCTGTTGTTTCTGCCGTTCATGTTGATCCATCGCGGGTAGTAGGTGATGTCCCAACTGCGAGCTGACCGGACGTGTTATCGATCGCGTGCAGCAGTTGAACGGACGATTGGAACATGTTCATGCTGGACACTTCGAAAGGGTTTACTCATGCCGGTGACGTCAGATTAAACAATCGCGTTCCACAAACGCAAAACGCGTTACATGCACAAACGCGTTCCAGCATCATGGGTCGTGAAGGGACGGCTTACGACCCGCAAAAAACAGTTCGTGTCTAACGTTGAGGATGCCATTGCTAGACCGGTCGATCTGCCGAAAGTGCCATCGAACGCTATGAAAACTCACTGGAATACGCCCGTTCGAAAGTCGACTACATGTTCGGCGCAGGACTGTACATGGCTCCGAGTGACATGCAACTGAGGGTGAACAGAGTGGTGGGCTACAACAACGAAATCGTCATCGCCACCGGCAATCAAAAGTTGGGCTTAAACCAGAGTTGAGTTGTGCGCGAGTAATTTAAACGGGCATCGTGGCACCGACACCTGAAGAAGTAGAACCACCATGACAGGAACAACAGCAGCAGCTGCCCCCGCACGTGCAGGCAAACAATTAGCGGCACGTCGATCGCAAAACGGCGCTGGTGGTTCGCGGGATCGCGGTTGGACTGTGCCTCATTTGGTTAAAAATTCCTTGTGATATTGCCACGGATTAATTTCTTGTACTGCTGCGACAAAAACGATTCGGTTCTGCCGTCATTATACTTTTCGATTTTCACCAGCACGGCTCTCAGCAGGGTGTAAGGTCGTTCGTCTTGAACGTTGTCTGTCATGCTCAGCTGATCGAGATGAATGCACAGTTCGCGATACGGAACGAGATCGGGTAATTTCATGCCGGTTATGGTGGTTTCCGGTGGTATGTCGTTCGACGTAAACCCGAGCGTTTTAGACAACAGCCAACTGAGTCTCAAGTCGTTTTTCCGTTGTTGGCTAACCCGACCGTGCCTTTCGAGTCGTTCATTTTGAGTTCGGCTCCCACGGGTTTGAAGATTTCTTCGTTGAGCCAGCACAAGCTGTAGTAGCGGGCGTTATTGACGAACAGCCTGTTGTTTCTGCCGTTCATGTTGATCCATCGCGGGTAGTAGGTGATGTCCCAACTGCGAGCTGACCGGACGTGTTATCGATCGCGTGCAGCAGTTGAACGGACGATTGGAACATGTTCATGCTGGACACTTCGAAAGGGTTTACTCATGCCGGTGACGTCAGATTAAACAATCGCGTTCCACAAACGCGAAACGCGTTACATGCACAAACGCATTCCAGCATCATGGGTCGTGAAGGGACGGCTTACGACCCGCAAAAAACAGTTCGTGGCTAACGTTGAGGATGCCATTGCTAGACCGGTCGATCTGCCGAGTGCCATCGAACGCTATGAAAACTCACTGGAATACGCCCGTTCGAAAGTCGACTGCATGTTCGGCGCAGGACTGTACATGGCTCCGAGTGACATGCAACTGAGGGTGAACAGAGTGGTGGGCTACAACAACGAAATCGTCATCGCCACCGGCAATCAAAAGTTGGGCTTAAACCAGAGTTGAGTTGTGCCGCAGTACGAAACGGGCATCGTGGCACCGACACCTGAAGAAGTAGAACCACCATGACAGGAACAACAGCAGCAGCTGCCCCCGCATGTGCAGGCAAACAATTAGCGGCACGTCGATCGCAAAACGGCGCTGGTGGTTCGCGGGATCGCGGTTGGACTGTGCCTCATTTGGTTAAAAATTCCTTAGCTGCGACGTACACCAGACACGCCACGGCGACGACAAAAGCCCACAGGTTTTGACCGAGCCACGTGACTGTTTTCGACAAGAAGCATTAACAACCAGGAAACGATGCTGCCCAAGATGCCAGGCAGCGCTTCAGTGGCTTTGCTGGCCAGTTTAGCCAGGGCCTCGCCGAGAGATTTCAAATGGTTTTTTATCCAGTCTCTGACGTCGTCGCCTGATGATGGGCTTCGTGGTGTACCACCACCGCCCATCAGCGATACGACCAGGGTCGATATGATGAAGCCCAAAACCATGAGAAAGCTGGCGATGGTGATTCCTTGTTCCCGGAACAGAATTCGGATCCTGTCGGCCAACGAGGTGTCCTCGTTCAAGACTCGGTCGATGGTTTCGCTCACGCGGCTGATTTGTGATTGGAGGGCTTCCCGGTTGGAGGAAGCGGCTTCCAATCGGGCCTGTCCCTCATCTTCCAGGTCGCGTAATCTTTTCTCGATGTTTTGCGTCTCTTCGTTGTTGATTTTGAACTTCGGATAGTCGCGACCCAATGGTTCGACGTAATTTTTATCTCGCTTTAAAGCATCGTAATGCTGTTGGTTCGATTCCCTAATCTGGGCGTGAACGACATCATCGTCCCCGGGCACGGCTCGACTGTCTTTTCACATCATGTTGGAGTCCACGAACGACAAACGCAAGATCGTGCGCAATCTGGGTAGCGCCATCGTCAAGAAAACCGCCATCAAAATCAGCAGGGACGAGGTGCTGAGCACTGACGACAGTGACATGTTTTTCACTTACATGGTCCTGTGGAGAACCGAGAACGAACACGATAACATGTTGTATCAAGGACTTTGTTGGGCTACCTGCAAATCGAACGACATCCGTGTGGCAAGAGCTTTCACGCAAGACCAGCTCGATGGGATACCGGCAGGGGCAAAGCCGTCACTGAGGCATACGGGAACCGCTTTTGCATACCGCTTGACTTCGAGCTGCTCGAGGGACACATGCCGTTTTACCAGGCCGCGCTGGGCGACTGGCTGGAATACGAACTCACGTTCAACGACTACGGCAAGGTTATCTTCACGCCAGACGGCACTGAGGCCTGCTACGTCATCGACAACATCTCGCTGGAATTCGACATGGTCGAGCCAGGAACTAGCCCGGCAGATTCGCAACCAGTACTCGAAAGCTGTCCATCCTGTACGATCGCGTGCTGAGGCACCGGACGATCGTCAAGGAAAAGAGTGACACGTTGTGGAACATCAACCTGAACGTGTGCCCGGCTCGATCGATGAAAGGCATCTTGATCACTCCCGTGGCGAATACGAGCCGTTTCAAGAGACAGCGAACTCACTTGGATTCCCGAGATCATGAAAGTGACCGTCGAGGGCGTGCCAGCAGTGGGATGAGATAAGAAAACTACCAGCCATTCAAGCAACACTCGCCAGAAGTCAACGACATTGTCAAAGAACTGGGTTTGCCCTACATGACGATTGGTGATTACCTGGAAAAACATTACGCGCTGTGGCTGGACATGCGATCCCTGGACGACGACATACCACAACGGCAGCAAGGGGATCACCATCCAAATCACCAAAAAAGACGCAAAATCCGCCCGGCAAGTTAAATTTATATTTTACGTGATTATGGACGCGCAACTCAATATAGACAATGGAAGATTCGTGCAAGCCATTTATTGATTTACATCGCGATCCCCACTGCGCCATCGTGTGCGGTCAGACAGGGTGCGGCAAGACGGCATTCGTGCTGGACATGCTGGAAGGTTACTATTGTGATGTGTTCGACCACATCGTCGTTCTCTGCCCCACTTTACGGATGAACTAGACATACACGGAGAGACCGTGGGTGATGACGGACCCGGACTTGCACAAAATCAACCCGGGAATTCTTCTGCAGGTTTGGTTGTGCTCTTAACACGACAAGCTGAAAGGAGAATCTACGCTGTTTATCCTGGACGACTGCAGCACCAACAAGGAGATGGTTAAAAAACGAGATGCTCTGTCGTAGCTGGTCTTCTCGGGCCGACACACGAAACACAGCGTTTGGGTTTTGACGCAGAAATTCAACTCGGTGCTGAAAGATTTATGGGAACAGACGCGATGGGTCGCCCTGTTTCACTGCAAGGACAGGGATTCATTCGAGGACTGCTTGCGAGAAAACGACGTGATCCCGAGCAAATAAGAATGAGAATGAGTAAAGAAACAGCTCGCCGAAACAAAACACGCCAAACTCCTGTTGAAAACCGACCAACCCGTTGCGTATAAAGTCTGCTAGCTTAAGCAAAAACCTAGCAAAATTCTAGCAAATTCTCAAACAAAATGATGTTCGAAACTATCGTTGTGTGCAACTTGACTTTCATCTCACTGTGTTTCGCGTACATCGCATTTTATTTTATTAGACTTAAAAATCGTTTGTTACATTATAAGATGGAGTGCAACGAACTTCTCAAACAAATGTTGGATGATGAGAATAATAAAAACGACAAGCGAGAAGCCCTCGTCAAAACCGTTGACACTGTCGCTCCGTCCCCGGAAAAAAGTTTCACGTACAAAATACAGGAACACGAAGCCTGCGGGTTCGGGTACGTGGTCGTTTGATGCGACGGACAAACGAACGCTCCCGTGGTCTACCGAGGTCATGATGCAGCTGAAAGATTTCTCGCATGTTTGCAAAACAAAGAGAAAATCATCAGGGAAGCTTTGTCGGACCCTACTCCCATGCGCATGACACAGTGGGACAGGTTCCTTCATGTACAAGCTCTATATTGCCACGTGTGCCGGGGACGCCTTAAAGACGATACCGTTTGATATAATCTGCCACATCACCGGTAAGTACAGAGGTGCTGCTCACAACGCGTGCAACCTGAAGCTCAAAATCAATCCCAAGACCATCAAAATCCCCGTCGTGTTTCACAATCTCCGTGGTTACGATTCTCACCTGATCATGCAGGCCATCGCGAAAGTCGATGGCAACCGGACGTGCATCCCCAACAACATGGAAAAATACATCTCGTTCTCGTTAGACGGTCTGAGATTCATCGACAGTGTTCAGTTCCTGCTGTCGTCTCTAAACTGTCTGGTGAACGCCAACAACCCGAAACGACTTCGACATCAATAATCGATACACTGACGCCGAGACTTGACCTCTGCTGCTGAGGAAGGGCGTCTACCCCTACGAGTACATGGACGATTGGTCCAAGTTTGACGAGATGCAATTACCTCCCATCGACCAATTTTACAGCAACTTGACCGACTCGGCCATCACCCCGGACGATTACGCGCACGCCCTCAACGTGTGGGACAATTTGGCTGCAAGAATTTGGGCGATTACCACGACCTGTACTTGAAAACCGACGTGCTGCTGCCGGCCGACGTGTTCGAGATACTCAGAAAAACGTGCTCGAAACAGTACGGCCTGGTCCCCGCATGGTATTTCTCATCCCCCAGTCTCTCTTTGGACCCCTTGTTGAAAAAGACCCGCGTGAAACTGAAACTACTGACGGATTACAACATGCACCTGTTCGTGGAGAAAGGTCTGCAAGGCGGGACTTCCATGACATCTAAACGGGATACGCCAAAGTCAACAACAAGTACGTTCCCAGTCACGACTCAAACAAACCGACCAAACACATCCTCTATCTCGACACCAACAAACTGTACGGCTGGGCCATGAGTCAGTATCTCCCCACCGGGGGATTCGAATGGGTCTCCCCGACTGATATCGACGTGAATAGCATGGCACTGGATTCGAACAAAGGCTACGTACTCGAAGTGGACTTGGACTATCCCGCAGAACTACACGAATCGCACAACAGCTATCCGCTAGCTCCCGAACGATTGACGGTGAACCCGGAGTTGATGTCCGAATATCAACGAAACTTGCTGGGAAACAACAAACCGGATAACGTGGAAAAGCTCGTACCTAATTTAATGGATTAACTAAATACATCGTACATTACCACTACAAAAATGACTTGGTTTCCTGAAATCTGGAAACCATCCGGATACTGGGTAAATGGGGAATCCAGTTGGTGTCATTCACTGAAACTGAGTAACTGAGTTTCCAACTAGATTCCATTTAGGATTCTTTGATTTTTGCGTTTCTGTAAATGGAAACCAACAAGAAACTAAGGTTATAGGTTTCTTGTTGGTTTCCATTCCTGGAATTTGCAATTGAAGGTTTCATGAAATGGAAACCAACATAAAACCAGAAAATGTAGTTTCATGTTGGTTTCCCGTGCATTGCACAGTGAACTAAGTAACTTTAAATTTGCAATTGTTTGGCATGAATTTGACCATCCTGGCATCCAGCTGGTATTCATTCATTGAAACTGGGTAACCTAGTTTCCTAATAGAATCCATAATGGATACTGTAAACACATAGTTCCGGAAATGGAAACAACAAGAAACTATGGCCATGTGTATACTGTTGGTTTCCATTCCTGAAACTTAGTTTTGAAGATTAACTACTTTCATAATCATATTACATTATCAGTAATTGTGTAGAATAATGATGAGGTCTTAAAATTAAATATGAATATGCCTGGGGAAGGGATAGCAGATTTACATTCGAAAGAGTACATAATCTGTAAGATTGCTTAGATGAACAAGAAAAAAGGTTACCCCAAATAGTTGTTGACGCATCATTTCATAATGTGTCTTCAAACTGATGATACAAAAACCAAAGACACATTTCATCACATTCTTTTTTATTCACTATCAACTCATACATGTGATAGGCAGAGAAATGAAGCAGTATCATATTTCCGCTACCATACACACAAACTTCACAATAATCATACTAAACATATAATTGGTGGGGTAAGGGAACAACAAGTAGTTGTGTGTGCGACGCTAAATAAAGTAGATAAGTAATCAACAACAACTATAGATGGTCTTTGTCCAGCAGAGGCACACTTAGTCTGGATTGGGATAAATGAGGTCCAGGGTTCAGTTGTTTGCTTTGCCAAACTGAGGATGAGGCACTTTCTTTATCTAAAAATAAAAAATAAAACAATGTGAATTGATTCAGCATTTAAAAAGGTACATTGGTCAAACTTTTAATTTACCTGTTTTTGTTGAACCAAGATGTTGAGTGTGTGAAAAGAACTGATATTGTGGGACATCAAATCACTATACTGTTATAATTTTGATTTATATAACACATGTGACTACATTTACCTATGAAGTGTTTCACTTGTGTACGACAAATAACTGTGAATTCTGACAAGCTTAGTTATCAAATTTTATCGTCATTTCATATAAAAAATCTAAATACATATAGATGGATGATATTCTACGATGATTAACAATTTCACTGTTGTAATTAAAAATCACGTCAAAAAGTGAATTTTGAGGTGGAATGTTGGCTTTAGAATGTGAAAGAGTATAAGCATTTAGGAAGTTCAGTATAATGTCATTCAAATAGTTGTCAATCCGGTACTTACATTACAGGATTTCTCAATAACCAGAATATCAGGGAATTGTACTATGAATTGAGGTAGTGAGTAATGTTTACCATTAAAAGCATTAAAAGTTTAAAGTATGCTTTGACACTGAGTTCAAGTACTTGACAAACAACCAGTGTCATGTCATTTATGTGTCGGGGCCGTTTGTCGGCTTCCTTGGGGTTGTCTCGTCTTAACAGGCACCTATTATCAAAATGTAATTGCTGTAAAAACAATTGGAACTTACCTGATTCAGGTGTTGACAGACGAACCCGGAAGTAATGAGTCGGTAATCCGTGGGCACGCGAACTCGTGACATTTAATAAAAGCAACGGTTTATGTACTGAAGTGGTTTTTTTGGTCTTGAAATCACAACCAAATTGGGTCAGATAATGTTTTCATACTTGCCAATCGAAAAAGGATTAGGTATTTGTTATTACCCACAATGCCCCTACACACAATTGCCACCATTTTGTCACTTGATCTCATGAGAAGTTGTTTCGAAGGTAGACCAAATCTGTGTCTCCCATTATTAACACAATAAGGAACCAAACACAATGCATTATTCCTTCGCTTGTTCATGTTATCTGAATCAAGAAAATGGCAATGAGAGTTACACTAGAAGCTTTCTAGGCTCGGGAACGTGACAACTTGAAAACAGGAGCTGTCGTCAATCGCGGAGGGAGCAACAGAACATTCCACGACCTTGTCAGGTACAGTGTAAATTTCTTGAATTAAGCAATTGCTTATGTTATTTGTAACGTTTAACGTAAATAAGTAGCTAGGACAATAAATATGAAATTAAAATTTTAGACATGATGGAGCTTGAGGAGCAATTGCGTGTCGAAATTTTGGCAAGAGAGATGGCTTCCTTTACCATGTTTACCCAGTACTCAGTCAACTGAAGAACTCGATTGTGATATAGATCAGGTCACATACGATTAAATGGTTCATTATCGTAATGTATGAAATGTTATCTTTACAAGAAAAATATGAACCACAAATATATTCAGCAATGTCACGACTCAAGATAACTTCCAAACGTATTTAGAAGTAATCGAATATTATTGCAAGAAAATCCAATGCTTAGAAATTCTTTTTTAAAGTTTGTTATTGAAAATTGTTTTTGATATTTGTACCACTGAAAAGAATACAGTGGGGGATAGTGAGTCATTTTGTATTTATAGGAATTCTCTGACCAGATTTGGTGCATGGTCAGAGTGAAGTTTCAAAATCCTTTGTCTAGTAACAAGACACCCTCTGACACAAAAATCGACAATATTTTTCAGCCAACTTTTAAGACGATGTTTATCATGATACTATATTGCTGTTGAGTGGATAACTTGTCAACACAATATTTTGGGAAAATGTTTTCGAAAAAGAGTTTCAAGCTGTTATAGGATAGATTACTGATGTATGAGGTAATTTAAGTTTATCATGTGATGCAAATAATTTTACACTTATCATGTCAAGATATTTAACTCTGAATAAAGAGATGTGGATTATGTTGGATCCACAAAAAAGGTTTGCAAAAGGTTTATGGGGATACATTGATGTACATTGTCAACCTAAACTATTATATGAATTTGTTAATCTGGTTTGTTTGCAAATTGATATTTATTCTTCTATTTTCATGCCTTATTGTTATCAGAGAACAATATCACTTAGACAGTTCTTAATTTTTGCCCTTAATTTCTACATTTCCAGAATTCTATTGGGGCAGTGTTGGAAAAACTGAAGATGACCAACTGATCTTGACCTACAACAGGTATGTGTAACCCAAACCCTTCAGTAAATAATGTACATAAAATTATCCCAATATAATGTAAATCCTATGAATCAGAAAAATACATAAAAATTACACAACCACTATTTTTGTAACTTCCAACTAGAAATATTTTCCACTTATACATATCTCCTTTCAGAAGCAGTTTGGCGGCTTTGGACGAACAAGAGAGTTCGTTCACCTTAGAAGACAAAGAAGTGGGAAAGCAGAGGCCCACAGGCTGTCCGCAAAGAACAAGAAAAGGTTCAGATCTGTAAGTAAATAAATTCTAATCGTTCTCAATTCTAATCTTACACACGTTAAAATTTTAATGAAAACCTTATTTGAAGAAAATCAAGTTAATGTAATTTCTTGAAATGTACACTGACATTCAAAAGAACTTTCAAAATGAACACTGTTTAATATGTGCAACGTAGAATTAGAAATATACAGCTTAAAGAGTTTTAAATAGTACATAGCAAATTAAAGTGCCAGTCTAAATTATTTTTCTAACTCAGTTGGTTTTGGTCTGGACATATTTCACCTTGCACACATCAATTAAAAAATATATTAACAACACCACATGTTGCAAACACACTGTCAATAGCAGTATGAGATATTAAATATGACCCCATTCAATTTCTTGTCTGCCAGAATGACCTCACATTAATTTTTTTTAAAAACCCAAGCATTTCTTTTCACATCATTTTCAAAATAATGGGTAATTCGTAGTTCTATACACGTAGTATCTAAGCATAATGTATGTAACATTCCGAAAATAAGTTATGGCTTTTACATCAGAATATGAGAATTTCTCAGAAAAAATGCATTGGACAGTGGTTTCAGTCTATTTTTCCTCAAGGAACATTGGACAGTTTTCCTTTCTCTAGCTAGCGACATTGTTCACGAATGATTGTTTGTAATGATTGTTTATTGTTTTCTAACTTTCAGAAGCTGGAAAGCAGGAAGAAGGTCCATACAACGAATGACTCGCCGGAGAAGAAGAAGAAGCAGAGTGTTCTTCCTCTCTTGGGGAAAGAGTTAATATTTCTCAAATTGGAAAAACAAATAATATGGATTCATCTACATTGATGAGTTTAGGAAAACATTCCATACTCACTGCTGTTTATTCCCTTATTGCCTTCAATTATTTATGCATTTTGAAAATTCATTATTTTATTAATGTGAACATTCCAAATATTATTTGTTTATCAGTAAATTGTTGAATGTAAATAAACTTTTCATGAATTTGTGTTCTATTCTGTTATTTGTCATCCTGACGGTTTTATCATTATGCAGTTGTAGAAAATACCTGATTTGGTATGTGTGATGCATGAAACACATCCTCTTTTCTGGAGGAGACGGATAAGGGGCCGGTAAAGGGGCAGCACAATTCAGATTCAGTTTCATGGAAACCAGGTTATAAGTTGGAAACAACAATTAACTAAGCACCAGCAGGAGCCTTCATGGACGAGTGGGTAAAGTCCCGACATGGATACCATCTGGATACTGGTGCAAAATGTAGTTTCAGTTTTAATGGAAACTAGGTTATAACTTGGATACTAGGTTGAAACCTACAACAAACTAAAACATGGAAACCAGGTTGAAACCTACAACAAACTAAGACATGGAAACTAGGTTGAAACCAACAGTAAACTAAAACATGGAAACCAGGTTGAAACCTACAATAAACTAAAACATGGAAACCAGGTTGAAACCTACAATAAACGAAAACATGGAAACCAGCTGGATCCTGCTTGGAGGAGTGGGTAATGGATCGCACTGGAAACCAGCCGGAAATGGTGCAAAATTCAGTTTCAGTTTTCATGGAAACAACAATGAAACTATAGGAAACTACCTGGAAACCAGCTGGAAATGGTGGTTTCCATGGCGTTTCCTCTCACTTTCAGTGTTCCGGAAACCAACTTATTTTTGTAGTGTACCGTAACCTGCAACTCTACCTGTCGTTGGGGATGAAGCTGAAAAAAATACATCGAGTTCCCCAATTCGATCAAAGTCCATGGATGGAACCTTACATTCGGTTGAATACGGATTTACGAAAACTGGCCACCAGCGATTTCGAGAAAAACTTGTACAAGCTCATGAACAACTCGGTGTTCGGCAAAACGATGGAGAATTTGAGAAAACGCGTGAACGTGAAGCTAGTCAGATCCAGCGAGGAAGAAATACTCAGGAAACTCATAGCCAGCCCGGCGTTCAACCGAAGCAAAATATTCGACGACAACTTGGCAGCGCTGCACATGAACAAAAGTCACATCAAATTCAACCGGCCCGTTTACGTGGGGATGAGCATCATCGACTTATCCAAACACTTGATGTACGATTTCTACTACAACAAGCTGAAGAAACAGTACAGCGACAAGTGCGAAGTGCTGTACACAGACATGGATTCCCTGCTGATGGAAATTCGCACCGAGGACGTGTACGAGGACATGGCTGATAATAGCCATTTGTACGACACCAGAGACTACCCCAAAGATCACCCTATGCACAGCCAAGTCAACAAAAAAGTGCTCGGCAAGATGAAGGACAAATGCGCTGGCAAGCCGATCGCCGAGTACGTCGGCTTGAGACCCAAGATGTATTCCATCAAGAAAGCAGACGACGACGAAATCAGAAAGGCGAAAGGCGTGAAACAACACGGACACATGATATACGGACTGAGAATCAACAAGACGTCGCTATCTCCTATGGACACGAAACGATGGATCGCCATCGACGGAGTCACCACTTACTCGTACGGACACACACACATATTAAATGATTAAAACGCACGCAATACATACATCATGGAGATAATTTATTACAGCCCATGCAGGTACTGGAAAGGCGCAGACGCCATCCCGAAACTCGCCAAAGCCGCTAGAGTCTCGGAAGACATCGCCAAAGCTTGGCTTAAAAAACAAGTCATCTGGCAAGTTTACCTGAGCCTTGGTACATGCCGAGAAGAAAATTCGACATTTCAACGCCGAATCGCGTTCACCAAGCCGACCTCTGTTTCTACCTCACGACAGGGTGAGGCGTAAAACCTATAAGTACGCCCTGACAGTCGTCAATGTCACCAGTCGCTACAAGGAAGCCGAACCGTTGATGACCAAAGCCTGCCGTATTGCAAATCGATCCCGGACGCGAGTTCATGGGAGCCGTGTCACAACTGCTGGCCAAGCATAAAGTCCAGGTGAGACGAGGTGTGGGGGGAGCTCACCAAAGCCAAGCCATAGTCGAGAGATTCAATCGCACCTTAGCCGAACGTCTGTTCTCACATCAGTACTCGCAGGATTTAATGGATCCCAAAAACAGAAACACGAAATGGGTCGTACGCTTGCCGCGAGTGGTGGATGCCATCAACAATGAAGTCACCAGACTCGTGGGCAAGAGACCCGTCAAATGAAATCTGTCGAATAGTCGTCGGCAGCGGCACGTTGCGATAAAACAGAGTAAACATTACCGGACCGGGTTAGCGTTAGGTACTTGTACCAGCCTGACGAATACGAGGGAGACAGCAGAAAACGTGCCACCGATCCAATATGGTCTATGAAAACGTACAATGTAGACCTTGTCGACATCAAAGACGGCGAACCGAACTTGTACTACTTGAAAGATGGACCGCCGAGAGCATTCGCCAGAGAGGAGTTGATTATAGTACCTCACGACACAGTCCCTTTTCGATCGCCCACTGTATGATAATTCTCATCATTATTTGTGTGTGTTATTAGGTTGTGGTATGCTATGTGGCTAGAGAGGCAAAGTTAACACAACAATATGTCAGAGTTGTATTTTCTCGTGTTATCAGCCATCAATTTCAAAGCCTAAATTCATCTCTCACAAACACCTCCTTTTAATTTTAACATCAGAGCATACAGTCTGAGTAGGGCATCTAAGTCACAAAAGTTTCTGCTCTCAGAATAGTGAGCCCAGGTCTGTAACCATTACAGCCCGGAGGACGCTGATAGCACTTGCAAATGAAAGGTACTTGTCGATCTAAGCCGTACCACTGTCGATAAAGAGAGATGACCCACCATCATTCTAACCATATTTTTACTCCTGCAGGAGCAATGGATCGTAAAAATTTAACCAAACCTGAAGAGGTTTCCAATTCTTTGAAGAGAGTCGTCCTTGGGGTACATGTATGCATTTTCTGCACTGAAAATGTCCTGTGACAGTTGTATCAATGTTTTCTAATAAAAATATTGTACAATAAATAAAAATCTTTTTATTTCTTACACGGCCCCCACCTCGTGGAGTTACCTCCCGTTGCGCACTGCGCACCAACTGGGTAAGCACCTAGGCCCGTATCATCATTCCTTCTGCTGAATAAATCAGTGAACAGAATTGCGGGGAGGCGGGAGGCCCTACCCCAAGGACGACTCTTCAAAGAATTGAAAACCTCTTCAGGTTTGGTTAATTCTTTTTCAGAGAGATCGTCCTTGGGGTACATATATGCATAAACACAGACTCCCAAAGACCGGAGGCCAGGGAGGAGGGAATTCTGTTAAGGCACACACAAATAGCGATCGTTAAGAATAATGTAACATATGCAATAATCACTCACCTGTCACATGTCCCGGGTTGAGCTTCCGCGAGAGGCATTATGGGAGGGTAACCGACAGGGAGGAAATGTACTCATAGACAACCTTGCAGGTTAGCATAAGAGGACGCACATGGTGCGAATGTAAACAAACCCCACCCACCTTATGGTCGATTAGAGAGCACCGTAGGGGGGAAAAAACACTCACGACCGACCAGATCTCCGTAGAGGATCAAAGGAGGTTATACACCCAACAGCGGACATGTCAATAAAACACAATATTGAACAGCAGCGTCAACAAAACCAAATAACCAAGACTCACTTGGTCAGGGTGGCAGGACACTGTCCACTGGAGAGAACAGAATGGCCAAAGCTCGCACGATTACGAGAATGTGTATCGAGCTGATAGTGCCGAATAAACGTGCTAGGCCGGCTCCAAATAGCGGCAGAGCAGATCTCCTCAATGGGGAGTGCCGATGCAAAAGCTTTTGACGTGGCTACTGCCCTGACCGAGTGAGCCTTCAACCCCTCAGGGGGAGGCTTGCCTTAGCCTGATACGCAGCACAAATGACCGAGACGAGCCAGCGAGACAAAGTCTGCTTGCTCGCCGGCACCCCAGCCTTCCCGCCACCGTAACAGCAGAACAGATGGGTACCCGTACGGATCCCCTGTGTTCGTTTGATATAGACCTTGAGAGTCTTACGGACATCCAACGGGTGAGTGCTCGTAGGAGAGGTCCCCGATGTGGAAGGCTGGGTAAGAGTAGGAAGTTCGATAGGAGCTGTCACATGGAAAGCGTAATCGACCTTCGGACGGTAAGTATCCGGGAGGCGAATACTGACACGATCAGTGTGAAACACAGTCAGCGCCGGGTTGGACGACATAGCATGTAAGTCGCCGACCCTAAGCCCAGATGTTACCGCCACCAGAAAAACGGCCTTCCATGTTAACAACTGAATGGAAATAGCAGATAGACGTGAGAACGTAGGACCGGACAGCCAATCGAGCACAATTGACAAATCCCAAGGTGGGCTGGTTCGCCTGACAGCAGGTCGAACCCGATCCGCGCCAGCTAAAAAGCGCTGTACGAGAGGGTGCTGCCCCAGAAGAGCACCATCGACGGGTGTGAAAGGTGGAAATAGCAGTGGAGTAGCCACGAATGGTCGAAGCCGCCAGGCCTTCTTCCAAACGAGCTTGCAAAAACTCCAATACTCAGACTAAATCCGCAGAAAAGGGATCTGCAATCCCTCTATCTGAACACCAGCGAGCATAGCGGGACCACCTGTCCTCATACTGAACGTTTGTCGAATCCCGCCTCGAAGCCAGAATTGTGTCTGCAACTGCTGCAGGAATTCCGCTTGCTTCAAGGCTAGACCTGACAGAGGCCAAGCCACCCACTGAATCCTTGGATTGGGGTGTGGCGCGGCTTTCTGAGTGAGAATGTCCGGTCGCAAAGGTAATAGAACAGGAGGCTGAGCCAGAAACCTGAGAATTACCGGAAACCAGCTCTGTGACGGCCAAAGCGGTGCCAGTAGCACAAGTAGCCGAGCTGGCTGGGTGGACAGCTGGGAGAGGACACGGGGAATGAGTGGTAACAGCGGGAACGCCCAGAGCACTTTGCCCGTCCAATCCAGCAGGAAGGCGTCGGCAGCCAACGCCCTCGGGTCCGGTATTCGAGAGCAGAACACGGGTGTCTGATTCGGTCCCGCCCGGACGCAAACAGATCCACCTGGAACGACCGTGCACAACTGGGAGATAACTCCGAATATCTGCGCCGAATCCACTCTGGGAGTACCTGGCAATCGCGCACTGGTCGCACAAGAGGAGAAAGTCCCACGCCTCCCGAAGGAGCTCTCGGGACACCGAGCCTCCTTGCTTCAGGATGTACGACATGGCCGTCCGGTTGTCCAACTGAAGATGAACCACCTGGCCCTGGACATGCTCTCGGAAGCGCTCGAAAACCAACCGCACAGCTCTCAGTTCCAACACGTTGATGTGAAGTCCGGGCACCGACAGACTGCCCAGAACACCCCCCCAGCCCGTTAGGGACGCATCGGTCTGAACTGTAAGAGCTGGCGTCGGGATCTCCAAAGGGACCCCCTTGGAGAGATTCCCGACATTGGTCCACCACTGAAGGTGAGGAGACAACCACCCGGGGACTGTGAGACTCCGCTCCAGGTCCTCCGAGTGAGCCCACAGACTCGCCAAAGCTTGCTGTATAGGGCGCATCCTCAAACGCGCCCGCCACACTACAGAGATAGTCGCCGCCATATGGCCCAGTAGACAGAGCCAAGTCCGTGCTGGTGCCTGGGGCTGGGAGAGGAACGAAGACACCATCTCCCGTACTCTGGTGATCCGGTCGGGCGACAAGGAAACAAGATCCTTGTGAGTTTGGAACCTCGCCCCGAGAAAAACCAAGTCCTGGGTGGGTACCAGGTCAGATTTCTTGAGGTTGATGATCCACCCCAGTCGTACTAGAATGTCTATCACCTTGTGAGTAGAATCTAGGCTCGCTGGCTGTGTTAGCGCTCCGAGCAACCAGTCGTCGAGGTAAGGGTAACAACGCCTTCCTTGCGATCGAGCGAGGGTAGCCGGCACTAACATGAGCTTGGTGAACACCCTGGGGGCAGTGGATATGCCGAAGGGGAGCACCGTGAATTGGTAATTCATCCCGTCGTAAGAGAACCGAAGGTACTGCTTGAACGATGGATGTATGGGCACATGTAGATACACATCCTTTAGGTCAATTGACGTGAGCCAATCGCCGGGCTGAACAGAGGAGATCACCGAGCGCAGTGTCTCCATCTTGAAGGATGGAACCTCTAGCATGCGATTCAACCCCTTGAGGTTGAGAATGGGACGGAACCCGCCGTCTTTCTTCGGAACGAGGAAGTACGTGGAATAAAATCCCGCCTGTTCCTCGCCCGGTGGTATGCGCTCTATAGCAGACTTGTCCAGCAAAGCCTGGACTTTCGTCGCGCAGTATGTCCGCCCGTACCTGACATGACGGCACCGGAGTGCGGCGGATGCCGGTGAAGTCTGGTGGACCTCGCTTCCACAGTGGTAGATGGCCTACACTGACGGTGGACAGCACCCAAGTGTTGCTTGTAGCCTTCTCCCACTCCGGCAGGAATAGAGAGAGGCGGTCTCCCACTGGGACGTTGGGTAAGAGTGCGTGAGTGGTCCCGAGTAACGGAGCTGACTGGGATGGACACACGTCTACAGCCGGTTGGGTTAACGGGAGGTCGCGCCCGCGAAAGGCTGGGAGCCAGCCGAAGAGGACTGCTCCTTGACCTTACCGTTGGCGGGATGGCTCCTCCGCCTACCCCTGCCCAGCGGCCGAAGCCAGCCAGCAGATTCGGGTGTAGGCTGCACCCTGGAGGAGGAAGCCGGAACGGGAGAGCGGGGGCGACAAGCCCGCGGTTGCTCCAACAAGGCCTTAGAGTCCTTGAAGGAGGTAGCTGCAGCGGCAGCCTCCCGGATGACCTGCTGTGCCCCAGGAAACAACGTCGCTCCCAGACGGTAGGGGAGGGCCAGCAAGGTCTGCTGTGTAGCTGCCAAGTACTGAGACATCGACAGCCACAGCTTGCGCATCCCCATGACTGCGCACATCACCGGAGACGCGGCCGACCGCAAGGAGTCGCACGCGAGGTGGGCCTGCACTTTGGAAAGTTGATGGAGGAGAACGACATGCTGAGAAACATCTCCAGCGTGCCCCTCCGCCTCCAGGGCCGACCTCTGAATCGAGGAGAGGTAGGCCTCGTGGACCACCACCCGCACCTGCTGCATAGCATTCCGGTAAACCTCCTCGTAGGTCCGGTAAGCTTGCCGCAGGGGAAAAGGTGGCGTCAAATGCCCTTGCCTGGCAGCCGGAGCTGCTCTGGAGGAAGCCGAGCCTCCCCCCAGGGCGACCGAAGTGAAAACACATTCGTCGACCACTGGCACGAAGAACAGGGAATCGTCCCCCAGCTGGTACCGCTTGACAAGCTCTGGCAAGTCAAAGCGGAGGCGTGACCCAGCCAGGAGGGGATCCACCACATCCTGCACCAAGGACGGCAGAATGCGGAGCAGCGTCTGCGTGGGTTGCCTAGGGGCAAACGCCTCGCCTGGTAAGCGGAACTCAGTCGAATCCGAGCGGCTGGTAGGCACCGCGGCCTGGGGAATATACTCAGCAATGCGTTGCCAGACTTCCCTCAGAGCCGGCGAGAAACGGAAGGCACCCTCCGGGTCCTCGACCTCCCCAATGTCCATGGACTCGGCGCCCGAACCCGAGTCCGAGGCTGGGTCTCCTCACGAGGAGGACCCGAACCCCGACTCGGTGGGCGGCCGCGCACCAGACACAGAGGGAAGGGAAGAACCGAAGCAGCGCCCCGCTTCAGTACCTGACACCATGCTCGAACTCCGGTCCCGAGACGCAGGAGGAAGACCAGGCAAAACTGGTTCCTCCGCTCTGGTTCCTCCCCTGCTCCGAGTGGGCGAGGAACTCCTGGCGGAGACCTCAAACCGACTCGTGAACAAGGGACTTCTCCGAGTCCATGTGCTGCTGGAATAATTGCATGATTGCATTCCCGCCATGGAATAGCAACACGTGGCGTAAACCACGGGAAAGTTAGCGTAAAATAATTAATACAAAGTCACAATTATGAGACAACCGACCGCAAACTTTACTGTTCCTTTCAAGGACAAAATAAAGACCATACATACAGGTGGAGGCGTCCCAGACATTATTCTCTTAAACTTCGAAAGATTGAAGGAGTTCAGCTCTGCCCGACACATCCGTACATGGCAGTGACAGCAGAAGGAATAATGATACGGGCCTAGGTGCTTACCCAGTTGGTGCGCATGCGCAACGGGAGGTAACTCCACAAGGTGGGGGCCGTATAATAAATAAAAAAAATTTATTTATTGTACAATATTTTTATTAAAAAACATTGATACAACTGTCACAGGACATTTTCAGCGCAGAAAATGCATATATGTACCCCAAGGACGATCTCTCTGAAAAAGAATGAGGAATCTGCACATGGTGAATAATAGCTGAGCCGAGACACACACACGCGCACGCACGCACGCACGCACGCACACACACACACACACACACACACTGCGACTCGCCCACAGTGCTCGCTCAGTACTACCGACACAGCAGCGAGGCGACCCGGGGGGAACTGCCGAGAGCTGCGGTATGATTTAGTGGAAATAAACATAACGTAGCTAGCCAGCCAGCCAGCCAGCCAGCCTGGTCAGCTGTACAAGCCGAGCCGAGACACACACACTGCGACTAGCTCACAGCACTCGCTCGGTGCTACCGAGACGGCAGCGAGGCAACCCGGGGGGACTGCCAAGAGCTGCGGTATGATTTAGCTTCAGGCAGCTCTCATCTCGATACTTTATAACAATTACGTAAATACGTTGGATAGTTAGCCTTTCGGTGGACAGACCCCATGCTCACTAAAAAGTGATTATTTCCTAAACTATTCAACATATTTTCAAAAAAATTTGCATGCATTTCAGCAGTTGTTTACACTATAGCAGACCGGAATTTAGGACACTCTCAATTACTTCATTAGGTCAATTAAGACTTAATTACGACAATACCTTGAACATTTAGCCTTTTGACAGATGGACCCCATGCTCACTTAACAGTCAATATTTACCAAACCGTTGCACCGATTTCCGTGAAATTTTGCATGTACCTCCACCAGTAGTATACACAATGGTGGAACAGGATTAGGGACTTACCAAGGTCTCGTTCCACCGTTGTGTATACTACTACACTTGACATTTCCTGCAATGGTAACCTTCTGACTGATACAGTATACATATAGGCCAATATACCGGAACCGCATTTTCAGATACTTTATGCAGATTAAACTATGAAGATCCATTCAAGCAGCAGAACCATTTTTAACTAGTGTCCAATCAGCTTGTTCAACTTTTTAGTCATATCACTACCCGAGTCTACATTCAGTTATCTGAGTGCTGCTGAAGTCAATGATAATCTGCCACTTGTCATGACAAATCATGTACATAGAACTCTCCTGGTCAATCGAGCTCAATGCCAGTGCACAAAACTACATTGAGAGTGTTGTTGAATGAAATAAAACTGAAACTGTTGTGAATAAACCTGTATGTTTGCTTACTCGTCCTGAAAATCAATGGTAATGCTGCGACAGAAATGGTGCAAAATGAAGTTGCCAGACATTTTCATGTTCATAAAAACACAATATTGTCTCTTTGGAGATATGTTTTACAGCATACAGGCTTGTCATTCACATGAAACAGCACATAAACTTACATTCCTTGATGACTCAATAATTCTGCTTGAACAGATCAAAATAAAGTATCCTTCTGTTTGATAATAGAGTCAATGTTACTGCCTGTTTATGAGAAATTATCTGTAAAATCAAATATTTTTTCAATATCCACTGAAACCATTATAGTAATTTCTGCATGTTATCTGATTATAGTAATTAGCATGGTTACAATACTATATATCCTCTGTAGTCTGGTGGATATAGCCAGAAGACCTTTAGGTCAGCAGCTTCACGATTGTGTTGTAAGGTAATGTTACCTCACCTCACCTTACATAAATTATTGTCCAATTTTTAAAGCATGCCAACTTCAATTTCTTTTTGATTTTATTCAATTTCTTTATGAAGTGTCTATTCATGTCTAAGATACTTTTACATTCAAAAACTTACCAGGTGCAAGAGAACTCGCATGGCTTCCCGACACTGGGTGGGAGACTGGAGAATCTCACATACAGCATGTCCCATCAATGCAATCTTGCTACTGAGACACACATCACTACCCACCAATACCCAGCCACCCCAGTTAGAGGGGTGAGAGAACTGTTTTGTGCACTGAACAGTTTTCACAGCTTTAGCAAGAGCCTGAGTTACTCTCTTATTGTCTTCTAATGCTGTGTAGAAAATGCGCATCAATAACTTTGATGCCTGGTCTGGTACTGGCCATAATGAAAACAACACACACTGGGCTCCTGCTGAAAGTAAGGCACGTGTCAGGCCAATCACACCATCTGTGTTGACTCGCCCTGCTCTGTCATCAGTATAGCCAGAGTTCAACACCACTAGTTTTGCATGGAGTTTCAGATTCAGAATGTCTGCTGCTGTGAGAAGGTAATCTGACAATGGAGGACCTTCTAATGAGTCAAATTCACTACCACTATTTTCTTGGGACTTGATAGTTTGATACCTGCCTCCTGATGAAACCAATTCAGTTGGTGACAGTACAATAGATGAAAGTTTCCATGAGATGTGGGTGGCAAAGTGGATCACCTCAACTTGCTCTATTTGGTGCAAAACAGCACCCTTTGTAGCTTCTACACCAATGAGTGGACGACACGACAACAACTCACCAACAATCCTCGACTCATACTCTGCTCCGGGAATCTCATGAAGATGCCAGTGCTGACTAATGTTCGAATTTAGTTTTGGATTGCCAACAACCAAAGCACCTGATGAATCTATCATTGGTCGCCCCTGGCGGTCAAGTTTTTGTGTGTTGGAAAGAGCACTGATAGATGGAACAATTATCAAATTATAACGTTCAAATAAATAATCTTCAGCCTGTTCCTTCCGCAACATCAGAAAAGGAACCAGGTACAGGTCACCTTGAAGCACAAGAATCAGATCAATAGGATCCGAAAAATCTTGGCTTAAATTTGCCAGTGTTTCTTCCATTGGTCCCAAAAGGAAACTATACAAGGCTGAAAGAGGAGAACGACCTCCAATAATGTGTTTTGAATTCCCTCTGTAAGATGGGAAGTTAGTGTTTACAGTTCCACCAGCACCACTGGAAAGGCTGAAAATACTGTTGATACTGTATGTTGATGTATTAAAAGAATGGCCTCTGTTAACCATTCGTAGAAATCCTGTGCGATCATTTTCAGCAATCAGGCGGTCACCGATTTCCTCCAACTGAAGCTGGAATACATCATCAGTCTCACTTTCTGATCCACTCTGGTTCTCCATGCTGTGTCTTGCACCTCTACAAAATCAAAGAGAGGTGCTTGGAACTTTCAGTAAGCTAAACAATACCGATGTACACACAAGGCCAAATATTGATAAACTTTCTAATGTACCTATTTCAAATTTCCTATCAAGGTTCATCGCATATACTTGTTGATGTCAATGTTTATTAGTACATAAGATATAAACTTTTACACCAGTTTCTTAAAGTTCTTTGCCTGAATAATCATCTGCTTCATCAAAGTACATGGAACTTTGAATTATTTTTTTAATGTTTTAATTGTTAAAACAAAAATGAACACAAAACAAGTACCAGTACTTCAGGTAGTTTTTTTCCAGAAAGAGTGTTTTCAATATCTACCAGACACTGTAATCTAAATCTCATCCCAAACCAATTGTTTCTGGACATTTAATGAATAACGACATCTTGCAATTGGATATTCCTTAACAAGTCAAATGGTTTGTAGAGGTCCATGGAAGTGATATTGACAAATTCTTTAAGAATGTTATGAAGTCTAAAACTAAAACATTATAGAAACAAGGGAAAAAGAAAAGCTATCTGATTTTTCTGTTGTTATTTCTAATGAGGTCTAGTGTCGGAAATAGTATGACAATATACACTGCCACATAACAATATGTATTGCATTGTGTCCTGGCCCTTGAGACTGACCTAGCAGCAGGTACACCCACACACTAAGCTATCTAAAAGGTATCTAGATGGTGTACTATATACAGGAGTAGTACTTTTGTCTTGAGTCTGGAGTAAACAAGATTCTCTAGATACAAGGAAGCAATAAAGGTGAACTTGGGTTCTTTGCAACCTCGGTGTGAGTCAATGTATTTAACCAAGAATGTTTCTTACAATATATACTGACTCTAAGTAAATGCCATGGGTTTGACATATTACATATTACCACCTTCATAAATTTAGATAAAATCCTAAATAACTTGAAAATTTTATAATAAATTGTATATCCATATACTTATCCTATCTCACGGTATGCACCATCTCTCTCTTCTAAGACCATGTGTGGAAACGTGCTGTCAGCTAAGTTGAGTCAAATCTAACTGGCCTCTGACCTGCCCTGACCTCTGCCCTCACCCCGACATCAACGCCTATCAATCATCCACCAAAGCGTGCAGCTCGCCTAAATGATCACAGGACTACCTCTTACCTGTCATTCTCGTCTTGGAGTTTCCAGTAATCTGTGATGTGGGGCAGGTTGGGTGGGTCCTATCTCGTGAGATAGGATAAGTATATAAATATACAATTAGTTATAAAATTTTCAAATTTTTAAACTTATCCTATCTCACGGTATGCATAATCCCACGGTTGGTAGGCGGGTCGCAGATTACCCCGTTACTACTACCACCGGGAAAAACACATAACCCAAGGAGGCCAGGAGAAAGCACCAACTCCCGATATGCAAACTCCAAACTTGAGATGGGTTTCTTCAGGTAACCCCTTGGCTTACACAGCACAAAAACTCTAGGGAGTGGGCGCTCCTGAATTAATGTGGTTTTCAGCCACAACTTTTGACAAGCAAAAGGACGCAGTTTGGCAAGTAGGCCCCGCCCCCGCCGCCCCACGATTTATCAGGTGACCCCAGTGAATTAAAGTCAAGGACCTTAATCTCGCCAGTCACTGCTTCGAAACTACTCCCCACAGACACACGCTGGAAGGCGATGAAAGAGGGAATAGCTCGGTTGCTCAACTAGATTGACGTTCAGTACCAATCACCCTAACTTACCAAAAGTGAGAAAGGACTTAGGAGCAGAACGCTTCGAAAACCACACAGGTAATCGGAATCAACACTTCACTGACGTGATTGCTCAAAGAATAGAGGTCAGTAAGTGGAATGTCAACCATCTCTGCATGTAGTATAGGACTTGCCTCATAGTCTTCTCGCCATGGATGACACAAGAGCTCGGGTGTCATGAGGCTTGGCCGTTGCTGGTGGAGGTAGGTCAGCAAAGGTGTAGGCATGCAGGATCGTAGTTCTCATCCAAAAAGCCAAGGTAGTACGGGAGACTTCCGAGGTGGAGGCAGTAGATATAGGGATGAACAGTCTCTTACGTAGTCTTCGACGATCCTGCGAGGCAGCTAGATAAATCCTCAATGCTCGAACTGGGCATAAGGAAAGATCATCAGTGTCTTCTAGGCCCAAGATGGTAGACAATGGTGGGATTGTGATTTGCAATCCGGCTGTCCTGGTAACTGATTCTTGGCAAGGAAATCCCACTCTCACATGTCTAGACCTTCCAAACCGTACCCGAGAAACATCAAGAGCATGCAACCCGGAGATACGGGCAGCTGCAGCCAAGACCAAGAGAAAAGATCTTAAAGGAGACATGTTCGAAATCTTCTCCTCCAGAGGTTCATATTCAGCTGACGTGAGATGAACAAGTACAACGGAGATATCCCAAGCTGTAGGCCGGAACTTCCAGGATTGGTCAGCCAATTTGAAAGACCTAGGAGAGACTGGAGTTCAGGGACAGTGGAAATCTTCACACCCGAGGCCGTTGCAATAACCATGTTAAGAGCAGCCAGGTAGGTAGACAGTGTAGAACCTCTGAGTTCCCTGGAGGTTCGGAGATGCTGAAGATAATCTGCCACCATCTGCGGGGATGCCGTAGTGGGGGATGAGATGCCCTTCTTCCTGCAGTATGCTTAAAACTTTCCCACTTGTCCTCGTAGTGTGACCTTGTAGAAGTACGATGCGCTGTTGTAATGGCAGTAGCAACCCGCTTCGAATAAACTTTAGCCGTTAAGGATTGATGTAGATGCGCCATATGTGCAGATGGAGCGTCAACAGGGACCAATGTAGTTGGTGGGAGTGCGGATGAACCAGTAGATCGGGTCGATCGGGAAGCAGTACAGGATCTGGTTCAGCTAGGTCTTGAAGATTTACGAACCAACTTCTGGCAGGTCAGTAAGGCGCGACCAAAGTAGAGTCAACCTCTGTGTTGCGCACAGTTCCCTAGAATGCGAGGAAGAAGGGCCACTGGCGGAAAAGGTCTTCCCACGGGATGGCTAGAGCAAAGAGGTCCTAAGCCAAAAGGTCCGATATCGGTGACACAAACCAAAGCAGCTGATGGTTAAACCTATGGCGAAGAGGTCTACTGTCGGAGAAGTCATTGGAAGGCAGAAGGTCTGAAACACCTGAGGATGTAATTTCCATTCCGTTGGAGAAGGACGACTCGGTCAGGACAGGGCATCTACGATGACATTCTTCATCCCCGGAAAGTGGTTGGCTCATATCATGATGTTGAGAAAGTCCACCAGATCCAAGAACTGTTGAGTCCTCTGTAGAAGCTGTGGAGACCCCGTTGACCCCATTCTGTTGATATGCCAAACCACTGCTGTGTTGTCCGATCTGACCATGAGGGAAATTGCTCGTAGGACATGCTGCCAGTGACTGATTGCCAAAATCACCACCCTGAACTCCAGAATGTTGATGTAACAGGCGCGATCTATGATAGACCAAGCCCTGCCACTTGTTGACTGAGAAGATGAGCTCCCCACCCGTGTTGAGACACATCCACATACAGGTGGTGAGACAGAACAAACGGCTCTAAACAGACTCCGTCGCAAACGTTCAATTCTTCCATCCACTACTGAAGATGAGGATGGAGCTCCAGAGGTAGAGGGATCAGAGCACCGGGATCTCCCACTGTGATGTAAGTTGCCACAAAAAGGTGTATGGGACGATGTTGTAGTTGACCCCTGAGGGTCAATGCCTGAACAGACGTCAAAAGGCCCAGCAGCTCCTGTCATTGGCGAAGCGTCCTAGGTTGCACTGGTACCAGGAAAACCAACCGCTGTATCTTGCAGAAACGATCCCTCGGGACAAACAGTTTGTTGACCTCTGTGTCAAACACTGCTCCAATGAATTGAAGTCGGCGTGTAGGGACTAGTTTCAATTCCAGCCTAATTGGCGAGGAAGCTGTATCGCAAACTGCATGTGGCGAAGCAGAAGGGCATGATCGTTCTGTGCCTGAATACAGTCGTCGATGTAAGCTTCGAACACTATCCCCTTGCAGGATAAGTTCTTCAATCCGGGAGTAAAGTGACAGGAGGATCCCCGATGACCAGCCTAATTGGCGAAGAAGCTGTATCGCAAACTGCATGTGGCGAAGCAGAAGGGCATGATCGTTCTGTGCCTGAATACAGTCGTCGATGTAAGCTTCGAACACTATCCCCTTGCAGGATAAGTTCTTCAATCTGGGAGTAAAGTGACAGGAGGATCCCCGATGACTGGCAGCTGGAACCCCTTGGATAACATGGAGAGGACGTTTACTTGGTTCATAGCTTAAGGCCTCAGTTCAGAGGTCACTGCAGCTGTATCTGGACAGTTAATAAGCATCGATGTTACTACCTTCGTCTCTATTACGAACGTTGCTTGGGACACTGGTCTTTACCTTTGCCTTTCCATTAACTATACGAATGTACCGTTAGACTGACGATCCCATGCATCTCATCTATTAATTTCAATACCATTTCGCCGCTCCTACAGTATTCACCGAACCGAATGTGTTCGTTGAACTGTCAACATTCGCCGAATCATCTGGTATCTCCATGCGCCTAGCTACTGTCATCATGAATTACTTGCTAATCCACGCATTCTGTTCGGTACTTCAGAGAGTACCTTGCTGTCCATTCACCACTTTGTACCAATGCATTGCTCTCACAAAGGGAAGAAGGGACCAGTGCATTGTCTCACTTCAGTTCACCGCTCTCGTTAGACCGATGCGCCGCATTTGATTAGATGAGCACTTCAGCCCAGTGCGCCCTTTCGATTGGAACAACGGATCATCTATCCAATCCAGATCGTTGAACCAACTTAGAGCGCAGAACCGATCCTGATCACCGAACCATACCAAATGGTTTGAAATTGTTCTTGCAATAGAACCATAGCCGCTCGAATGTGCGCTTGCTGATGGGACACTGCGAGTGCACCCGACATCGCCATCGCTCCAGTAGTTGTCAACACCATGTTGAGTTGAGCCATATTTCTCCTTATGGCACCATCTAAATGCAAACGCTGACGATCCTCGACCAGGAATGGCGAATTCATCGTTGCCTCAAGGGGGCGTGTCTCAGTCGGCTGGGTGTTCGTTCTGTGCGTGAGGTGCCTTGTCATTTCTCAAGGTCTACTCCGGTTCGTCTGTCCTATATTCAACAGTATCAATGTCGAGACCTATTTTACCGGTATCCTGGAATCAGGTGTCTGATGGGGCGATTTGTCAGCCTGTTGACTTTGATGCCTTGTGTTATCAGTGGCGTCAGCGTACGGCATGAGCGCCAGTATCCTCCTCTGTTAATCAGTCATCGAGACCTGCGACTACTCCAGTTCTACCTTTAGAGGAGGTTCATCGTTCAACGACGTCGTTTCTATCTTCGGATGGTAGCATGGATGTTGTTGACACACCTTAACTACTCGTCAGGTTTGCCGATAACCTCCGTATACAGCGTAGTACTTCCGTCGGGGGATTTATTATCCATTTGATATGAAGCCAGGTAATTTTGGTTCCATCACGTTCCCACCTCGACCGTGTATCACTCAATTGGCAGCGTCTCTGGATAAGGCTTTTGGTAACTTTGGCTTTTTTATGTCCCCCTTCCAGTGGATGATAATATCACGTTGTTGGGAACTAAACAGAAAGCCTAGATGAAGGATCCCATGCACTGAACTGCAGAGCTGAACTGAGTGGACCTAGCGCCGAAGTCGACACCTGGCAGTAAGCGCTGAAACCTGAGGAAGCGTTGTACCATGAGTCAATACAGAAGCCAGTGAACTATGAGGCAGCACCGAACCGGGAACACCATGAGGAAGCGCTGAACCTGGAGCACCATGAGTGAGCGTCGAACCAGGAACCCCAGGAGTAAGCGTTGAACCAGTAATACTGTAGTTAAGCGCTGAACCAGGAAGACTGTGAGTGAGCGCTGAACTAAAAGCACCGTGATGAAGCGTCGAACCGGGAACACCGGGAGCGCCGAACCAAAGTCAATATGAGTAAGCGCCAAACCGGGAGTCCAGGAGGAAAAGCCGAACTAGGAGCGCCAGGAGGAAGCGCCAAGCCAGCAACACCGGGAGAAAGCGCCTAACCAGGAACACTGGGAGGAAACGCCGAACATGGAGGAAGTGCCGAACCGGGAGGAAGCGCCGAACCAGGAACACTGGGAGAAGCACCGAACCAGGAATACTGGGAGAAGCGCCGAACCAGGACACTGGTAGGAAGCGCCGAACCAGGAACACTGGTAGGAAGCGCCGAACTGGGAATAAGCTCCGAACCAGGAATACTGGGAGAAGCGCCGAACCAGGAGGAAGCGCCGAACCGGGAGTAAGCACCGAACGAGGAACCCTGGGAGGAAGCATCGAACCAGGAACACTGGGAGGAAGAACCAGGAACACTGGGAGGAAGAACCAGGAACACTGGGAGGAAGAACCAGGAACACTGGGAGGAAGAACCAGGAACACTGGGAGGAAGCATCGAACCAGGAACACTGGGAGGAAGAACCAGGAACACTGGGAGGAAGCGCCGAACCAGGAACACTGGGAGGAAGCGTCGAACCAGGAACACTGGGAGGAAGCACCGAACCAGGAACACTGGGAGGAAGCGCCGAACCAGGCACAAGCGTCGAACTGGAACCAAACAAGAGCGCCGAACTGGAAGTAAGCGGCGCTCTGACCAAAGATATGGGATCCGTGACAATCGGCCCTCTAATTGTAGATAACTGTCCTGATGTAAGCGTTGCTTCAAAAGTAAGCGGCGCACTGGTAGGAAAACGCCGAACTGAAAGTAAACGTCACTTGTGTCACTTGGAATCAGTGACAAGCGGCGCTCCAAATGTAGGTAACTCCTGATGTAAGCGTCGAACTGGAAGTAAACGTCACTTGTGATGTAATGTTAGGAATCACAATAAGCGCCGCATGAGTAGTCCCCACCTCCGAAACGTAAAGGCGCTGAGGAACATTCACCACCAAAGACGGCCGGGATGAATACCAGACATAGATAACACAACAACTCGTGGTGGTGAAGAATCTTCTAGAGTAATGAGGCTATAAGAATGCAGACGGAAGAGTTGACGCAGATTTTCACTGAGGTAGGAATCAGACGCCTCTTTAAGAAATCTTCATTAGGAGACTTCAACTTCGAACGTCTTACTGCAGATATCAAACAGTGATCTAACTTAGGACGTTTACTACTCAGACCCTCAGATGGATTCCGAAAATCTCTGTCAAACTTGCATCTACAAGCTACGCAGTGATATTCGGAAAACGCGTCGTCGTCACGGTTTGCACACAAAGTGCAACGTCTAGACCATTCACACCGGCCTAAACAGTCAACACATAGGTTATTTTGGTCTGCCGCCGAGAAATTACTGTTGCAGTTATCGCAATGTTTGCGTTTATTAGAACCATAACGATTCGATTTTCCCATTGTAGAAACACAATCAAACTCTCTTATAGACAAACATACGTCCACACAACGTGGCGACAAGAAAGAGAATGACAGGTAGAGGTGGTCATGTGATCATTTGGGCGAGCCACACGCTTTGGTGGATGATTGACAGGTGTTGATGTCGGGGTGAAAGCAGAGGTCAGGGCGGGTCAGAGGCCAGTTAGATTTGACTCAACTTAGCTGACAGCACTTTTCCACACATGGTCGTAGAAGAGAGAGATGGTGCATACCGTGAGATAGGATAAGTTTAAAAATATTTGTTTATTGAAATACCTCATGCTGACGCTATCTGGCTGTATGTGACTGTCAACTCCAATGGCTTCTCGCATCTGTCCCACACAGTTTTCTAATATGGAGGCTGTTGTGAAGCTCAAAACACTTTGGCTGTCTCCTGCCATTGGATCTACATCTGCTTCCAACTCACTTAGAGACATCTTTTCAAACTGGACCAAACCTACAACAATACAGAAATCAGTTTAACATTGCTTTGCAGCAATTATGGAAGCATAAATTTTGCACCATTATCAACATGATAATAATTCTTATAATACTACCTGTAACATTTGATTGCCTTTTTTCCTAAAACTAGATTCCGAATCCACAGTTTTAGCTTGAATAAATTAAAAGTCTGTGGTGTTGTGCTGTTGTCTTTCATCTTTATGGTCCTGAAAGACGCATGTGCTTACTACTTATTTTCTGAAATCTCTGTTCAAGAATAATATGCAGCACCAAGTTTTCAACTCAGTTAAGTAAATGTAACTCAGTAAAAATCTATCCCCATTTCATAAAATATGCACTAAGCTGATAAGCCCCAAGAGAGGACAATAACTCTGTACAAAATTAACTGACATGAGTTTTCAAACTGACATGACATCAGTGAGTAGAATTTCACTTCTCTAAATTAGATTGTGTTTTGGTGGACCACCAGGGGAAATACCTACTGTAGATTGTGTTTTGGTGGACCACCAGGGGAAATAGCTACTGTAGATTGTGTTTTGGTGGACCACCAGGGGAAATAGCTATTGTAGATGGTGTTTTGGTGGGTCACAATGGAAAATAGCTACTGTAGATTTTGTTTTGGTGGACCACATGGGGAAATAGCTACTGTAGATTGTGTTTTGGTTGATCACCAGGGGAAATAGCTACTGTAGACTGTTTTGGTGGGCAACAATGGAAAAAAGCTACTGTAGATTGTGTTTTGGTGGACCACCAGGGGAAATAGCTATTGTAGATGGTGTTTTGGTGGGTCACAATGGAAAATAGCTACTGTAGATTTTGTTTTGGTGGACCACCAGGGGAAATAGCTACTGTAGATTGTGTTTTGGTTGATCACCAGGGGAAATAGCTACTGTAGACTGTTTTGGTGGGCCACCAGGGGAAAATAGCTACTGTAGATTGTGTTTTGGTGGGCCACAATGAAAATAGCTACTGTAGATTGTGTTTTGGTGGACCACCAGGGAAAATAGCTACGGTAGATTGTGTTTTGGTGGACCACAAGGAAAATAGCTACTGTAGATTGTGTTTTGGTGGACCACAAGGGGAAAATAGCTACTGTAGATTGTGTTTTGGTGGACCACCAGGGAAAATAGCTACTGTAGACTGTGTTTTTGTGGGCCACAATGGAAAATAGCTACTGTAGACTGTGTTTTTGTGGGCCACAATGGAAAATAGCTACTGTAGATTGTGTTTTGGTGGACCACAAGGGGAAATAGCTACTGTAGATTGTGTTTTGGTGGACCACCAGGGAAAATAGCTACTGTAGATTGTGTTTTGGTGGACCACCAGGGAAAATAGCTATGGTAGCTTGTGTTTTGTGGACCACAATGGAAAATAGCTACTGTAGATTGTGTTTTGGTGGACCACCAGGGAAATAGCTATCACAGATTGTGTTTTGGTGGACCACAATGGAAAATAGCTACTGTAGATTGTGTTTTGGTGGACCACCAGGAGAAATAGCTACTGTAGATTGTGTTTTGGTGAACCACAATGGAAAATAGCTACTGTAGATTGTGTTTTGGTGGACCACCAGGGGAAATAGCTATTGTAGATTGTGTTTTGGTGGACCACAATGAAAATAGCTACTGTAGATTGTGTTTTTTAGTGGACCACCAGGGGAAATAGCTACTGTAGATTGTGTTTTGGTGGACCACAAGGGGAAATAGCCGCTGTCGATTGTGTTTTGGTGGACCACAATGGAAAATAGCTACTGTAGATTGTGTTTTGGTGGACCATCGGGGAAAATAGCTACTGTAGATTGTGTTTTGGTGGACCACAATGGAAAATAGCTACTGTAGATTGTGTTTTGGTGGACCAAATGGAAAATAGCTACTGTAGATTGTGTTTTGTGGACCACAATGGAAAATAGCTACTGTAGATTGTGTTTTGGTGGACCACAAGGGGAAATAGCTACTGTAGATTGTGTTTTGGTGGGCCACAATGGAAAATAGCTACTGTAGATTGTGTTTTGGTGGGCCACAATGAAAATAGTTACTGTAGATTTTGTTTTGGTGGACCACAAGGGGAAATAGCTACTGTAGATTGTGTTTTGGTGGACCACAAGGGGAAATAGCTACGGTAGATTGTGTTTGGGTGGACCACCAGGGAAAATAGCTACTGTAGACTGTGTTTTGATGGGCCACAATGGAAAATAGCTATGGTAGATTGTGTTTTGGTGGGCCACAATGGAAAACAGCCACTGTAGATTTTGTTTTGGTGGACCACAAGGGGAAATAGCTACTGTAGATTGTGTTTTGGTGGGCCACAAGGGGAAATAGCTACTGTAGACTGTGTTTTGGTGGACCACCAGGGGAAATAGCTACTGTAGATTGTGTTTTGGTGGACCACAAGGGAAAATAGCTACTGTAGATTGTGTTTTGGTGGACCACCAGGGGAAATAGCTACTGTAGATTGTGTTTTCGTGGACCATCGGGGAAAATAGCTACTGTAGATTGTGTTTTTGTGGGCCACAATGGAAAATAACTACTGTAGATTGTGTTTTGGTGGACCACAAGGGGAAATAGCTACGGTAGATTGTGTTTTGGTGGACCACCAGGGGAAATAGCTACGGTAGATTGTGTTTGGGTGGAGCACCAGGGAAAATAGCTACTGTAGACTGTGTTTTGATGGGCCACAAGGGAAAATAGCTACTGTAGATTGTGTTTTGGTGGACCACCAGGGGAAATAGCTACTGTAGATTGTGTTTTGGTGGACCACCAGGGGAAATAGCTACTGTAGATTGTGTTTTGGTGGACCGGCGGGGAAAATAGCTACTGTAGATTGTGTTTTGGTGGACCACCAGGGGAAATAGCTACTGTAGATTGTGTTTTGGTGGGCCACAATGGAAAATAGCTACTGTAGATTGTGTTTTGGTGGACCACAATGGAAAATAGCTACTGTAGATTGTGTTTTGGTGGACCACCAGGGGAAATAGCTACTGTAGATTGTGTTTTGGTGGACCACCAGGGGAAATAGCTACTGTAGATTGTGTTTTGGTGGACCACAATGGAAAATAGCTAATGTAGATTGTGTTTTGGTGGACCACAAGGGGAAATAGCTACGGTAGATTGTGTTTTGGTGGACCACAATGGAAAATAGCTACTGTAGATTGTGTTCTGGTGGACCACCAGGGGAAATAGCTACTGTAGATTGTGTTTTGGTGGACCACCAGGGGAAATAGCTACTGTAGACTGTGTTTTGGTGGGTCACATTGGAAAATAGCTACTGTAGATTGTGTTTTGGTGGACCACCAGGGTAAATAGCTACTGTTGATTGTGTTTAGGTGGATCACCAGGGGAAATAGCTACGGTAGATTGTCTTTTGGTGGACCACCAGGGGAAATAGCTATGGTAGCTTGTTTTGGTGGACCACAATGGAAAATAGCTACTGTAGATTGTGTTTTGGTGGACCACCAGGGGAAATAGCTATCACACATTGTGTTTTGGTGGGCCACAATGGAAAATAGCTACTGTAGATTGTGTTTTGGTGGATCACCAGGGGAAATAGCTACTGTAGATTGTGTTTTGGTGGACCACCAGGGAAAATAGCTACTGTAGATTGTGTTTTGGTGGACCACCAGGGGAAATAGCTACTGTAGATTGTGTTTTGGTGGGCCACATTGGAAAATAGCTACTGTAGATTGTGTTTTGGTGGACCACAATGGAAAATAGCTACTGTAGATTGTGTTTTGGTGGACCACAAGGGGAAATAGCTACTGTAGATTGTGTTTTGGTGGACCACCAGGGGAAATAGCTACTGTAGATTGTGTTTTGGTGGACCATCGGGGAAAATAGCTACTGTAGATTGTGTTTTTGTGGGCCACAATGGAAAATAACTACTGTAGATTGTGTTTTGGTGGACCACAAGGGGAAATAGCTACGGTAGATTGTGTTTTGGTTGACCACCAGGGAAAATAGCTACTGTAGACTGTGTTTTGGTGGACCACCAGGAGAAATAGCTACTGTAGATTGTGTTTTGGTGAACCACAAGGGGAAATAGCTACTCTAGATTGTGTTTTGGTGGACCACAAGGGAAAATAGCTACTGTAGATTGTGTTTTGGTGGGCCACAATGGAAAATAGCTACTGTAGATTGTGTTTTGGTGGACCACCAGGGGAAATAGCTATGGTAGATTGTGTTTTGGTGGACCACAAGGGAAAATAGCTACTGTAGATTGTGTTTTGGTGGACCACAAGGGAAACTAGCTACTGTAAATTGTGTTTTGGTGGACCACAATGGGAAAATGTAATTTTCTAAATAAAATTGATATTTTATACTTATCCTGACTCATGCTCTTTTGCTTGTCTTCTTCTTCTTGCGAACATAGTGGAACACTTGTATCTCCCTAATTGAAGCTCCCTTCAATGTAAAATCACTAATTAGTACCCACCACGAGTTGCCTCCCTCTCCCAAAATGCGCGGGAACGGAGGCGCCACCTCTGCCCATATGCTTCACTCTCTCCTGTTTAACGAGCCCAACATTTGAATTTTCAGAGAAATCCAAAGTGTTATGTGGGGAGGATGGGAGGGTTTACCTCATGAGTCAGGATAAGTATAAAATATCAATTTTATTCAGAAAATTACATATTTTTCCTTATCCTGACTCATGCTCTTTTGCTTGTAGAATCCTACGGAAACGGAGGTAGGAAACAGAATACTTTGGATTTTAGTAATTAGTGATTTATATATGTAATAACCCCTACGGGAACTTCATAATGGCACTGTAATTCATATAATTCCTGCTGCTATAATACATAAGTTCTACCAGCTGCCATAGATGGGGTACTACAATATTTAGATATTATGATAATAATAATAATCATAATAATAATAATAATAATAATAATAATAAGTCGACTCCAAAGTGGAGAAGCGACCCCAATTGTACATGTAACACAAGTACTGGGCTTAAGACTAATGTAGGCTTAAGATATACATAAATAGCAACAAACTCCGTGGAGTTGTAAGCTAGATAATACTGAATTAGTATATACAGAAATAATCTCGTGAGACTATGTCTCATCGTCCGCGAGGAACTGTCAACTGCTGTGTGAGGACTAAGGGACCGAAATGGTGAATACCTGAGACGTCCTCGGTGGCGTTATCTCTCAGATAGTTGTTGGCAAACACCATGTCGGATATCCAAAGCAGCCCTCCATAGTGGTATTCAACGAGCAATTTCCGAGTAGAGCGAGTGTCGGAGCCAGTGCTCTAATTTCATGGGATTAGATGCTCTTGGAGGGTCGAGTCCTGCAGCCTAGTGGGCTCGAAGTATGACAGTTCTGATCCAAATCGATATTGTGGTACGAGAGACTTCGGTCTGAGTCGCTGTCAAAGAGGGATGAATAACCGCTTGAGTTTTCATTGCCTCGTTTTGGATCGTTGTAGATAAACTATGAATGCTCTGACTGAGCATAATGATAGGTCAAGCGTATCATGAGGTCCGAGGATCGAGGAAAGTGCAGGGACGTGGAATAATCTTTTGCAAATATTTTCCCTAGCAGGATTGGAACTGTATATTTCAGATTCATATGCGGACGCTGTACCTTACAGCCACCAGGCCGACTCTGGTTGACCTGGCAATTGATTCTTGGCGATAAAGTCCCATCTCGGTCTCATATGCACTGTGTTTTGATTGTCATCAAAACGTGATCTCTCGTAATCTAGAGCGTGGATTTCTGACATCCTGGCTGCCGTTGCTAGGGATAACAGGAACAGTGTTTTCTGCGTCAGAAATTCGAACGATGTTGATTCCAGTGGTTCATAAGCCTCACATGTGAGGTGTTGGAACACTATATTTAGATCCCATACTGGAGCGCGAAACCTCTATTTCTGATCCTCCAATCAGAATGAACGAAGTAAGGCCAGTAACTCTGGCGTTTTCATTAGCTTGGCACCCGTTCTCATAGTTATCACTGAACTTAGTGCTGCGAGATATGTTGACAGTGTCGAGCCTTTTAGACGTTTAATTTGTCGTAGGTGACAAAGGTAGTCTGCCACTTGAGGATGTGTAGCATTTCTAGCTGTAAATCCCTTTTTTAGCAGCGTATATCTCAAAACTGTGTCACTTGTCATAATACAAGTTGCGTGTAGCATTGCGTAAAGCAAGCGTGACTGCTTTTGCCGCTCTGGCTGAGTAACCTCTGTTGTTTAACACGCTTAAAAACAGTCCATACGTAAAGTTGGAATGCTTCTGGGTTTCCGTGCGCTTATTTTGTGTGAGGATGTACTAGTAGATTCGTACACTCTGGTAGTTGCAGTAGAAGCAGTCCTGGGTCTTGTATGAAAATATGAATTCCTATTCTCGCTGGCCAAAAGGCGTGCCCCAAATAGTTGTGGGTCTCTCGCCTGACTGATTTCTGCAATACCCTAGGTATTAGAGCTGGTGGAAAACACGTAAGAGTTTAGACCTAGGCAGGAGATGCTTCGCATGTCCGTTGCCCCTGTGTTATTAGTTGAACCTTGTGGGGAAGAGAACTCTTCAAGGTTCAACCCTCTCTTATATGATCTGTTTGAAGATCTTTAAATATAGCATCCAGTCTGTTGAGAATGGCTGCGTTGAACATGATAGTGTACTGCTAACACATTCTTGGTTCTTGGAATGTGGTGTTTACTGCTATGGATAGTCAATTTGACTGTTATGCTGATCAACTGAAAGCAGAGGTCCAGAAGGTTCGCCAACTTTTGTTGATCCTTCTGTGAATGCAGACAGTCCCTGTGGAGGTGACTGTGTGTACCGTTAGATGAGCATTTATAAAAAGCTGATCCGGTGAAGTATGGCGTTTATTGCTGGTTTCATTTCCAGCCTGTGGAAGTGCAGATCGTGTCTGCTATGGTCCATATCACAGCTGACATATTGTTGTCAAGATGTGGTCCCACTCTAGGAGAGATGCGTCCCCATAGAGATGCGTCTTTGTACTGTGACTCCGCTAATTAGGTGCGTCTGCAACCCTCCTCACACGGAGTTCACCATATATAGATATAGGTTATAACCTGTCCGTATCATCCGGTTGTACATTCATGAAGACCAGTAGTGGGCGTAATGATAATTCTCTTTGCATTTCATGTCTTGTGCTGAAGAGCGAAACCCCAACAGATTCCACCACTTCGTAGTAAAAACGGAGAGAGTAGTGCTTGAGATACAAAAACTTGTATCTATATCCTACAAACTTGACACCCTTCCCGTGTCTGTAAGGAAATGAAGCGATGGCTGACTCTGTGACTGCCATCGTTGAAACTTTATGTAAAAATCGCCTGACTGCCGTGCCCTCGTCCTTAATTGACAGGGGAGGTCTCTAACCCCATGAAGGCAGCCAAATCATGAAGGTCCAGTCTAACTGAACTGTAATGGAGGCGTTGCTCGCTCACTGACATGTTGTTGTCACTTGCAACCCATGTCTTGAACTGTGAACTATGACCGACCTCTGCGCAGGGCGTTGTCCCTCGCGGTCCAATCAGAACAAAGCATTTTGATTCTGTAGTGTAGCCGCGCTGTGATGTCACCGGTGTAGCAGGAAAAAGAACCTTGTATAATCTAGTGCCGTCGTTGATATTTGATCAATTGTCGGTCTTGTCCGTAACTTTCCGAAGTTACACGAGTGACCACGTGTGTCGAGGGTTAATGGTAAACGCCCGAATATTTCGCCGTGTAATATCAATGCTGGGTAGGTTATTTTCCTGGCTGCTGTGAATGTAACTTCAGTCTTGAAGATAATGCCGTCGTCCTTCTATAGGCTCAATAAAACTTTTACGTTGTCAGCTTGTAGACTGCATACATCAATGCAGCGTCGTAATTGTAGAATTAATGCTGAACTTCTCAGGAAATCGTTGACGATTATGTATTTTACTTGCTGTAGCAAGGCTGCTGTTCAATTCCGATATTGAAATTGTCTGCAGATCTGTCCGAAGGTGAAGATCTCTATAAGGTCATGAATCTACTAATGTAGATATATCAATCTATGTGAATCCTGTCCTGGATTCCGTCTGATGGTCCATGCTAGTGATGAATACTGACAAGATTATCTCTCTTGTACTGTATTATCTATCTTTCGTCTGTGTACCGATGAAGATATTCCCATTCTAGGATGATGCTATTTCGTGTCCTAGTTGTATAATCTTGACGATCTGCGTAGTGATCTGCGTAGTGGTCAACTTGGTGTGCCTGTATGGCTCCTTGCATGTAGATAATCGTTTCGTAGTCCGGAATTGCCTACCTGGCAATATATACGGAAATGGTGATTCCTGTGATGATCTGCGAAGCGTCGTTGATGCCCTTGATGTAGGTAGTCGGCCATCCTTTATTAGGCTCTTCATCTGTAGACAGTCCTTCGCGTAACTTATAGACTATAAGTAACGTTCTGTTAAAAGTTAAGTACTGCGACGTCTCTGTCTTGTGGATGTCTGTGCGAATGCCTTCGCGCAGGCTCGGTGATGACATGTAGCGTTTAGTTGATAGACAAAGTACTGTGATGTTTAGGGTGACCTGTAGCTTCGCGAAGGTCCTAGTGAATCCCTCGACAAACTATAGGACGAAGATGTCTTGTAAACTGTAGCTGACGTCCTTCGCAAAGGGCTTCGCGAAGGCTCATCTGAGTCCGTACTTGGGGAGTGGTGACTGGTTCTACGCGACCGCCTATGCGAACGCTTGTCATCTGATTCTGTATCCGGGGATGGAAGAATTCTCCTTCGCGAATGTCTTCACGAACGCTGAATCCGTATCTGTGAGTAGATCTACGATGTGAACGACGAAGAGATCAACGTGGAGACAGGCGAGGAGATCGACGTGGAAAACGGCGTGACGAGCTGCGTCTGTATGGTGACCTTCGCGGAGATCTATGTGGTGAACGTTGATAGCTTCGCGAAGCTCTCGGTGAATCCCTCGATGACCTTCTAGACGAAGATGACTTGGATGCTGAACATCTGGGTCCTTCGTGGCGGTGGGCTGTGACGACCTTCGCGAAGGTGGCTTCCTCGACGATGGCTTCGTAGCAGTTGCTTCGCTGACAGGGGGTCCCTCTGATGTGACCGCTACGTTGGAGCCTTCGCGAAGGCTCAAGGCTGGTTGCCTCTCCAGACCGTAGCGGTCTTACATCATCTCCATAATCTGACGCATCAGGTCGTCTGGGACGGTCTACGATGAAGTAGTAGCTGCCCCATCTGCGTTGGTAGAGACGGGACCCTCAGGAAGATCATCGGACATCAGCGTTGGTACATCAGGCTGCATGTTGATCTGCGCTGACATCAATGTTGCCGACATCGGTCATTCTTTTGATGTACATCAGGTATGATGATCGGCTGATCATCATACAGGCCCAAATCTGCGACGGGAACAATCTCGGCTGAGAAAGTTCTAGTAGACTTCGTTGATTTCCCCTCAGAGGTCGACGCTGCCCTGGGGGCTCGGAGTCTGCGTTGAGATGCAGTAGAAGCCCTCTAGTCTTCGGCTGCGATGACGGGATGTCTGGGGAAGCAGGACGCTGAACACCAGACGGGAGGGTGGTCGACCAACAGCAGTTGACTGGCGAGGGGTTCAGGTGTATCAGTCATGGCTAGACTCTGCTTACGTGACCTATCTGCTGCGCGTCTCAAATGCAAAGTAAATATTTATTAAAGGCAGAATTGGATAAATTAGTACAGCAACTGCAACGTGAAGAAAATGAACATGGCGCAGTACAGCTAGGGCATATTAAATGCGGATCAGCAGCAGAAAAACGTAACCTGCAAATAGTACAGATTTTCATCAATGTAATCACTGAACAATCACGGCGTCCCGTGAATAAACAGTAGAAACACGAATAAATATCAATACATAATGTTGAAGGATACTAGCTAAACCTCTATAGATGCCTATCAGAGGTAACTAACTAAAAATAATCGTTGTCGTAAGGATATAAAGTGTAGGGAGACACAGGTGCTCTCACATCCTGCTCACTGGGCGAAGAAGGAGAGAGTGAAGCATATGGGCAGAGGTGGCGCCTCCGTTCCCGCACATTTTGGGAGAGGGAGGCAACTCGTGGTGGGTTCTAATTAGTGATTTTACATTGAAGGGAGCTTCAATTAGGGAGATACAAGTGTTCCACTATGTTCGCAAGAAGAAGAAGACAAGCAAAAGAGCATGAGTCAGGATAAGGAAAAATTAGCTACTGTAGATTGTGTTTTGGTGGACCACCAGGGGAAATAGCTACTGTAGATTGTGTTTTGGTGGACTACCAGGGGAAATAGCTATTGTAGATTGTGTTTTAGTGGACCACAATGGAAAATAGCTACTGTACATTGTGTTTTGGTGGACCACAATGGAAAATAGCTACTGTAGATTGTGTTTTGGTGGACCACAAGGGGAAATAGCTACCACAGATTGTGTTTTGGTGGACCACAAGGGGAAATAGCTACTGTAGATTGTGTTTTGGTGGACTACCAGGGGAAATAGCTATTGTAGATTGTGTTTTAGTGGACCACAATGGAAAATAGCTACTGTAAATTGTGTTTTGGTGGACCACAATGGAAAATAGCTACTGTAGATTGTGTTTTGGTGGACCACAAGGGGAAATAGCTACTGTAGATTGTGTTTTGGTGGACCACAAGGGGAAATAGCTACTGTAGATTGTGTTTTGGTGGACCACAAGGGGAAATAGCTACCACAGATTGTGTCTTGGTGGACCACCAGGAATAAACTGACTGACTGACTGAGTTTAGTTTAACGCTGCTTTTAGCAATATTCCAGCAATATCATGGCGGGGGACACCAGAAATGGGCTTAACACATTGTGCCCATGTGGGGAATCGAACCCGGGTCTTCGGCGTGACGAGCCAACGCTTTAACCACTGGGCTACCCCACCGCCCCACCAGGAATAAAGACAACACAGTTACTTGGAATTAATAATTGATTTATTTACCCACAATGAGAATTTGAAGAAACAGAAATCTTAGAATACACAAATTTTATTTTGATCCTAAACCAGTGAGCAAAAGGCAATCCAGTGTTAGATGCATGTATTTGTAGGAATGATAAAGTTGACTCACCATTTTTAGGTGTGAGAAGCCAGCTGTAAAGAAAGCCAGCAGCAATGGAGAAGTACAAAACCACTCCATGCTGCTTACTGACAGTTGTGTTGATCTGGTCGATGGTAATAGGAGACAAATCCATAGTTGTTCCGTTAAACAAGCCTGCAGAACCTGCTTGCCTTTCAAGTAGCAGATCAATGAAAGCACGAGTGCATGCCCTTTCAGCCACAGCAAGTGCTTCCTCAGGACGACTAAGGTCCACCAACACTCTCTGAAAGAAGACAAAGATTTTGTACAACACGGGTGGATAAAAACTGCACTATTACTCTCTGATTAACTCACAACTGTTTCAGCTGTTGGGGTAGTTATAAGCACAAGAACTACAGAAATGTGGAAGTGTGGTTGTCACGACATTAGCTTGCTTAACTGTAAGTCAGGTGAATAAGTAGTTAGTACTGGCCAAGTTGAAAATGTGAGAAACGTCAGTTGTGGGGCAATAATATACCGACTCCAATATTGACCTTGCTGCCAGTTGTACTCTCTGTACAGTGGTTGATGGCTAATTATTTTTAGGTTTCAATATATTTTCCATATTTCTTTTCTGGTTAAGATTCCCCAAACGTGTCTCTTCACGTTTGATGATGTTTCAAATATTTCTTTAAATCAAAGATGAAATCAGCTGGAAATTCCAATTGTGATACCTTGAAAATAAATGGAACCCCACTTCACACTTCACTGACAAACATACACATTTAATTTCAGCCAAATCCATACAACCATTTCAGAGAAGCTGAAAATACATAAAGAATTAACTAAAATATCATTGCAATGTTCTGAATCACCTAAATTATAGCTACTTTGTTGCAAAAACCAAAACAGAATAATTATCTCAAATGAAAGAATGTTTAATCTGAATGTCAAGTAAGCGATGACTTAATTTAAGAGTCTTGGTATCCATCTTACTAAAGATTAATTCCTCTTATCATGCTATAAATCCATTACAACACTTAATTACCTATCTTACGTAGGCTTACCATCTGAAACGGCTGATGTCATCTGCCCGATACTTAATGTCAAGGGTTCAAAATAGTTAAAAACCCCATGAAATATCATTCCTATATATATTTGGTAGACACACAATCTGATTCTGTTGTGTTTGTTGAACTTAACAACAATATGACATGCCACATAAACATGTAAGTCAATATAAATACTGTCGTGACTTTCAAGGGAAAAAATCAGTTCTTAAATTCATGTTTCTCAAACATAATGAATAAAGAGAGAGTCTGTCAGAGTACATTGTGGCACATTCAACCCAATAACTGAGCCTGACCCTTCCCCTCTTTACAAACAAACATCTTACATCTGATGTGCTTAAAAACAGTGCATAGTGTATATTATATATATTCTGCATAACAGGAACCCTCATTTGGAATAACTAAAAAAATCCTTGATGGCAAATGTCATCATTATATGGCAAATGTCATCATTATATGGCAAGCCAGATGTGTGTACAAAGTTTTAAGCAGAAATATTGAGCATGTTCTTCTGCAGTGGAAACTGAGGCTGATAGACAAAGTCTGTTTCTGTATCCTGGCACTTGTTTCTTTAGGCTTGGGATAAGAAGAATGTGAACAGGGGCTACTGCTAAACAATGAATATTGCAGGCACTTGTTTCTTTAGGCTTGGGATAAGAAGAATGTGAACAGGGGCTACTGCTAAACAATGAATATTGCAGGCACTTGTTTCTTTAGGCTTCAGATAAGAAGAATGTGACCAGGGGCTACAGCTAAACAATGAATATTGCAGGCATACAGTTGAGCAAATGTTGAATCTAGTCAAGTCAAGATACATATAATCAACACAATATTGAGATAACCGAGATACAAAATGAGGCATAAACATGTTTCTGAGTTGGTCATTACCTGAAGTGTTTGGTAGCATGCTGATTGCAGGTCAAACAATGACAGTTTGTAGTCACTGCTCCACTGAGATTCTCGCCGGATTGTCTCAAACAAGTCAGCTGCTTTATATAGCTGGATTTGACACTCATCCAACCGTCCATCTCCCCATAGAGACAGCCCAAGTCGATGCCTTATTTTGGCCTCATCTTCACGCCGTCCTAACTGCTCAGCAATGTTCAGTCCTTGCTCCAGGTACTGAACAGCTTTTGTATGGTGCCCTAGTGCATGGTGTACTCTTCCTGCAATATTAATAAAACTTAAACATATAAAACAGAGGCACTTCTGTTAAACTTTATTGAATCATTGTCAAGGCAAATGTGTAATTTGTTTGAAAGTTATGACATACATAGAAGGAAAATGTTCCTTAGCTCACCTTGACATCAGTGTCAGTGTATTTTGTCTCCTCTTTACCCACCCACTCACCCACTCACTCACTCACACACAAACAAACAAACGCAGAGACACATGAACACACACACATGAAAATTCTCACTCATGCATGCTCAGTCACTCACTTCATCTAAATAATGATGATACACAATTCTCTAAAAGGACCAAATCTCAGAAATTAACGATTACATTTTCACTAGTTCTTATATAACTGCCTCTATTATATACTTGAGGTAATCAAAACTCGAACAAACCTGTAGAGGTTTCTGATTCTTTGAAGAAAGTCCTCCTTGGGGTACATATAATGCATTAAAATGTCCATTTTAAAATCCTATGACAGTTGTACAATATTTTAATAAAAAATATATACAAAACAAAAACCTTTTTGTCTTGTGAGACCATCCCTACAGGGCCCCTCAGGGGCATTCTCCAATGGAATCTACCACCGATCAGAGACAGAAAAACACGCTTACCCACTCACCTGACTGCCAATGTCAATCAGGCTAGGGGCGTGGTTTAGGGCAGGGAGTAGAAATGCCAAGCTCATACACTGATTGGCTTAGAAGCATATCAATCAACCCCACCTCCCAACCAACAATGTTTGGAAGAATATGGTATGGGGGGACTTGACAACCCATTCCCCGCAACGTACACCCAGCCAGCAAAGCGCGGTGGGATGGAAATAATGAGTGAAGCGAGAACAACGCTGTAAAAGCCAATTTGAAGTGCAGGAAAATACGACCACCAAATACCATCACTGATAAAAGGAGGAATGACATAACCCAACACCAGGAAGAGCAGAATAATGTAATCTCGAAAGCTCAAACGTCAAGAGAGTTACAACTTCGCCCACTGTGAGGAGAACTGTCTGGACAAACCGAGCAGGCGCACAAGAGTGTTTCAGCTGATAGGTACGGATGAACGTGCTCGGATGGCTCCAAATAGCCACTAAGCAGATCTCCTCAATGGGCAGTGCCGCAGCATACGCCTTTGATGTGGTCACTGCCCTAAACCGAATGAGTTTACTCATGGGAATATAGCCCAAACAATGGCAGAGACAAGCCACCTTGAAATGGTTTGCTTGTTCGCCGAAATAACAGTAGAAGCACCATAACAGTAGAACAGTTGAAGATATGTTACATCTGACCACTTTCTAAATGGCATTGTGTAACCATAGCAGAACAGTTGTTTGTCCTTAAGGATAGACGCTGTTCTTATGCTATAAGCCACGTCGTAGAGAGGTACCGGACAAAGGAGGCTGAGTAAAAGCCAGGAGATCCGAGCCGAGCCTGAGAACTTAGGGCTACAAGAGTCTTGCAAACTAATGCTGACCCTATCCCTGTGAAAGACGGTCAGCTCAGGATCCACTGACATTGCGTGAATGTCGCCGGCCTATCTGCCACACATTATCGCCACAAGGAAAGCTGCCTTGGAAAGTCCACAGTACCCTGTCCGTTCAATCGAAAGCATCGGCGGCAATCGCCCTCAGATTCAGAATCCGAGAGCAAAACACTGGAATCTGGTTTGTCACTCCAGAGGCAAACAGATCCACCTGGAACGACCTGTACAACTGGGAGATAATCCCGAACTCAACTGTTGGCCTAATGTCCTCAGGAGCCAGTCATCTGTCAAAGTATGGCTGGCAAAACCGGCCCTGCGATCTGAGATCAACATCAATTTGGTGAACTCCCTTGGCGCCGCAGAGATGCTGAAGGGGAGCATGTGAAACTGGTAGCACTGCCCGTCAAAGGTAATTTTTGAAATTGGGGTGCACTGGGACATGGAAATATGCGTCTTTGAGGTCGATTGATGTCAGCCAATCCCCTGCCTTGACAGATGAGATCACTGATCGCAGTTTCTCCATCTTGAAAGAAAGCACCTCAATAATGTTGTTCAGCCCTTTTAGATTGAGAATGGGTCTGCACCCTCCATCCTTTTTGGTCACTAAGAAGTACATGGAGTAAAATCCCTTGTTTTCCTGACCTCTTCGAACCATCTTGATGGCTGCCTTGTCCAGCAATGACTGGAACTCGACATGGAGTATTTCTGCCTGGTCCCAGGAGACCGGCACTGGTGTGTGCCGCACTCCGGAGAACGGCGGTGGACCTCGCCTCCACCGTGGCATGTGGTCATCCCTGAGTGTGGACAGGACCCAGGGATTTGAAGTGACTTTCTATTTCACAAAGGAAGGTGGGAAGTCAGTGCCAACAGGGATGTTTGGCAAGAGGCAGTGAGCCTCCACAGGCAGTCCAACGTCATTGCTTGTGCGAGGGTCACCAACGGTGCCCAAGAGAGAGTTAATGGGAATCCGGGGCAGGCTTCCCCTTCCCCAAAAAGACTGCCCTTGCCCTGCGCTGCCCTTGCCTTAAGCTTTCTTGCCCTTCTTGGACTGTAGTCCATTTGACAGCCTCCTTCACCAGTGCCAAAGGATGAAAAGTGGCAAGAACCGATAGCCGATTGCGAGAAGCGGAGGGTTGTTCCAGAAAGGGCTTAGAGTCCTTAAAGGTACATACCACTTCCGCAGCCTCTCTGACTACTCTCAATGCCCCAGGAAAGAGAGTAGAACCTATCTTGTAGGGCCTGATGAGTGGCTGGCGAGTAGCAAACTACTGCCAGCCACAACCCACGAAGGCCCATGACAGAGCACATCATCTGGCTGACCCTGGTCCACTAGCTCTCCTTGCAAGACATGGAGGTATGCTGACTGGACCACCACTCAGAGCTGCTGAACGGCATTGCAATATTGCTCCTCAGAGGAGCGATACGCAGCCTTCAATGTCTGAGCATTGGTCTGGAACGACGGCAGCCACTGCCCTGCCTATCCGAGCCCAGGGAGGAACCCTAAGACCCACCCAGGTTGACAGAGGCATAAACGCACTCGTCCACCACTGGCGGCTGGAATAAGCTGTCCTCAAGCTTGAAAACGATATAAGTATCTATACCAAAACGTCGCTATTGTACAATAAAGTAGTTGATCATCCATAAAGACTTGTTATTCCTATTGCTTACAACTTCTAGAATGCCTCTCAAACAGTTCTGGCCTCGCCATTATCCAACACCTGGTGTGTTGAAATCTGATGAAGAGCAAATACCTGGTAGGAAGTTCTCTCCTGAAGGAAAATGCAGGTCTTTTTGGTCCATGCTGCAGCCGCTAGTGGTTCCCAATCATACTGGTTGGCTGGCTGATATCCAGTTATATGCATCTGTCTGGCATCTGTGCTGGAAATCACAGACTGGATGCTTCTTTCAGATATTCAGCCTTGAAGCTATTTAAATGTGCAACTCAACTTTCTTGAACAGTAATGAATTCCCTAGACTGTGGCCATCAATGTTGTGACAGAAAATCCTGTACAGTTGTCTGTTGATGTAGTAAGTCAATATGCAAACAGGTGCTGAGTTTTCATGTCCTGGCTACCATAAGGAGTCTGTCCAGTTTAATATCATGCACTACACAAACCTGAAAATAATAGTACCAAAGCATGACAAACTATCACAAGAGGTCTTTGAGTGGCATTTGATACACAGAGGGAAGAAAATTAATGGATGTCAACTTCTTTATGTTGTAAACTTCAATCTCAAAATATAGAAGTTGGCATCCATAATAATTCTTGCCTTTATGAGAAGAGGTCCATGAAAACTTAGTCTGATTTTTTTCAGAGGTTTCTTTAAGCACACATAAGAAGGAAGTGAGGTTCCCTGCCTTGAACATATGCAAGGATTCTAAACATCTTCAGCATTGGTAAATTAACTGTGTTCCAAGGATCACAGCACACTGACAAGCAAACTTAGCTAAACCTGTACAGGTTTCCAATTCTTTGAAGAGAGTCATCCTTGGGGTACATATATGCATTTTCTGCGGCTGAAAATATCATGTGACAGTTGTATCAAAGTTTTAATACAAATATTGTACAATAAATAAAAATCTTTTTTATCTATTATTCGGTAAATCAGTGAACAGAATTGCTGGGAGGTGGGCCGCCCTACCCAACCGGAAGACTCTCTTCAAAGAATTGGAAACCTCTACAGGTTTAGCTAATTCTTTTTCAGAGAGATCGCCCTTGGGGTACATATATGCATTAACTCCCAAAGACCGGAGGCCAGGGAGGAGGGAATTCTGTCAAAGTACACATAAATAGCGATCATTAGTCGTTAGGAAGAATGTAACAGACGCAACAACACTCACCTGTCACGTGTCCCGAAGCTTCCACGAGAGGCATTATGGGAGGGTAACCAGACAGGGAGGATAAGTACTTAGATCCGACCTCAGAGGTTAAGCACAGCAATTCACACACAGTGCGAAAGTAAAAAACCCCGCCCACATCATGATCTATTAGAGAGCACCGTAAAGGGGAAAAAACCAACTCACAACCGACCATAATCTCCGGAGAGAATCGAAAGGAGTTAGATAGCACAACAGCGGATATATCAATAATACACAATTGAAAGCAGCGTCAACTGTCCAGATAACCAAGACTCACTCGGTCAGGGTGGCAGGACACTGTCCACTGGAGAGAACAGAATGGCCAAAACGCACACGATCACGTGAATGTGTATCGAGCTGATAGTGCCTGATAAAAGTGCTAGGCCTGCTCCAAATTGCGCAGAGCATATCTCTTCAATGGGCGGTGCCGATGCAAAAGCCTTTGACGTGGTCACTGCCCTGACCAAGTGAGCCTTCAACCCCTCAGGGGAAGGCTTGCCCTTAGCCTGATAAGCAGCACAAATAACCGAAACAAGCCAGCGAGATAGGGTTTGCTCGCCGGCATCCCAGCCTTCCCGCCACCGTAACAGCAGAACAGATGGGTACCCGTACGGATCCCCTGTGTTCACGCTTGATATAGACCTTGAGAGTCTTTCGGACATCCAACGGGTGAGTGCTCGTAGGAGAGGACCCGATGTGGAAGGCTGGGTAAGAGTAGGAAGTTCGATAGGAGCTGTCACATGGAAAGCGTAATCGACCTTCGGACGGTAAGTATCCGGGAGGCGAATACTGACACGATCTGGATGAAACACAGTCAGGGCCGGGTCTGCCGACATAGCATGTAAGTCACCGACCCTACGCCCAGATGTTACCGCCACCAGAAATACGGCCTTCCATGATAACAACTGAATGGAAATAGCCGATAGACGTGAGAACGTAGGACGGGACAGCCAATCTAACACGATTGACAAATCCCAAGGTGGGCTGGTTCGCCTGACAGCAGGTCGAACCCGATCCACGCCAGCTAAAAAGCGCTGTAGAAGAGGGTGCTGCCCCAGAAGAGCACCATCGACAGGGGTGTGAAAAGTGGAAATAGCGGTGGAGTAGCCAGGAATGGTCGAAGCCGCCAAGCCTTCTTCCAAAAGAGCTTGCAAAAACTCCAATACTCGGACTAAATCCGCAGAAAAGGGATCTGCAGTCTCCTGATCTGAACACCAGTGCTCATAGCGAACCACCTATCCTCATATTGAACGTTTGTCGAATCCCGCCTCGAAGCCAGAATTGTGTCTGCAACTGCTGCAGGAATTCCGCTTGCTTCAAGGCTAGACCTGACAGAGGCCAAGCCACCCACTGAATCCTTGGATTGGGGTATGGCACGCCGTTCTGAGTGAGAATGTCCGGTCGCAAAGGGTAATAGAACAGGAGGCTGAGCCAGAAACCTGAGAATTACCGGAAACCAGCTCTGACGGCCATAGCGGTGCCAGTAGCACAAGTAGCCGAGCTGGCTGGGTGGACAGGTGGGAGAGGACCCGGGGAATGAGTGGTAGCGGCGGGAACGCCCAGAGCACTTTGCCCGTCCAATCCAGCAGGAAGGCGTCGGAAGCCAACGTCCTCTGGTCTGGTATTCGAGAGCAGAACACGGGTATCTGATTCGTCCCGACATTGGACCACCCGGGGACTGTGAGACACTGCTCCAGATCCTCCCAGTGAGCCCACAGACTTGCAAAAGCTTGCTGTATAGGGCGCATCCTCAAACGCGCCCGCCACACGACAGAGATAGTTGCCGCCATATGACCCAGTAGACGGAGCCAAGTCCGCGCTGGTGCCGTGGGCTGGGAGAGGAACGAAGACACCATCTCCCGTACTCTGGTGACCCGGTCGGACGACAAGGAGACAAGATCCTTGTGAGTTGTGAACCGCGCCCTGAGAAAAACCAAGTCCTGGGTGGGTACCAGGACAGATTTCTTGAGGTTTATGATCCACCCCAGTCGAACTAGAATGTCTATCACCGTGTGGGTAGAATGTAGGCTCGCTGGCTGAGGTAGAGTGCTGAGCAACCAGTCATCGAGGTAAGGGTAACAACGCCTTCCTTGCGATCGAGCGAGGGTAGCCGGCACTAACATGAGCTTGGTGAACACCCTGGGGGCAGTGGATATGCCGAAGGGGAGCACCAATAATTGGTAATACATCCCGTCGTAAGAGAACCGGAGGTACTGCTTGAACAATGGATGAATTGGCACATGTAGATATGGAACCCGCCGTCCTTCTTCGGAACGAGGAAGTACGTGGAATAAAATCCCGCCTGTTCCTCGCCCGGTGGTATGCGCTCTATTGCGGACATATGCCGGTGAACTCTGGCGGGCCTTGCTTCCACAGTGGGAGATGGCAGACACTGACGGTGGATAGCACCCAAGTGTTGCTGGTAGCCTTCTCCCACTCCGGCAGGAATAGAGAGAGGCGGCCCCCCACTGGGACGTGTGGTAAGAGGGCGTGAGTTGTCCCTTGCAGACTAACTGACTGGGACGGACCCAAGGCTACAGCCTGCAGGTTTAACGGGAGGTCGGGGCAGACCTTCCGCGACCGCGAAAAGGCTGATGGGAGCCAGATGAAGAGGACTGCTCCTTGCCCTTACGTTTGGCGGGACGGCTCCTCCTCCTACCCCTGCCCAGCGGCCAAAGCCAGCCGGCAGACTCGGGCGTAGGCTACGCCCCGGAGGAGGAACCCGCTACAGGAGCGAGAAGCCCGCGGATGCTCCAACAAGGCCTTAGAGTCCTTGAAGGAGGTAGCTGCAGCAGCAGCCTCCCAAATGACCCACTGTGCCCCCGGAAACAACGTCGCTCCCAGCCGGAACGGAAGGGCCAGCAAGGTCTGCTGTGTCGCTGCTGAGTAACGGGACATAGACAGCCACAGCTTGTGCATCCCCATGACTGCGCACACCACCGTAGACGCGGCAGACCGCAAAGAGTATCGCGTCAGGTGGGCCTGCACTTCGGACAATTGGCGAAGCAGAACAACATGCGGGGAAACGTCCCCAGTGCTCCCTTCCACCTCCAGAGCTGACCTTTGAATAGAGGAAAGATAGGCCTCATGGATCACCACCCGCACCTGCTGCATGGCATTCCGGTAGACTTCCTCATAAGTCCGGTATGCCTGCTGCAGGGGGGCGCCTGCAAGGGCAAACGGTGGAACTAAATGCCCTTGCTTGGCAGCCGGAGCTGCACCAGAGCAAGCCGAGCCTCCCCCGAGGGCGACCAAAGTGAACATGCACTCGTCAACCACCGGCACAAAGAACAGAGAATAGTCCCCCAGCTGGTACCTCTTAACGAGTTCGGGTAAATCGATCTGGAGGCGTGTCCCAACCAGGAGGGGATCCATCATGTCCTGCACCAGGGAAGGCAAGATACGGAGCAGTGTCTGCGAGGGTTGCCTAGGGGCAAACGCCTCGCCCGGCCGGCAGAACTCTGCTGAGTCCGAGTGACATGTGGGTACTGCGGCTTGGGGTATATACTCGGCAATACGCTGCCGCACCTCCCGGAAAGTGCCCTCCGGCTCCTTGGGCTCCCCAACATCCATAGACTCGGCACCCAAGCCCGAGTCAGAATTCGGGGCTCCTCTTGAAGAGGATCCGAACCCCGACCCGGTGTGAGGCCGAGCCCAAGACACCGAGGGAAGGGAAGAGCCAAAGGAACTCCCCGCTCCAGCAACCGACACACTACTTGAACCCCGGTCCCGAGACACAGGAGGAAGACCGGGCAGAGCCAACTCCTCCGCTCTCATGGGGCGGGGTGGCGCAGGGACCGGAACCCCAGGAATCCTCAACGGACCCTGCGCCAGCACCGAGAGGGGGACTGGGAGCGAACCCTCCCCTTCCGGGATAGCCGAGGCGTCTGGACCCCAAGCCAAAGGCAAAGGATCGACAGACGCCTCCAGGCTAAGGGATCAAGCCGGGCTCGGCGATCCCAACCCCGGACTCTCGGTCCCCTGTTCAGAGTGGGCGAGGACCTCCAACCGACTCATGAACAAGGGACTTCATGGAGTCCATATGCTGCTGGAACAATTGAGTGATTAGTGACATATCAAAACCACTAGATTGGGATGACTGGGAATGCGACTTATGCGACTTAGTTTTAGCTTGTTTGGCTTTTTTGGCTTTGGACGGGGTTCCCCTCCAGACTCTCGCAATTCCTTATAGAAAAGGAAATCCGCCGTCCTTCTCTTCTGGGCCTGGGGGGAAAAGGCAATACAGAGTTCGCAGACATCAGGGTTATGTCCCACCTTCTCTAAGCTCTAGGGATATTCTGCCCACAGACAGAACACCGAGTAAACGCCTGAAAGCAAACACGCAAGCATGTAGCTAACAGCGGAGCCAGCAGCATAAATATACATGTACAAAACATTGAAAATTACGTGAATGCGACCACGGGGCATAAAATACTTGGTTTATAACGCAATATGACAACCACGTGGCACGCTAAACTTCCCACTATGGAAGAGCAACACGTGCGTAAACCACGGGAAAGCTAGCGTAGAGGTTTAATACAAAGTCACAGAAATGAGAAATAACAGACTGCAAAGTCAATCAAACTGTTCTGTCAAGAACGAATCAAGACCATACATGCAGTTGTTGAAGTCTCAGACATTCTTCACAAATAGAAGTAAATCAGCTATGAACTCGGAACACGTCTGAACGCTTGAGTGACAGCAGAAGGAATGATGATACGGGCCTAGGTGCTTACCTGGTTGGCTGCGCATGCGTAGCAGGGAGGTAACTCCACATGGTGGGGGCCGTATAATAGATAAAAAAGATTTTATTTATTGTACAATATTTTTATTAAAACATTGATACAACTGTCACATGACATTTTCAGCCTCAGAAATGCATATATGTACCCCAAGGACGATCTCTCTGAAAAAGAATAAAGGATTATAACAATTATGTAACAAAGGTTTACTATTATCTGCAGGAATTATGTCAGTACCTCTTTTGCCAAATGATTTCTTATTATATTTTTTATTTTTGAGATGTTAGATTCCACTTAAACAGCAAGAAACACCAATGTGTTCATGACAACCAACATCAGGACTGTGTCAAGCTGTGTCCCCCAATGGTCATTGATCTTGGAAGTACCTGAGATATGCACAGACATAAGGGCTCCAAGCAGAGACAACCATTGTCTGAAAGCATGAGGAGTGTGCTGATATGCTTTAATCCAGGAGCAAATCTCCTGAAAAATATCTTTTGAAGGATACATTAACCAAAGTTTGGTGTTGAACATCAAACCCAGGTACTTCTGCTCTTTCTTTGGCTGGAGTTCTCATTCTCCAGATGTATCAGTAGACCCAAATTTAAGATGGCAGTTTGCAGATATTGTGAGTTTTCTAAACTGGCTCCTTCATTCATGTTTCTTTATCCTTAGTCAACCATTTAAGGTGTAACTAACCTAGATTCCAGTTAAGCAGCAAGGAAGATCAATGTATTCCTCACAACAACCATCAGGACTCATTTTCAATGTAACTCATCAGAAGGTGTATCTAAGTAGTATAGGGAATGGGGGTTTTGGACCAGTTCCAACAAAAGCCTCTGCAAAGCCTTATTCCCCAAATAAGGCTTTGGTCGGACCCTTAGCTCTTGCTACCATTACCCCTACTGCTTTCCCAACCTATAAAAATTTCAAGCGACAGCGGGATACGAACTCCACATGTACGCGCCGGAGACATGGCTATGCCGTGTTGACAGGAGGTAACACTGTGCCGTACGGTACGATCAATAATTCTTCTCTTACAAATCCTCTGCCTGGCCCATCCCTCAAGTAGTACAAGTTCGGCTCGTCTACTTTCATGTCCACTTTATCTATGTTGTAAGTTTTGACTGACCATATAGGATCGGTGGCTCGCTTACGGCTATCACCCTCGTGTTCCCCCGGCTGGTATAGATACCTCACTAGGGCCCTATCTGGTATCTGCTTCTCCTTCCCACGCAATGGAGCGGCCGACTCTGACACTATTGATTTTAATTTTATAGCGTCTGCCGGTTTCTTGCCGGTGAGATGGGTGACTTCATGGTTGATTGCCGACACCACCTTAGGTAACCTCGTGACCCATTCAGTCGATCGTTTTTCCGGGGCGGCCAACTCCCTCGCATACTGATGTCCGAATAAGCGCTCAGCCAAAGTCCTATTGAATCTCTCAACTATGGCTTGGCTGCGATGGGCTCCAGCCGTGCCACGCCTGACCTTTGTATCGTGTTTAGCTAGCAGTTGTGACACGGCACCCATGAACTCCCGCCCGGGGTCAACTTGCAGCTCTGTTGGCCACGCCAGCAGACTGCGTTTGTATATGCGTTCAAATCCTCTGGCTACCTTGGCAGAATCTTTCGTGGTCAAGGGCTCGGCTTCCTTGTAGCGACTGGCTACGTCCACTACGGTTAAGGCATACTTGTACCTCTTGTCGTGGGGTAGGAACAGTAGGTCTCCTGGTGAACGCTATTAGGTATGTTACTACCAAACTTCCTTCTAGGCACGTGGCGTGGTGGTGACAAATAGATCTGCCACAGGGCTTGTTTTCAAGCCACGCTTTGGCTTCCTCGGGGGTACTTTCAGCCATTTTAGCCAGCTTATCTACAGCTAGCTCCTTTCCAGTACCCACGCGGGCTATAGTAAATAGCCTCAAACTTTCTCTGGTTCCGTGACATGTCGCCCGACAGGGTATTTATTTATACCTATGTTCTTGGTTCAATTTTTCTCATGCCCGTGCGGCGTGCGTGTTTATCCCATCAATAGCTATCCAACGTTTAGTGTCCATCGGGCGACAGGGGCGTCTTGTTTATTGTCAGTCCGTATATCTTATGGCCATCACTTCTAAGTGTGTTCATTTTATGTCTAAAGGTACGGGTCTTGAACAGGGCTTCCTTGAATCTGGGGTGTTTGATGTGTTGTTTCACCACGTACTTCTTAACACCCTTAGCCTTCCGGATCTCACTATTGTCGGCCTTCAGGATGGAGTACATCTTAGGTCTCAACCCTATGTACTCGGCTATAAGCGCCGCCACACACTCGTCCTTCATCTTACCTAGGACCTTTTATTTACCGTGCTGTGTATGGCATGGTCCTTGGGGTAGTCGCTGGTGTCGTTACAAATCGAGGTGTTTTTCATGTCCTCATTACCGTCCTCGGTTCGAATCTCCATCAGCAGGGAATCCGTGTCAGTGTACAGCACTTCGCACCTGTCGTCGTGACTGTTTCTTAAGCTCGTTGTAGTAAAAGTCGTTACATCAGGTGTTTGGATAAGTCGAGGATGCTCATCCCCGTAAAACAGGCGGTTGAATTTTATGTGGCTTTTCTTCATGTGTAGGGCAACTAGGTCATCGGTGAATATTTTGCTCGGTTGAATGCCAGGCTGGCTATCAGTCTCCTGAGCTTGTCTTCCTCATTCGACCGAACCAGCTTCACGGTCACGCGTTTCCTAAGGTTCTCCATAGTCTTACCAAACACCGAGTTGTTCATGAGCTTGTAGAGATTTTTCTCAAAGTCACTGGTGGCCAGCTTTGGAGGTCTGTGTTCATTCTGATGTAAGGCTCCATCCAGGGGCTCTGGTTGAACACTTGAGCACCCTGTGTATTTTGGTCAGCCTCATACCCAACGACAGGTACAGCTGTAGGTTGCGATAGTGAACGATGTACTTGGTCTTATTCATTAAGCTGGGCACGAGTTTTTCAACGTCTGTCACCCGCCCACCTAACAAGTTATGTTGGTACTCAGACATCCAGTCTGGGTTAACCCTCATACGTTCGGGGGCCAGGGGGTAGCTGTTGTGTGATGTGTGTAATGCCTTGGGGTATTCCAAGTCAACCTCGAGGATATAACCTTTGTTCGAATCCGGTAGCGATGCTCATAACATCAACATGTGGCGCCCATTCGAATCCCCTGTGGGTAGATACTGGCTCATGGCCCAGCCGTTACAGGTTGTTGGCGTCGAGGTAGAGAATGTGATTGGTTGGCTTGCTAGGGTCGTAGCCCTTCACGTATTGATTATTTGATTTGGCGTGTCGTTTGGTTGCCATGCAGATCCCGCTTCGCAAGCCTTTCTCAATGAATAGGTGCATGTCGTAATCTGTAAGCAATTCCAACTTAACTCCGGTCTTTTAAGCAAGGCATCCCACGACAGACCTGGGCTGGTGTAATACCATCGCGGGTCGAGTTTATACTGCTTGAAACATGTCTGCCTAAACGCGTCTCAAACACGTCGGCTAACAGCAGTACATCTGTCCTCAAGTACAGATCGTGATAGTCACCCAGGTTCTTACAACCCAGTTTATTCCATACGTTAATAGCGTCGCGAGTAATCGTCTTGGGATATTGCGAGTCTGTCAGATTGCTGTAAAATTCTTTGATGGGGGGTAGTCTGGTCTCGGCGAACTTGGCCCAACTATCCATGTACTCATAGGGATACACACCCTTCCTCATAAGCAGGGGTCTAGTCTCGGGGTCTGTGTATAGATCGGGAATAGGGAAGGTATCGTTGGCCTTGACCAGACTGTCTAGTGATGACTGGAGAAACTGAAACGAGTCTATGAACCTAAGGCCGTTTAAGCTGAAGGAGATGTATCTCTCCATGTTGTTGGGGATGCACGTTATATTACCATCGATTTTCGCGATGGCCTGCATGATCAAGTGTGAGTCGTACCCTCTCAAGTTGTAAAAGGCCACGGGGATGTTTATTATCTTGGGGATGATTCTAAGCTTGAGGTTACACAGCGTTGTGGTGGCCTCTATACTTACCGGTTATGTGGCAGTGATCTCTCACGAATCACCGTTAAGTGGTGAGTCACACACGTGACAGTTAGTGCTGCAGGTGTGAGCTAGCCTGTCGTCTTGGGTCATACGCATGGGAGCGACTCTATACAGTGCGTTCCTAATAATTTTTTCTTCCTCCTGCAAACACTTAAGAAATCTTTCAACAGCGTCGGGATCCCTGTACACTACCGGATCTTTCGTTTCCCCGTCACAACGGACGACAATGTATCCAAACCCACAGGCTTCATGCTCTTGTGTTTTGAGTGTGGTTGGGGTACCCCCAACAGCCTCAACTGGTTTGACCAAGGCTTCAAAGTCGGCGTATATGATATAAGGCACAGGCATTTGGTTCTTGTGGTTACCGAATTTTAGGATATTGTCACCTTCCTTAGGCATGTCGACCCGTATAGCCGTCTGCCCCACACCTTGGCAATCCTCCCGGTGGGATTCTAATAAATCAGCTCGTGTGAAGCCATGTAGGCACCGTTCGCAGAAGTGGGTCTTTTCTCTGTGTGCCGATTGGTCATACAACAGCCTGCTAAAGTGTTTTATCCATGTGTAGTGGTACTTGTCACCTCGCTGGATCATGAATATATTGATAACACGAGGGGGGTTTCCCCCTTGGGGCTCCCCCAACGGGCTGACTCTGTGCACTATTGTTGTGTTACCTTCGTTGCCCAAAGACATTTATAGCTAGATTATTCTGTTTTTCTATTTTAGTTATCTGGGATATGGGGTGGGTTCTTCTATACCATCCCAGTTGAGCCCATCATCTTGGGGATAGCTAGAAAGCCTGTCTGAATGAGTGTCAGCTGGAAACAAGGCTGACCTGATAGCTACCCTCAGGCAATCGTCTCTATTCTTGACGTTGACCATGGCATGTTTTTCCTATAGTAGGGAGGCAAGTCTAGGTATGACCGGCTCTGAACGGCACGTAGTTAGCTATGTCTAGATAGACATTATCGATTTTATCTACAGCCCACCCGACCCCAAGTGTGTGTAGCGTTCTAGGTATTTTCGTATCTGCTGAAAACTGGTATCGATCGATGCGTTAATGGTCTCTGTATGCGTGACAACCTCTTGCCTACCTCTGAAGTAAGGCTGAACGTATTCAGTGGCCCCATTCCCTACCTGCTTATCGAAATGCGACATTTTAAATGTGATCTGAAACTTGATACTTCCCAGACTGTCTAGTTCCTGATTTATTTTATCAGCTATCAGTGGCTTAATATCTGTAATGTCTATGTTCCTATTAACATGCATGCGCCAACCTCTCAAATAGTTACCTACAGCGCTCAGTGCGCATCGAACTGTAGGTCGATAGCTCTATTCTGCCGTAACAGTTCTACAAGCTGTGGTTTATTCATACGGGAATACCCACCTAACCCCAAATCACTTAACTTCAGCTTTCAATTGTTTTACAGTAGGTACGGGGCATGTGATAACAATGTGTTTAACCCGCTCTCCCAGGTTTGAATAACCCTTGAGCCCAAGCTGTTTTGCTTGAGCTTTTAATTGTTTTACCGTGAGAGGGGCTTCTAAACCTAGTAATTTCAACAATGCTGGTTTGGGCATTCGAGAATACCCAATTACACCCTCTGCCTGGCGACCGCTTAAGTTCACCAACAGTAGTCATAGTTGCGCATTAACCTATGAAGATCAATGTCTAATTGGGCCAGTAAAGGTAAAAAATCTAGATACACTTTATCGATTATTCCCTCGACCCACCGAACATGCGCAGCATAGTAGGGTGTTTTGTATTACTTGCAACGAGTCGTCAACAAGTATATCTATATCCCCATGCACATCTACTCGCCCCCATCAAAGTAATTCCAAGTGTGCCCAGCCCATGGCACATCAAACCCTACTTTTACCATGATTGTAAACGAGCACCCCTTATATAGTTCACTAACAATCATGGGTTTGAGGACACTGATATCTATACTTTCCCCACATCCATCTGCCAGCTTCTCAGGCAACCTTCCCTGGGCTCAATTTCCACAAACATAGCTATATCGTGAGGTGTGTATAATCTCTAATTGGGCTCTATCTTGAGAAGCCGCCACGCTCTTTTATGTAGGCCTTTTTGTTCTCGTAGATGAGGTGATGTCTGACTACGTCAAGCTCCGTGAGCTTTACATAAGCAGTAGTGTCCTTTCACACCTATGCCACACACAGAACACACGAGTAGTTAGGGCTTCCCATGTGGAACCAACAGTACCCCTCTGTCCTACATTTCTTACCACAGGGTTCGCTCTTCCCCATAAGTATGTATTCACATCGGTATGGAGCAGGTCTCATGTTTAGCATACTTATATGAGTACTTAGTCTAATTGTTTCGCGAACCAACGCGAGTCGCCGCTATACCCAGCGCTATGAAGGTCAGTTCACGGTCCATTTGTCCCTTGGATGGTGTGTAGTACTGAGTGAGTGTGGGTTTATTGAGTGGCTCCAATCGCTTACCAGTTAATAAGAAGTATTCTCTCGCTGCGCGTCGACATCGTGGAATGTTTGAACGGCATGGTTTTCACATGCCTGAGTTGTTCGTTAATGTAATCGATCCTCTGGAGGCGCTTTTTAGCGCACTCGGATTGAGCAGCCTGTAATTTTTCAATAGCGAGGTCGTGCGCTTTCTCTCTGCCTGTATTTCAGCCGCGTGTGACTCTCGTGAGTTTCAAAAGAGGAAATTACTCCCCGAAAATGCCAGGGCATTCACTAACGCACCACCGACCATCATAGCTATCGTGGCCATCCTATATTTATTTCATAATATCTTCAGGTATTATCCCTTGTTTTACTAGGATGTCTTTTGTGGCCATCGCCATACCAAGGTTCATTATGAGCATACCCATATCCTGCAGGTTGAAATCTAGCTTGATAGTTGGTTGTTTAAGCACCATTTTGGTCAACCGAAATGTATCCCACGGCTAGACTGGCGACCACTGTGGCGTGGTATGCGCCGTTGACTAACGCTTCCCCTCAGACATTATGTATATGATATAAAAATATATATTTTATTGCATGATATGCGGGTTGACCTTTAATTCGGGAATCCTCCCTGGGATTCCTGTGCCGTATATAACCACGAGATAGTCACGCAGCAGTTGGCGCGATACAACCAACAATAATCGTCGACGGTGGGTCACCTTAATAATTTTATGTTGGTTACACCACCGCTTTTACCGGCAGCTACTCTCTTAGGATTCTTCTGCCTGGTGACTGTAGGGGTTGGGGTTTCCCCAACGGGGGTTTTCCTCCAGTTGTTGGGGTGGGGTCTGCTCGGGAGGGTTCACCGTCTCCTCTGAAGGGGTCTGGGTCTGTGCAGCATCCATCTATACTATTATTATTATTTTTCCTCTCAAATTGACAATGCTTTGTCGTGATAATCGCCGCCACCGGGGCTAACAACATACCGTATTTGTGGTACAGATCGCAGCTAATAGAGCTCAAGGCCTGTTCGATAAAGGGTCTCTTCTCGAGGTCTTCCCACAAGTAAAGTCGACGCCCGGGGGATGGGAAGGAAGTACGACGCAATACCAGTGTATATCTGAGTCATAGCCGATCCTATTGTCTTTGTCATTTCTGAACCTAGTCTAGCCTCAGATTTAGCTGTGACAGTTTATCTATTTCTTCGGCTGACATTTTGTGAATTTTATCCGAGTGTACTTCCCTCGAAGTAATGTTTGGCTTTGCCACCAACAGCCAACGCCACCAGTTTCTCTCGCTTATCATCGTCCACCTGTGGTGATTGGGGTACTAACAATTGTTCAAGCAATTCCTCACACTCCATCTTATAATGTGATAAGTAAGTTTTAGTTTTAACAATATAATACCCTATGCAGGCAAAACACAGAGAAATGAAGGTTAAGTTGCACACGACGAACACTTCAAATACCATAGCTATAACTAAATGCTTAGCATTTGCTTAGCTTTGCTTAGCATTTGCTTAGCTTTACTTAGCATTGCTTAGCTAAAACACCCTATAGGCTACTGGTTGGTCTGTCTTGAGCACGAGCTTAGCGTGTTTAGTTTCAGCGAGCTGTTTCTTCACCCGTTCCCGTTCTAATTTGCTCATCACATCGTTCTCTCTCAAACACTCCTCGAACGAATCCCTGTCCTTGCAGTGAAATAAGGCCACCCATCGCGTCTGCTCCTGAGGTCTTTCAACACCGAAGTTGAACTTTTGCGTTAGCACCCAGACGCTGTGATTTGGCGTGTCGGCCGGAGAAGGCCAGGTACGATAGCATGTCTCTCTTTTTTGTTATCTCGCGATTAAGCTGCAGTCGTCCAGTATGAACAGCGTCGACTCCCTTTAAATTTCATATGGTAAGCTTTCAACCAGTCCTGTAGACGTGGCCCCGGATCAACTCTGTGTACGCCCGGTCCGGCATCACCCAAGGTCTTTCCGTGCAATGCTTTATTCATGCTCAGAGTAGGGCACATGATAACGATGTGGTCGAACACATCCCTGTAGTACCCTCCAACATATCCAACACGAAAACGGTCTTCCCACAGCCAGTCTGCCCGCACACTATGGCGCAGTGTGGGTCGCGTGGTAAACCAATGCCGCCGGCAGGCAAATCAGTAGATGGCTTGCACGAATCTCCCATTGTCTATATTAAGTTGCGCGTCCATAATTACGCATAGATATAATTTCAACTTGCCAGCGGGTTGAGCCTTCTTGGTAATCTGGATAGTAATCCCCTCACTACCGTTGTCTATCACGGGCGTCCGCTACCGTGTACTTTATCGTCATCCGTGGATCGCATGTCCAACCACAGCGCCATACTTGTTGGTTAAGTATTCACCGATTTGCACGGATGATAGGTCCAGGTCTTTGGCTATGTATGGATGTTTGCTCGGCAGCTTTTTATCTCATCCCACTGCTGGTACGCCCTCATACCATGACTGAACAGCTGGTTGGGTACCGATGGTCACTTCCACCTTTTCAATCTCGGGTTGAAAAACTTCGCTGTCCCTCCGAACAGCTCATAATCCTCCACGGGACGCATCAGGATGCCTTTCATCGATCGCGCCCGCACGCTCAGGTTGATATTCCACACAGTGTCGCCTCTTATCTCGCACGATAGATCTATGCCTCAGTATGCGATCGTACAGGATGGCCACATTCCCGAGTACTGATTTCAACCTGCCTGGCCAGCTCCGGGTTAGTGACCATGTCGAACTCCAGAGAGATGTTGTCTATGGCGTAACTGGCCTCATCACCGCTCGGGCGCACGCACTACTTTGCTGTAGTCGTTAAACGTGAGCTCGTATTCAAGCCTATCACCCAGCGCCGCCTGGTAAAACGGGCGCGCGTTCCGTGAGCAACTCGAAGTCGAGCGGCACGCAGAACCTGTTCCCGTACGCTTGAGCGATGGCCTTTTCACCGTCCGTGATCTTAGATAACTGGTCTGCAGTGAAGGCATACCCAATCGCGCGACCTGGTCGATTTGCTGATGCCCTGGTACACGCCATTGACGCGTTCTCCCTCGCTTTTCCAGAGGTCCCTGTAGCAGTGAAACACATCGCTGTCGTCGATACTCAGCACCTAGTTACCGGTGATCTTGATGGTGGTTTTCTTGATGATAGCTCGACCTACGTTCCGCACTAGCTCGCGTTTGTCGCTTGTCGGAGGTCAACGTGAGGTTGAACGCCAGTCGAACAGTGCCTGGTACAATGAGGTCATTCGCCAAAGGTTTGGAAATCTAACCAGCAGCGTTTGATTCTGGTCTATCTTGCTGGGGTTGTTGGTGATGGTCACCGACTGACGACGGCTTTGACACCTAGTGGCTCTCTCGATCTTCTGAAAGGATCTAGTTTTCTACCGTACATTGTTATATAAATGAAATATATAAGTTTTAATACTAAATAATGGCTGAAGGCGGTCATGAGGAAATACCTATGGATGATATGTGGGATGATAGTGCCCTAACATTCGAGGATGATGAAACCTCATTCTCGCAAGGCAACGAACTTCGTGAAGCAGGCCGTCAACGGGTTTTACTGATGGTTTAAAAGAGGATAGAAATTACGTAGAGCCGGGGCGGTGAATATTCCAAGTTTTTGTCGATGGCAAGGGCACGCTGCGATTGAGGGCTCACCCAGAGATCGATCTCATGAATAAGCGCGACTAGAGAACCGCTTGCTTTATCAACACTCGGCAGTCGCCATGGGGTGACTTTATCCGCGATGAACTAGGCTTCATAGATTACGGGCGCGACGCCTAAAGCCCTTCCCCTTCAAGATCTGCAAGACATCAGGGCGCCACATCGGATCAAGACATGACTGATAACATTGAAAAGCTGTTGGCCACCTACCATGACAAACCCTTACCCGATTCAATTTACCGCTGGGAACTGCGGGGGCTGGACATGGCCATGCAAACCATTCGCGCCATTTCGTGAACAACACGGCCAAACTGGACGCCGATAGACGACCCATATCGCCCATGAAAAGGCCAAACTCGTGAAACGGAGGACGAAGTCTCTGAAAGCCACCATCGAGGAACGAATACGTAATTTGGAAGAGGAAAGGAAGACCCGCTGGAAACGGCATCCTCCTTCCGAGACCAGCTTCGATCCCAGGTCAGCCGTGGTAAAGGGAAACCGTTGATCGAAGTCCTCCACCAAGACACCACGTTAGCTGACAGGATCCAATCCTGTTCCGGGAGCAAGGGATCACCATCGCCAGCATTCTGACTGCATTGGGCTTCATCAGATCAACCCTGGTGGTGTCATTAACGCCTGCCGGCGGTACCCCCACACCTCCAAGTGGTGACAAACCAAGTGGGGTGTTAAATCCTGGATAAAAACTTCGGGAAGCCCTGGCTAAACTGGCTGGTAAGGCCGCCCCTGCCCTGCCTGGCATCCTGGGTAGCATCGTCTCGTGGTTGCTGAGCTCTGGCTAAAACTGCCACGTGGCTTAGTCAAAACCTGTGGGCAGCCATCGTAGCCGTGGTGGGTTTGGTGTAATGAGCGCTGGGCGAATTTTAACCAAATAAGTCCCAAAGCTACCCCACCAACCACCATAGCTGTTTTACGGTCGATGTGCTGTTGATTGGATTGGGGGGTGACCCCACAGGGTGTTGGTTGAGCCCTAGGCTCGGGGTGGCGCCACTATACCCGTTTCACCGGTCGTGGGTGGTGGGACGTGGGGGACGTTGACATCGAGGTTGACGCCCAACTTTTGACCCGCCGTGGCTATGACTATTTCGTTGTTGTAGCCCACCACTTTTTTTACTCTCAGTTGTATATCGCTCGGAGCCATGTACAGTCCCACGTCGAACACGTAGTCGACTTTCGACCTGGCGTATTCCAACACGTCTTGGTAGCGTTTGATGGCACTCGGGAGATCAACTGGAGCATTGATAGCATCCTCAACGTTGACAACGAACTGTTTCTGAGCGTCGTAAGCAGTTCCCTTACCTAGGATATCTGCGCACCCAACAGCGCCCACACGTAGGTTCGAATTGAGTCGTTTAACCTGCTTACCCCGGCACGAGTGAACCCTTTCGATGTGTCCAGCATGAACTTTTTCCAGTCATCCGCTGCTCCCTGCTCAAACCTCCAGACTCTGTAATCCTTACTGTCGTCGAAAGCCATGTAACGGTCATCCCACTCGTTTGTTGTGATATGATATGACTTGTATCCCCATTCTTTCAACTTCTCGCTGGCTTCCACGAGGGGCATATTGTGAACGATGGGGATACCCAACCCGTGGTTCGGTCCCGGCAAACGCCAATCCGTCTTCGTGTTTAGTTCGAATTCGTTGCAAATACGTTAGAGTAGGCCCGCCTATCGTACTGGTTGTTTACTGCATTCCACGCCTTTTCCTGTGGGAGCGGGCTGATCTCTTTGAGGATACGCCTGACCTGGTAGTACATGTGGAACGTGAACACAGACTGACTCAGCGGTCCACGCCGAAAGTGTCGGTCAATGTCACACCACACCCCGTTGTAGCGCACCACACGGCGAAGTTGAGTTGATTCTGCCAGAACTGCATCGGTCTGTTGAGCCAAGCGTGAACTACCTTAGCGTTAGTCACCGAAAATTTATACTTGTGGAACACATCTATGAACTGGGCGTCGAAATACAACCCGGCAGCGACCACGATCTTCATGTGGGGGAAATCTACGTCCAGTTTAGGGTAAAACACTCCAGGGGAGTACATTGTAAAACTATTATATAATGAGTTTATATACTCTAACATGTACATAACACTTCCAGGAATAACGAGCGGCGAGGCCGTTCAGCTGACGCTGATCGATAACACGTCGGGTCAACTCGAAGTCGCGCACTGTGCGATATCACCTACCTACCACGATGGACTAACATCAACGCTAGCAACAATAAACTGTTCGTAGGTGGCTTAGCAACAAGATAATTGACGGTTACTACAGCGCAGTGCTCTCTAAGCTTAATGCAGGTCTTCAAACCCCTGGGAGCCGAACTCAAGATGAACGACTCAAACGGGTACAGTGGTGTTAATCAACAACGGAAGAAACTCCTTGAGGCTCGATCGACCACTGGCGAGGACACTTTCGGTATACAGCCTGACGAGATAAAACCAACGACTACCGCCACAGGCACGGTTACCCGACCTAGTACCGCATCGAGAGCTGTGCATTCATCTCAGCCAGGTTAGCACAACGGACAACATTCAAGGGGTCACCCTTCCACTATACTGAGAGCCGCACCGGTGAAAACGGAGAAATACAACGACGGCAGAACCGAGTCGCTTTCACCGCGGCAGTATAAGAGGTTAACCCAGGGCAACATCCCTGAGCTGATAATATCGGTGTTAGATATAAATCATAATCTCGTGAATATAGGATACCTCAGCGTAACGCTGCACATAAAATGACCAGCGCACAAGGTCCCGGAATGAAGTTGAAAAAATGCATCAATGTGGGGATCTCCGATCTCGGGGACACACGTGGATTCGACGACCCCGGAGTGGATGGTAAAGTGTACTCCTTGCAACTTAAAAACAGCATTTACAAACGCGTTGAAGTCCCCTCCAATGGTACTAGCAACCTAAGTGATATAGTAGATACCACAAGAGCGGCAGTCAACACTAAGTACACCCTTGTCAACACCGGTGATGATAACTGGATAATATACCCATCGTTCGGGGGCAAACTGTTCGACTTGAGAGCAACGTGACGGCTATCATCAAAAATAAGCCATATACACTCGTCTTCACCGATGATGACAAGTGGGTGTTATTACCCGATAAAGCCGACTGGTTTCTCAATATTAAGCTCGGCTCCCCCTACGTGTTCACGGATAACAAAGACAACCACCTAAATAAAGTCGTGAACAACGGAACCCTGCTCGTGGCTTACATCCCGACTCAGAGACGTAGCGTAGTCATCAGCCCACTCGCCAGTATGGCAGCCCACATGCTATCCAGTAAGGCAGGCATGCAAAACGTGGTATTGCAGTTGGTGGCTGAATTCGAAGGCGTGGTCAAGATCCTGGAGAGTCTACCGGCGAACTCAACACTGATCATCCAAGTCTACCTAGGGGAACCATCGCGGGATGATGTCGAAATCGTGAAGGGGGTCAAACTGAGGTGGGGGAAACAACAACAGTATCACGTTTGCAACGTTTACGTGCGGGTGGGTGCCGACTCCAAAACCAGTCTGCAGGGAGTCAATGTGATCGTGGAAGACACTATATCACTAACCAAGATATTCCTACCCGACAATATACACTTCATGGGGGTGCACTTCACCCCTGAATTATTATCAGAAAACCAGTTGGAAATTATATCGTAATAGTATTATAGCAATGTCTTGGCTTCGACCCAACACTACACTTAACGACTTAGGGGACACAGAGGGATTCGATCAACCTGGTGAGGAAGACACCTTATACATCCTGCACTTGAAAGACAACGTGTATAGGCGGGTGTCGTTATCAGATTTTAAAGAACCCGAATGGATAATCAACTTAACCCTCACCTCACCTTATATCTCACTTAAGGAACACGATCAAATCTCTGAAATTAAGAATAGCGGTGTCTTACCCTCGTGTTTCGTTCCTGGGCCTAATTCAAGTATTAGTCTAAGAATGCACCCCAATATGTTAATGGCATTCCGCGGGGGTGAGTTAAGGCATAACTGCTCTGAGTATATTAGGGTTCCGCTTATGGTACCAGGCTCCACACTCATCATAGAATTCGATCTCCTGAAATTTTCTGTTAGTAAACAACACCAACTCTTACCCGGGGTGACAGTACACTTTAATCCCAGGACCAGTGATAGCCGTTGACGTATCATCATACAAACGGACTCCTTAACAGGTTCTATAACCTCCTCAATAAGCCCCTCCTCCTATTGGGATCGTGTGGATGCAGAGTCACCTATTAAATTCTCACCTATTCTCCTACCTGAGGGTTTACACCTTATAAGTCTCAAGTACGTTGATCGACTGTTAAATGAAACCCAATTAAAATATCTTTTGTAATATATATTATAGGATGGGACTGTACCCAGGCATAGATGAAGTAGCGAAGACCCTGGAAACCGTAGACGGGTTCCGCTTGAGACAGTTATGCGATGTAAAACGTCAATTAGAACAAGACCGCGACAAGCGGAAAGCACTATATAAGAAGTACCATAGAGCTTTCAATGCCGTGGACGGTGTTGATACCACCCTTATGACAACCAGCATGGGGCTAGGGGTGGCAGGTGTTGGGTTATTAGCTACCATCGTGGCCGCACCTATAGTGCTAGGCCTTGAAATAACAGCTGGGGTGACAGGGGTGTTAGGGTTGGTGCTTAAGTTTGCATCACGCAGACTGCATCGTAAAGCATTGAAGCATGATGAAATTAGAATTCTAGCTGAAGCAAAGCTGAACACGTAAGCGACCGTAAGCGACCGTATTTCAGCGGCACTCACTGACAACAAAATCTCAGAGGAGGAGTTTCGTTTGATCCTCTCTGAACTCACAAAATATGACAAAATGAAACAAGAGATTCGATCCAAGTCTCGTAAGTCTGCTATAAGCGAGGACGAGAAAAAAAAGTACATAGAACAGGGGATACAAAAAGCCCGGCAAGCCTTTATTACGAACACCAAAGAGATCATAGGCGATTCACATTAAACTGTTTCATCGAGGCCAACGTGACATAGCGGCACGTGGACATAGATAAAATGAAAATGAAATCAGACGAACCTACCTTGTACTACTTGAGGGATGGGCCAGGCAGACAGGAATTATTGATTCCAGACAACGTGTCACGTGATGCGTGGGTGCGCATGATCTACCCGTTAAACTGACCTACTTCAGCTAAGTCCGCGGTAGCTCAGTCGGTTGAGTGGTGCGGCCCATTATGTATAGTCTGCGCAAGCTGTGCATGTGGGTTCGTATCCCGCCGTTGTCTCTGCAACTTTGTGTGATGTGAGAGAAAGGCAGCCGGCACAATTCCCAAAGGGAGGAAGCGCAATACATTTCTATTTCTCCCTTTGGGAATTGTGGCTGTCGGGGACATTTTACTACTTTTTCGCTTGAAATTTTTATAGGTTGGGAAAGCAGTAGGGGTAATGGTAGCAAGAGCTAAGGGTCCGACCAAAGCCTTATTTGGGGAATAAGGCTTTGCAGAGGCTTTTGTTGGACCTGGTCCAAAACCCCCATTCCCTATACTACTATCTATTTGTCCAATATGGAGACAGGAAGTCGGCTAAGTAGCAGTGAATCCTTATGCACTGCAGGTGTAGATAGGCCAGGACTGGGCTATGATGACTGTTAATATCCAGGGCCCCGTTTCACGAAGCTCTCGTAAGCCTAAGTTCGTCGTAAGCTTTCCTCGTGCCGTCGTACCTCCTATGTTACTGTATAGGAGGTACGAATGCTACGAGGAAAGTTACGAGATCTTAGGCTTACGAGAGCTTTGTGAACGGGGCCCTGGGAGCTATCAAAATTCTGAACAGGAGAACTCTTAACTGGAAGAGATGACAGTATAGATAATTCAGTAAGGTAAGCATCCTAAGATCCAACTCAATGACAGCTTTTTTGTCCACCCGCTTGTCTGTGGTTGTCATCGCTGCTGAAATCTTGTGGTTCTGGAAGGATGCCAATGTCCTGCTTGGTGTGTCAACAAGAGGAACCTCTTTCCCTGATGCCTCTGAGGATCTACTGTTCTGTCATGATAATTGCCCAATTGTCTGTATGGGCTGATATGTCTTGAGACAAAGGAACATGGAGTAGCAATGCACTGCAGACTGATCCTTTGGGAACAGTTTTTTGGTGCCAGGTGAGGATGCAGAAATACATCTAAATCTTTACATTTACCGATGAAAGTAATAGAAATAGATAGCCAAACCTTAGAAGAAAGTGGAAATCAAACGTTAGAGGAATGGATTGTTAAGAATTCTGAGGCCAAAGAACTCAGCACATATTTACGTACCTAAACTGCTGTATGCAAGAGTTTTTGCAACTCGGTCATTCATTTGTGCTGCAATACTTAGATGCTGTTCTTGGTGCCTAACTGCTTCTTGGTAGTTTCCAAGGGACTCGTAGGACAATCCCAGATTCCCATAGGCTCGGCCTGGACAAAAATGTATATGGTTAATATGCTGCTAGAACAAATTCATTGTTGACAAGAGCCATGTGAAACTTCAATTGTCTGATAATTTCTGAGAAGAAAATGTTCACAGGCGACAATGAATTTCTGAAAAGCAGGTTATTACATTAACTTACTTGAATTTGTGTAAAAAAAGTGAGTTCGCTGAAGACAAATTACCAGAACAGTTCATGTAAAGTTTCATCCTTATGGCTTCAGGCAAGCATTGGACAAGCAAACGTTTATGACAAGCCTTTCAAAGACATGACATAACCTTGGAATGACGAGAGATAAAACCGTTTCTGAATACCAAAAGTTACCACTTGACCAAATGCTTTATTTGTGCCCTCGGTTCATAGAGAATATTTCAATCATTTATGCATTAGTCATGTTTATATTGTACTCACATTGACAGGCTGTCTTGTTGCCAGCCTCTGCAATCTGCAAGTCCATCTGATGGTACTTGAGAGCCGATTCATACTCCCCCATTTGCTGATAAACTCCACCAAGTCCACATGCAGCATCTCCTTCACACTGTTCATCTCCCATTTCTCTTGATATACTTAGTTGGTGTTCTAAACATGAGATTGCCTGTTCAAAATTCCCAAGTAGACTGTGCAGACAGCCCAGTTCACCATATGCTGAGGCCTTGGCAACAAGGCTGTTGAGTTCATGAGAAACAACAAGTCGCTTTTCAAAGCAAACCAAAGCCTGCTGTAAATTGCCAATAGCTCTGTGTGCATTTCCAAGCCCACGATAAGCTCGGTCTTGTTCATGAAGATTACATGATTGTTGAGCTAGTGCAAGAAACTGCTCATGGCACTTGATGGCCTCTTCAAAGTCTCCAAGTGCCTCATAACAATCACCAAGGTTTCCAAAAGCTTTCCCTTTGTCCCTCATTGGTACTTCTCCATATAGTTGTTCCAACATTGCTAACTGCTGTTCAAACAAACCAATAGATTCCTCAAAATGTCCCATATTCATTTTTGTGATGCCAAGGTTGCCACAGGCTTGTCCTTCTAACTCAATGTCATGCAGGTCACGACTTCTCTCTAGTTGTTCCTCATAGCATTTGAAAGCACTGAGATAATTTCCCAAGGACATGTGCACATTGCCCATATTACCATGAGCTCTACACTCTCCCTTCATGTTATTGCTCTCTTGTCTGATGTTTAGTTCTTGTGTGTGGAAGGCTAAAGCCTTGTCATACTGTCCCAACATACGATGAGCTACACCCAACGAACCATAAGCAGCAGCAAGTAGATCTTGGTCTTGGCAGTGTTTGGCAAGTTGCAACTGTTGTTGATAGACCTTTATGGCCTCATCTATATCTCCAGTCTTTAGCAGGAGGTCACCAATATTTCCCAATGCACGGAATTTGCCAGGACTATTTCTTAAAGCATCCATCAAACCTAAACATTTCTTTTGGCATTCTAAGGAGTCATTAAAGTTCTTAAGAGACTTATGAGCAAGACCTAAATTACAATATGCCCTTGCCAATGACAATCTGTTTTTCATCTCTCTTGCAAGTGACAAATCTTGTTCATAGTAGCGAACAGCTTCCTCATAATTACACAATGAGTAATGAGCATACCCAAGACTAAAACAAGCTTTGCTCTCACCTTCCATATCATGGAGTTCCTGTGAAAGGCTCAAGTTTTGCTCATAAAAGGATACTGCACTTCTGAAATCACCTCGTGCACAATGAAAGTTACCAAGATTACTGAGTGCCCTTGCTTCACTAGATGAATCTTTAAGCTCTCTGGCAATATTCAGGTGAGAGAGGTAATGCTGTAGTGCATTTTCATACAAACCAAGAGCTTGGTAGGCCACAGCAAGATTGCCATTGGTGGATCCTTCTGAGTGACGATCATTTACTTCTGAGGCAATTTTAAGTTCTAGTTTGTGGTACTTAACAGCCAATTCATGCTGACCTAGAGCACTATATGCATTTCCAATGTTGCCATAAGCTCTGCCCTGTCCAGCTTTGTCACCTAGAGCTTTGGCAATACGCAAGTTGTTATTATGAAGCTTTAGTGATGCCTCATATTCACCCAATTGATGATAGATAATACCTAGATTAGAACAAGCTCTGCTCTCTGCAACTCTGTCTCTGGTCTGCAAGGCATTATCAAGTTGCTGCTCATGGAAGCTTTTGGCTTGTGTGGTATTACCCAAGCACCGAGATGCATGACCCAGACCAGCAAAAGCACGAGCCTCTAGTGCCTTATCTGCATGCTGTTCAGCAATTTTCAACACACTGTTATGATACAATATTGCTTTTTTGAAAGTTTCTGTTGTAATGATGAGCACTTCCAAGGTTGCTGTATGCACGTGCCTCCTCCACATGACTCTTCAATTCCTTGGCCATTTTTAAGTGTTCCTGATGGCACTCTACTGCACTGTCAAAGTTGCTCATAGCTAAATAAACTGCACCAACATTACCAATTTCCGTGCTTCTGCCAGCTTATCGCCACTCTGTTTAAGTAGAAGGACACACTGTTTATGACTGTTGAGTGCATTTGGATAGTCCCCAATTGCTGTGTATACATGGCCAAGACTACTGAGTGAGGAGGCTGCAGTATCCCTGTCCTTCAGCTTCATGGCGATGACAAGCTGGTACCTATGATTTGATAATGCTTCTTTGTAATGGCCTTTGGAAAAATATGCAGACCCCAGGTTCCCATATGCACGGCACTCACCATCTTGGTCTCCTGAAAGGAAGAAATTCAAAATGAAAGTAACTTCAATCTGAACCAGTGACACCCCTACTTTTCTGTGATTATGTTTCAGGTTAGTTTCATGCGATAGATAAGCTATTTTCTGAAAACACACACACACTACTCAACACTTGGATACATTCTGTTTTCGTGTCACTCGTCACTGGTCTAGGAATATCTGTTTCCCTTGTCAAAAGTTTTGGGGAGGACCGTTACCAACAAATGAGTCTACCTAGATGTTCAAAGATTTCAGAGGTCATGATAAATATCATTACAACCAGGAGGTAACAGTTGAAACAAATACTGACATAGTATCTTTTACCATAAACATTCAGTTATTGTTTAATAATATTATGTTTTTTAATTTAACTACATATGTTACTCATGAGTTGATTACCGTCCCCAAAAAGTAATAATAATAAAATATGATACATATATGTAATGGTTGATGTAAGAACACCCATATTTTGGACAAGGTGAAGCCACTGAAGCCAATTTTTATCCAACCATGGAGATCCCCCCTGATTTCCTCCTCCCGACCAAACCGTCATGGGTGGCCATTTTGGCCACCTACGCTGAATGTAAGTGTAACTGACGTGTAGCTGACAATGTGCATACAATCTGCATACGACTTATACGACAAAGCTACAATATAGTTACGATCGTCGCCCATTCTAACAGCCAATCTCTCCCGTTAGATATACAACGCACTTGTCAATATTTTCCTGTTCCTTGTCGATATTCCCATGATTGATGCCGATGTGAGATGATCAGATTATGATTCCTGTTGATGTTACTGCGCTGTACTTACGGTATTTGCGATCCATTACGGTATAAACAGATCCCGATTGGAGCCGATTTTCATTCTTCCCCAAATCTACAAGAAGGATGTTTCCAACTTTCCAACTTCTCGTCCTCCTAGAGCATCAACCACTACTCCAACACAGAAATGCATCTACCTGCATCTCAGAAGGAAGAGAAGAAAGGCCTTTTGGGTGTGCCCATGGCTTTCAGCAGATAGAAGACTTCAGTTTGGCCGCTATGAGAGACTCATGACAGAATTGAGGTATGAGGATACCAGTTCATTTTTCAATTACCTGCAGATGCCACCTGAGATGTTTGATGAGCTGCTGAATAGCCCAGCTCCTAGACTCATCCAACAAGACACCAACTGTCGAAAAGCCCTGGAACCTGGGTTCAAACTAGCTGTAACTCTCAGACATTTGGCATCAGTACACTTCACTCTCTTGCCACTCAAAGCATACCATTGACAACCTCATACCCAAGGTTTGTAAGGCCATAGTTGAGCACTACAAAGATGAAGTCAACTCGTGTCCCGTAACTGCCGAGGGTTGGAGCCAAATTAGCAAACAGTTTGAACTGCCTCATGCTGTTGGAGCCCTAGATGGCAAATAGAAGCAACAAAACCCTTTCCACATTCATAAGAAATCTTAGAGTCGATTGCTCAATTGTGACTATATCATGAGCAGTTTTGTTTCAGCAGTATTACAGCTGTATGATGTTGTTTGTGAATAAATCGGGTCTGAACCAGACAATCCAATTATTGTCACCATACGATACGATGACACATTGCAATCAGGAAACCACCCAGTTCAGGCTCTCTGTACCACAACTACAAGGAATTCTAGTGGATGCCAACTACAAACTTGTCTGGATTGACATTGGAGGTATGGGTTACATGTTAGATGCCCAGATCTTCAATGCATCTGAGTTAAAAGAATTTTTAGAAGACATTACCATTGGTATTCCAGATCCTAATGATGACATCAATATGCCCTGTTTCATAGTAGCTGATGATGCCTTTGCCCTCCGAACATACCACATAAAGTCTTATTTGAAGAGAGGAATGAATGAAGCAGAGCTCATCAACAGCTACAGAGTGTCTGGGGACAGAAGAGTTGTGGAAAATGCCTTGTCATCCTTGCCAACCGATGGCAGGCACTCCTTACTACCCTACCCTACAACAAGGACGAGGTACCCTGGGGGGATAAGTATGACGATCCTGGAAGTGCTGTTTGGTCGAAACAAGACAAATTCATGATTAGAACTTGATTGGAATTTTCTGTTCAAAATGAGATGACATTTTGACATAAGAGCTCCTAAAACCCTGGGTTCAGGACACCGAGGACTTCATTATATTTGCCACAGATGCAAGTGTGTTGCTGACAATGTATTGCAAGTGGTACAGACATGAGATTACTTCAGGAATAAGAGCAGAGTCTCCTCTGTAGTCTTTGCCCGAGACCTTGCAAGCAATCATTCATCTTCACACAATGGCTGATCATCACATAATGTGATCACAAACCCTTTACTGAATCATCACAGAAACGATGTATTACAACTGGAACGCTATTTCACAATGGTTAATACTGAAGAAAGTCTTTCAGAGAATGGACTTCAAGATACAGGTCAAAATACAGTCCTCAGAAGCGTTATAGATTGGAGAGCCATCCAAAACGAAATCAATGAAATGGAAACTCATTGAAGTGCCCATAGTTATAGGAAGTGCAGACACCCAGGCAGACCCAGGCAGACGCAAGCAGGCCCAGTCTAAAAAATTGCCGACACCCACGCAGACCCAGGCAGGCCCAGGCCCAGTCTCTGGAAGTGCAGACACCCAGGCAGACCCAGGCCCAGTCTCCGGAATTTTGGACACCCAGGCAGACCCAGGCAGGCCCAAGCAGGCCCAGTCTCAAGAATTGCCGACACCCACACAGACCAGGGCAGGCCCAGGCCCAGTCTCAGGAATTTTGGACACCAAAGCCCAGGCCCAGTCTCAGGAAGTGCAGACACCCAGGCAGGCCCAGGCCCAGTCTCAGGAAGAGCAGACACCCAGGCAGACCCAGGCCCAGTCTCAGGAATTGCGGACACCCAGGCCCAGGCCCAGTCTCAGGAAGTGCAGACACCCAGGCAGACCCAAGCAGGCCCAGTCTCAAGAATTGCCAACACCCAGGCAGACCCAGGCCCAGTCTCAGGAATTAACGACACCCAGGCCCAGGCCCAGTCTCAGGAAGTGTGGACACCCAGGCAGGCCCATGCCCAGTCTCAGTATGTGCCGACACCCAGGCAGGGCCAGGCCCAGTTTCAGAGAGTCCTGATACCCAGGCAGGCCCAGTCCCAGTCTCATGAAGTGCCAACACGCAGACAGGGCCACGCATTTCAAATCAAGAACATCAATGTGTTATGTGGAAGCTTGATGCTGGTCAGTCTCTGTTCGCTGTTGCAAAAGCTTTTAACTGCTCATGACAAACAATGTTTACTCTTAGGATGAGATTAGACACCATAATGGACCAATTTTAACACCTCTTCATCACTGCATCTGACTGGCGTGGGCCACAAGACACATAACATTAAATCAAAGAGAGTGAATTCAGTTGTCTTCAGCGACGAATCTCGATTCACATTGAGATTTGCCGAGGGCAGGGCTTGAGTGTACTGAAGGCGAGGTGAACGTCAAGCAAGTCCGTGAAGTGGATAGATCTGGTGGCGGAGTCGTAATGGTGTGGGGTTTATTTTGCGAACATGGACGTTCTCCCCTTCTTGTTGTTCAAGGGAACTTAAATGCTGCCCAGTACAGGGATCAGATTTTTAACCTGTCCTGCTTCCATGTATACAGACATGGTTCCAACAAGACAATGCTAGATGGCATACCACAATTCTAACACTGAATTTTCTATGAAATGGAGCTATTCAAGTTCTCGATTGTCCCTGACCTCAATCCTATCGAACACATCTGGGACGAGCTGGGTCAACCTGTTCATCAGCAAGCCTATCCAACATTGGAAGATCTTCAACGTCACCTTGTTGAGCAATGTCTTCCTCAGGGTGTGTTTACTAACGTTCTAGGATCCATGAGAGATGTTGCGTGGCTGTAAGAGACGCTAGTGGCGGCCACAACCCTTACTGAAGACCTCAATCGAATTGTTCTCCACACTGTGAACTACAGTTTGAAGGGCACCCTGACATCATGAATGTAATCGACTTGTTTTTTGCTTTCCTGTGATGTCAAGATGTTCTGTGCACAGCATACAACTAATATTATTGTCTTAAACCTAATATTAAAAACCTAGTCTAAAAAATCCTGAGTGTCAAGTTTTCAGTTTTGCTCAGTATATAATATTAGTTACTGACACTTTTAGACAGATTGCTGAAAGGTTTGATTTAAAAGCACGATACAAACAACACATCTCACCTAAAGACTTTGATACGGCCAGGTCTTGTTGCATATGGTAGATGGCCTTGTCCATGTTGTTCATTGCCCAGTATGCACTGCTCAGTGCTGAGAACACTGAACCTTTCAGCTTGAGACTGCATGTTCCAATGTGAAGTGCTGATTCTAGCATCAATAAAGAAGACTCATAGTTTCCGGCTGCCAGTAGTTCTTGCCCAATCACAGAGATGATGACGAACGGACTTCTGTGCAGTCTTAACTTCTCCAGCTGCAGGAAGGTTGGAGCCAGCTTATCTGAAATACCATCACAGAGATTATTGATGTTGGAATCCCCAAAAGGAAATAAGAAGCTGAAAGATTAATTTGTTGGACATTTGATGACATTGATTTAACTAACAACAATGACTGCATAAAAACATTCTTCATCAGGAAAAGATATGATCTTCTTATTTTCATGTCAGACTGGCAAAGTGATAACATGTTTACAGTTTCCAAGCTTAAATTAAATTCTTTGAATTATTTACATTGATAACCACTGTGTAATAATTCCCTGGAATACATTACTTAGATTACATCAAAGCCATATTTGACCTGAAGGCTTGGTGGGATCTAGCATGTAGTAAATTGGGATAGCTGACAGTTAATGACAAGTAAACACAAAGAAACATTATTATAAGACTCCATTCTAGGTGTTGATCAAACTGGTGATCTCTTTCAGTTCCACATCCAGTGACCTGAATGTCAATAATCTGACACCACAGCTTTCTATAATAGCATTTTCAGGAATATAACTCATAACTTATCCATCATCAGCATATTCAATAATCAACAAGAAAAAATTAACTTTGGTTGTTGTTAATTTTGGTTACAGAGTGTGAAGAAATATGTAATTTTTATGATAAAATTAATATTTTATACTTATCCTGACTCATGCTTATTTGCTTTCCCATCCTCTCTTCCGAATGGTCAAGTGGAAACTTGAATCCCTTCAATTCCCTTGAAGCGAACGTACAATCACTCACCCCGAATTACCTCCCTTATTTCCCGCCAAAAAGGTGACCTCAGCATGCCTCTGTCCTCACTCTCTCCCGATATAAGCCCCACGCAGGTTTACAGGGAAACCCGTGTGGTGGGAGGGGACGGTTGGGAGGGCTTCATCTCATGAGTCAGGATAAGTATAAAATATTAATTTTATCATAAAAATTACATATTTTTCCTTATCATGACTCATGCTTATTTGCTTACTAAATCCGACGGAATCGGTGGTGGGTCGATTCCCTGCATGATTGTCTTCACGTTAGCATTCGCTTGATATATATATAACCCCTGGGAATTTTCTTCTTCTGCCGCTAACTTCAATATTTCTTGATGCTTGTCGGGGAACCACCTTCTTATACATTCGTATTAGAAGTTAACTTCTTACGTTTTGTGGATTTAGTATACTAGACGCCTGGTTGTCTAGATATCTGCAACGACCCAATATGATACGGTAAGAACTTTACCGAAACTGGAATCGCGACCCATCTGTTAAGGCAAGAACATTACCATAACTGAGTCTATGTATCACTCATGCGCTGACTTATCTCGAAAGTCAGGGGAACATGGACTCTCAGCCGGTGGCAATGGACAGTTGCCTGGCGTCAACGAGTCTGCGTGACAAGGGTGAGTTTCTTTAACGTCTGGCCGGTACAGTGAGTTGTTGCGCTACGACTAGAGGGCCGAACTGGTGTATCCCTGATACATCTTCTGTGGAGATGTCTCTCAGGTAGTGATTAGCGAAGACAGTGTCTGACTTCCAAAAGCAGCCTTCCATTATAGATGATGTAGAGCAGTTTCCATGTAGAGCGAGTGTCGAGGCCAATCCTCTAACTTCATGTGGGTTTGATGCTCTTGGAGGCTCTAACCCTGCTGCTTAATAGGCTCTTAGGGTCACCGCTCTGATCCAGAAGGAGATCGTTGTACGGGATACTTCTACAGTCGTAGCGGTTGATAGCGGGATGAATAGATGCTTGAACTTCTTTCTTCTCGTAGCAGAATTCTGCAAGTAGATTCTCAGCGCTCTGACCGGGCATAAAGACAAATCTTGAGTGTCTTCTGGACCCAGGATTGTTGATAATGACGGAACGTAGAACTGACGATCCAGTTGGCCCGGTAGCTGGTTCTTGGCTATAAAGTCCCATCTAAGGCCTAGATGGACTGCTTCCCTTCTTCCTGTGTCGAATCTCATACGGCTGAAGTCAAGGGCGTGTATTTCTGACATCCGAGCAGCAGTAGCCAAGGCGAGGAGGAATATCGTCTTTTGAGTTAATAACTCAAATGTCGTCTGCATCAGCGGTTCGTATACGTCACTGATGAGGTGCTGCAACACTATGTTGAGGTCCCATGCTGGTGCTCTGAACTTCTGTTGTTGATCTTCCAACTTGAAAGATCTCAGCAGGGCCACTAGTTCAGGCACCTTCGTCAACTTCACCTCTGTCTTCATGGTGATGACCGAGCTGATTGCTGCAAGGTATGTAGACAGCGTAGTGGACCTCAGATGACACAAGTAGTCAGCTACTTGTGAATGTGTCGTCTTCCTGGCCGTGAACCCCTGTTGAACAGCATACTGGTCAAAACTTCTCCACTTGTCATCATACAAGTTACGTGTAGATCTTCATAGAGCCAAGGTCACAGCCATGGCTGCTCTAGTGGAGTAACCTCGATTCTTCAAGCAGTAAGTGATATGCTCCATACGTGTAACTGGAATGCTTCTGGGTTGCCGTGACACTGCTTGACGTGAGGATGGACGAGTAGGTTCGGCCAATCTGGTAATCGTAGAACTGGTTTGCCGTGAAGATCTATGAGGTCTGGGAACCATAGTCTCGCTGGCCAATAAGGCGCTACCAAAATCAGTTGTAGCACCCTCGTCTGGTTGATCTTGCGTAATACTTGAGGTAGCAAGAAGGGTGGAGGGAAGGCATAAGCCTTCATTCCCTCCCAGGATATGGCTAAGGCGCCAACAGCCCATGCCAGCGGGTTTGGCACTGGCGAGATGAATGTTGTCACCTGCTGGTTGAAACGGGTTGCAAACAGGTCAATGAGGGGACGGCCTAGTTGTGTTGTTACCCACTGGAACACTTCTGGATGTAACTTCCACTCTGTGGGAGAAGGCTGTACTGGTCTGGATAGTGCGTCGGCTAGGATGTTCTTTGCCCCTGGGATGTGGCAAGCCCTCATCTGCAGGTTGATTTCGTCTGCGATGTCGAACAGATGGAACGTCAGTTGAAGCAACAGCGCTGATCTCGTGGACCCTTGCAGAATTATGTAAAAGGCCACCGTAGAGTTGTCCGTGACCTGATCTTCTAACTGCGCCTCCCAATATAGAACTGCTTTCAGTTCTAGCTGGTTGGTGTGCAGGCTCTTCTCTGTTTGTGACCACTGCCCTGCTGCAACCTCGTCGTTGAGATGTGCCCCCCATCCTTGGAGGAATGCATCCACGTAGAGATGAAGATCGTAATCTGGCTCTCTCAAACAGGTTCCGCCGCAAACATTCGATCTTACTGTCCACCAAAGCAAGTACTGCTTTAGATGTTGCGGGATGGCGAACTTCTGGACATCGTCTAGATGAGCTATCAGGAACCTCTGTAGTGGTCAAAGTTGCAATCTTCCTCTGCGTGTGAGAGCCTGTGCCGATGTTAGTAGACCCAAGAGTCGCTGCCACGTTCTTAAGTCTAGTGGAGAGTTGAGGGCGTCTGGTATGTACGACTGGATGCTCTGCCATCGGTCGTCTGGTACCAGGATGCGTCTCCATGGCCTGAATCATCCTACAGGTGATGGTGCCAGCAAAATCTTCAGCATTGAGGACCTCAGCGTTCGTAATCGGAAGCTGCTGTGGGATGACTGCGATTGACTCGTCTGTCGAATTCGCTGACGACATAGCGCTCTCAATGCTAACGGGTTTTCAGCTGACTTCTGCTGCCTCTGGCTCTGCAATGGCTGTGGTAGCCTGCCAACAAGAAGATGCACCATCTTCGAAGATCTCTCAGCATCACTGCCAGGGGTAGACTGCGACGATGACATCGGCGACGTCATACTTCTAATCTGCTGGGAGCGACTGCTCCTTGCCCTTACCTTTGGTGGGACGGCTTCTCCTCCTACCCCTGCCCAGCGGCCGAAGCCAGCCAGCAGACTCGGGTGTAGGCTGCACCCCGGAGGAGGAACCCCCTTAATGAGGCGCGGGGGCGACAAGCCCACGGATGCTCCAACAAGGCCTTAGAGTCCTTGAAGGAGGTAGCTGCAGCAGCAGCCTCCCGAATGACCTGCTGAGCCCCAGGAAACAACGTCGCTCCCAGACAGAACGGAAGGGCCAGCAAGGTCTGCTGTGTTGCTGCCGAGTAGCGAGAGGTCGACAGCCACAGCTTGCGCATCCCCATGACTGCGCACATCACCGTAGACGCCGAGGACCGCAAGCAGTCGCGCGCTAGGTGGGCCTGCACTTCGGACAACTGGCGCAGCAGAACAACATGCGGGGACACATCCCCAGCGTTCCCTTCAGCCTCAAGGGCCGACCTTTGGATAGAGGAAAGGTAGGCCTCGTGGATCACCACCCTGCTGCATGGCATTCCGATATACTTCCTCATAAGTCTGGTAAGCCTGCCATAGAGGGGCGCCCGCAAGTGCAAACAGTGGTACTAAACGCCCTTGCTTGGCAGGGTACCGCGGCCTGGGGAATGAATTCGGCAATACGTTGCCGCACCTCCCGGAGAGCCGTTGAGAAACGGAAAGTGCCCTCCGGCTCCTCGACCTCCCCAACGTCCATAGACTCGGCACCCGAGCCCAAGTCAGGATCCGGATCTCCTCACGAAGAGGATCCAAACCCCGACCCGGTGTGAGGCCGAGCACCAGACACCGAGGGAAGGGCAGAGCCGAAGGTAATCCCCACTCCGGCAACCGACACCACACTCGAACCCCGGTCCTGAGACACGGAAGGAAGACCAGGCAGAACTGGCTCCTCCGGACTCTCATGGGGGGGCGGGCGGGGCAGCGCAGGGAACGGAACCCCAGGAATCCTAGACTTTTTTGCTTTAGACGGGAGGACCTCCTGGGTCAGTTCCCCTCCCACCTCTCGCAACTCTTTATAGAAGAGAAATTCCGCTTCTGGGCCCGAGGGGAGACGGCCATGCAGAGTTCATAAATGTCGGGATGGTGGCCGACTTTTTCAAGACAACATAAGCACTTATCAGCTCGGGGGATGCTCTGCCCACAGACAGAACATGCAGTAAACGCCTGAAAACAAACACGCAAGCATGTAGCTAACAGCGGAGACAGCAGCATAAATATACACGTACAAAACATTGAAAATTACGTGAATGCGACCACGGGAAGAAATACTTGGTTTATAACGCAATATGACAACCACGTGGCACGCTAAACTTCCCACCATGGAAAAGCAACACGTGCGTAAACCACGGGAAAGCTAGCATAAAAATTTAATACAAAGTCACAATTATGAGAAATAACCGACTGCAAAAGTCTTATAAACTGTTCCGTCAAGGACAAATAAAGACCATACATACAGGTGAAGTCTCAGACATTATTCTCTTTAGAACAAGATATTCAGCAATGGCAACTCTACACGTCTGTACGGTTGAGTGACAGCAGAAGGAATGATGATATGGGCCTGGGTGCTTACCTGGTTGGCTGCGCGTGCGTAGCAGGGAGGTAACTCCACGTGGTGGGGGCCGTATAATAGATAAAAAAGATTTTATTTATTGTACAATATTTTTATTAAAACATTGATACAACTGTCACAGGACATTTTCAGCCGCAGAAAATGCATATATGTACCCCAAGGACGATCTCTCTGAAAAAGAATGAAGGGATTCAAGTTTCCACTTGACCGTTCGGAAGAGAGGATGAAGGATGAGAAAGCAAATAAGCATGAGTCAGGATAAGGACAAAGATGAACGCTGTAACACTTTCTTAACAATGTACATAACAAGCATATGTTTATGAAACTATGAGACTGGCAGCATAGTGAGGAGTACATACAAGTTGATTCAGCGCCATATGGGACCAGCCTCCCCCCGTTTTGGTTAGACTGCAGTACACATTATGCACAGATAAAAACGCTCACAAGAAGGGAAATGCACAGCAGGTACCCTAACTCTCACCTCTCTTACCTGATACAGATCAAATATCATTATGATGAAAACATTATCAAATATAAATTTTCATTATGGCTGTCTTGGCAAACCTCAAAATCATATCATTCTCTATAGCAGTGTTTGAAATAAGGACCGTCCGACCGCCCGAGACGGGCTAGATTTCTGTCGGATGGTCTAAATTTTACAGCTAGCCAGCCCGATGGCGGGTGAAAGAAAATATTCAGATAGCGTGTCCAATGGCACTGTCTATTTAGTTTATAAGAAGGACTGGTTAATTCTCTTCTGGGTTGGTAAGTTTTTGAAGTTACCAGCCCAGATGTCTGACTGGGTTTTTGGTTTATCTCATACACTGTCTATAGGGCTGCTTAAACAGCTATGTAAAACAGACAAATGCATCCCTACCTCGAAGGGGACATGTTATTGCTGCCTGTGACAATTCAGCCAGTAGAACAACATTGCTCGGTTCTTGTGCCAGTCCAGCAGCAAATGCTGCCAGAGCCTCCCCATACTGCCCCAGGTGTTTCAGTGCCACTCCTTCCCGTAGGTAGGCCTGAAACAGTAACAAGTAGCATGTATGCAAGAGACAACTTCATACAAAGTACTGACAACTGAGTGATGCAAATGAAAAATGTAACTACATTTCGTAAAACTGGAAATTGGCACAACTGGCATATCTTATAATGTTATTGTTTCAATGTAGATTAAGCATACATCATGTATCAGAATTTCAAATGACTATACTTCAAATTATATATACTATATGTTATATTTGGGAATTAACACTTTCTTAGTAAAGTACAGATTCTAGTACTTTTGTTGGGTTGAGTCCCATCCAGGATTCAAACCCACACCCTCAGAGTCGGGCACCTACCTAATTGCCAGCACACAAGGTCAGCTGCCTAACCCGCTCAGCCACCGCAGCTTCCACAAAAATGGAAGTCGGACAATTTGTAGTCTAGACTTCTGATTTTGTGTACCCCTCTGATAAGTGTAAATTGGCATGGCTCTCACGGTCAAAAGATATGATTACACAATGCCATTTTGATTTAGAAAGTGGTCAAATGTAACATAAGTTATATTTGGGATTACACTTTCTTAAATTATATGCTTAATCTGTATATCTATCAAACTTCTTTTTTGAGTCCATAGATTTTTATTATCTTCATTGATAAGGTTCTAGAAATTTTATGGAAAAAAATGGTGGACAAGGTATAAATGATAGTTTTAATGTGGATAATTTACATGCTTTGTTCTTTGCATATAGTGTTTCCAGGATTGCAGACACAGCAAGTAAATTCTGTTATATGTAAAAGCGGTGACATGAAATCAAAACAGTATAATGTTCATTTATGTCATCAGTAAAATACACTTGACTTTTGTAAATCCAATTTTCTATACCATAATAATGTTACATAAAAAGACTTCATACTGCAGTTGTCTTGAAGTACTGTTGAAAGCTATATAGCCTAGGCATGACAGTGTATTGGTTGTGAGAAAAGATGTTGACATATAGGATTTATAAGAGCTGTGTTTGTTGCCTGAACTGATAGCAAGTGATTATGTGCTGATGCATTGTGTTGTCTCCTCAGGTGTAAAAGTTCAATTCATGTTCACTTATGCTTGGAGTTCTCGCTTCACAGGGTAAAGACAAGTTGCCAAAGCAATAGACTCAGGACAACCTTAGTCTAAATAACCATTTGATTCCAAGATATACTAACCAAGTTGACATGACATGTCACAGTATATGTCTCCTGACAGGCAGCTATCCTGAACAAGCTGTAACTATATGTTTATATTTACAGGTTAATTCAAGTAACACTTTCAGAGAGCAATATTTCAAGTTCCATACCAGAATCTTTGGATCTGAACTTTTAAAATGCATCACTTTACTTGGTATTTTTGGTAAATTAAGAAAAGATCAGTACAGCACAAATAACAAGTGTAAGTTGGCATGGCTTCCGATGGCAAATATAACTTTTTGTTTTGCTTAAACAATGATATTATCACTGCATATGAGCACTTCTTTATCAGGGGTAAACAATGTGACTCAAGGGGCACATTCTTTGAGTGTAGGAATTTTCTCTCTCACAAATGTAACCAACAGTCATTGCTTGTCTTGTAGGATAATTTAAATAAAGACTGTATTAAATTTAGATGTCAAATTTTGAGGATAAAAAAATGCAGTCTGTAGAAGGGGGTCATCTTTTCTACAGGTTACATTTTCGTCAAACTTTTATTCTGGTGGTAGGAAAATGACACTGTATCACTTCACATGAACGAACAAAAGTAAAGACGTCAAAATTTGCAAATAAACTTCACCAGATAAGCTTATTTACCTTTTAAGGTCTAATTTGTTTTTGCTAGGCATTGTATTATATACAGGGATTAAGATTACTGCATGTATTAGTCTTGTACAAAGAGCTGGAAATAGCAATCAGCTGTGCAAATGATTCCCCGCTATCTGACGGTGATTTAGTCAAGACGTACCCAATAATATGATCAATTCAGATACAGTGATCGGAAAAATATAGTATCTGAAACTATCATTCTACCAAGAGAAATATATTCTAGCATTGTGTCATTTTAATTGCAGGGTTTGCTCTATAAATGTAAATTATAATCATAACTAAGGTTATGCGACAGAACTTTGGTGTATTGCCGGACAGGTTTTATACATGAAACAATTTGAACTGTCACTGATATGGTTCCGCACGATCTCAGTATTTCCAGTTACAAGTTTGTTGATACGTGAGTGTCCCAACATCAAATATGACTTTTAACAAAACAAAATATATATACAAATTTTCTGTCAGCTACACCATTTCGAGACGCGAGTATATGCAGTATGTATATCATTGTATGTGATTGCTATGATTAATGTGGACTGAAGTTATAAGTATCAGATGGACCAAAGTTAATAAAAAAACATTCTTGAATGACATTTTGAGTAAAATTAATGAACTAGATTGCAAACATAAGTCCAGATATGCAAAGAACATGTTTTATTAAACGTTAGAATAAATGGATTTACTTGCGTAATGTAATACAGATATGTTGGTAGTCTATTTCCGATGACTGCTGACGATGAGCAGAAGAGCTTCAGCTTATGTACGGAACATACCATTTTCATACTGATTTAAAGGGTCAAGTAAGGACCTCTGCTTATTTATGAGATTGGCTTATCTACGGTAATATACAGTATTAATTACCGATATACAGTGTTTCCGCTGGGTATTTTTTTTACCGGCCACAGTGTCCGGCGATCATTTCATTTTCCGGTCCTGTACGCAATCTGGCGGTCACAATTTATATAAGAGTTATGCAATGATTCTTTAATTCAATAAAGACAATAAAACCATACCTTTTAGAGTTTTCTGTTTTTATTTCGGAAAATGACTCTTGCTTTTTCGATGTTCTTTTCTCCTGCGTGCATGTTTAATGTCATGAGAGTATTCAACCGATCCTGTGACAGTCGATTGCGTCGGGGATTGTGAACCAGATTTTGGAGGCTGAACCCCCTCTCTGCAGCCACGCTGCTCACTGGGATTGTCATGGCAATCTTTGCCAACACAGCAAAGTCTGGGTAAATGTCACCATATTCCATAATAATGGCGCGACAAGTTGTTTCCAGTGAAGTGGTGCCGAGACCACGGACAGTTGTTTTGTAATGGCTGAAGTCTTTCCTAGCACGGTCGCCATTGACAACGCCTGTGACATCATTTTCCTCTCATCCAATCACAGGGCTGAACTGAGTTATCAACACGTCAAGGGAATCCCGGCATTATCGCGACAATGTCGCCTTGTGATTCAGGAAATCGAATGGGGTTCAGAACCTTATCAAGGCATGTCAAAACATGTAAACTCTCCTCTGGAAATCTAGCGTGTAGATTACTGCATAGTTCTTCAATAAATCCTTTTCTCATGTTTTGAAATGCACGAATAGAACCAGCATCTGCGTACTTGAGTTTCACGCCCCTGAAATATCCTTTCTGGAGATTTTCTGTGAAATACTTCTCACTTTCGCCTGGAGTTGTTATCAACTCCATCAGTGAAATGCAAGTTGAATTTACTATTGGCATAACCATGCCAATGTTGAGATTTTCTTTCTGAAATATCTTTATCAACTTGTCCATGTAGTACAAGATATCCGAGAGCATGTAAGTGGTGGCAATGAACGAATACGTTTGGATCTTCTTCTGAATATTAACAGCTGCACTGTTATTTCTGTTGGCGGCCTCCTCTTCAATTTCCATAACGAGGGCTGGCCAATTGTTTTTTGCACTTTTGACGGCGTTTCCCACAGACAACCATCTGACACTGCATGGTTGTTTTAAACTTGAAAAGTCTGAATCCTCCAAAACTTGCGATAATTGGCGAATCGGTTATACCGAGTTGCTGAATATTCCTACAGTTTATAAATGTCATTCAGTGTCCGTCGATATTCTGCTACTGTTTTAGATACTTTTGCAGCGTCTGCAGACGCCAGTGCCACCCTATGTGCAATACAATGCACGTGGATCATGTAAGGGGAACCCCCTTCATTCATTCTAAGACCAACACCGCTTCTCTTCCCCGTCATAACGGCTGCACCGTCTGAACCCAGTCCAATAACCTTTTCAAGAGGAATATTCCATTCTGCAAGTACTGCGCCGTTGCTTTTATTTGTCACGCATTCTGCTGTACCACTGTGAACGGAGTAGTTTCCAATAAATAGTGTTTCTGGCAACCCATTTATGCGTTCAAAATTTTCACAAATATTATAAGTTTTTTTCAACTGTCACATTTACAGTCTCATCAATGATGATTCCCACAAACTCACTTTTAGAAATTTTGTCTTTCATTTCATTCACCGTGCTTTTTTTAGCAACGCATCTTCCATTTCTCCAATGCTATCGAATGTGTGTAGACATCACCAGTCAAACTTGAACAGCCATTTTTTTCTGTAACTCGATCAATCCAGAAAATTTAACAGTCGCCAAATTTTCTTGTGCCATGTATAATACAGTTCTCATCATAGCTGTTAACTTTGCATCAGATTTCTCAGTTGCAGCGTTCAGATGCGTAGTCATTGCATTTTGATGAAAACTTGTTGTTACAGCATGATGATGGGAAGCACTGTCACGCGATGTTCTCTTAATGCAGACTTTTCAAATTTATACATCCTTTGGTGAATCCATTCACTTTTGCTGCATGTTCGCATATTTTACAGAACATTAAAACACTTCCACTGTCATCCTCGTAACGAAGCCATTTGAACTCTGTTAGCCACTCAGAATTAAATTTGCGTATTTTAGCTTTAGAGTTCCCACTTGAACAGAGGCTTTCCCCTTTATTGAGTCGCTTACTGGTTTCTACATCTGTTCTCAGTTCATTTTGATCGTCTTCCGATTCACAAACCTTTCTTTTACCACCGAAGAAAGTGGAAAGCATCGTCTGCTTTTTACTGGCCATTTTCACGTTTGACAGTCACCATGTGCTTTTAACAATCTGATACGATCGTACATTTCCGCGACAATTTGTAAGCCTACATATTATTATAAGGGGACGAGATACAAAGAACACACAAATTATTCAGAATGACTGACAAAAACATTGACCAATCACATTTCGTACATTACGTCACGTGATTTGGTTTGTTTACGAGACGAAATCGTAAGTTCTCGAAACTATATTTAGATAGAAATTATTCTTGAACGACTTCTCGTTGACATTGATATACATGACATGACTTGTATTATGCATTTTATGATTTTATGTTTACCGGACACTTATTGCTCCACAAATACTTAAACTCATCCATTTTAACTCATTATACTATCAACTCACTGCCAATTGTGTTCATGCTCATGTGTGTAATGGTGAATTTATGCATAGCACAACAGTCCTCATCATCTGACCAACTGCTTACTGTTACCTGACCAGTACCTGGTGTGAGTTAATACACATCTGCGGTTACCAAGACAATGCTGAAAGTGCAAACTAGATAAGCTCAAAGAACATTTAGTTCCACTTAGAATCATAAATGTTTGACACAGATAATAGTAAATTTGACTGAATCCAAGTACAATATCAAATATCAATTAAATACAATAAAGGAAGTTTTCTGCACTGGTCATCACTATTGAATATCCATGAACCTGGAAGTCGGTCTCACATGTTGGACTCCAGTGATCTGTAATGGGGGTCTCAACCACAGAACTGTTAGTAGAAACCCTCACTGCATCAGCATCCTGATTACACTGATAACAAGCCAGCTAGATTCGGCTAAAAATCAATCAATCAAATGTCAAAATGAATGAATTCAAATTGCACTAAACGACATGGTGTCAGTCACCAACATGATGTTCTACCCACTGACCAAACAGTTTGTATGTAAATATGTTGCTATGTTCTACCCCCTGACCTGACAGTTTGTATGTAAATATGTTGCTATGTTCTACCCCCTGACCTGACAGTTTGTATGTAAATATGTTGCTATGTTCTACCCCCTGACCTGACAGTTTGTATGTAAATATGTTGCTGTGTTCTACCCACTGACCTGACAGTTTGTATGTAAATGTAAATGTTCTACCCCTCACCAAACAGTTTGTATGTAAATATGTTGCTGTTGTACCCACTGACCTGACAGTTTGTTCTACCCTGACCTGACAGTTTGTATGTAAATATGTTGCTGTGTTCTACTCACTGACCAAACAGTTTGTATGTAAATATGTTGCTGTGTTCTACCCACTGACCTGACAGTTTGTATGTAAATATGTTGCTATGTTCTACCCACTGACCAAACAGTTTGTATGTAAATATGTTGCTGTGTTCTACCTACTGACCTGACAGTTTGTATGTAAATATGTTGCTGTGTTGTACCCACTGACCAAACAGTTTGTATGTAAATATGTTGCTATGTTCTACCTACTGACCTGACAGTTTGTATGTAAATATGTTGCTGTGTTCTACCTCACTGACCTGACAGTTTGTATGTAAATATGTTGCTGTGTTCTACCCACTGACCTGACAGTTTGTATGTAAATATGTTGCTGTGTTCTACTCACTGACCAAACAGTTTGTATGTAAATATGTTGCTGTGTTCTACTCACTGACCAAACAGTTTGTATGTAAATATGTTGCTGTGTTGTACCCACTGACCTGACAGTTTGTATGTAAATATGTTGCTGTGTTCTACTCACTGACCAAACAGTTTGTATGTAAATATGTTGCTGTGTTCTACTCACTGACCTGACAGTTTGTATGTAAATATGTTTGTATGTAAATATGTTGCTGTGTTCTACCCACTGACCAAACAGTTTGTATGTAAATATGTTGCTATGTTCTACCTACTGACCTGACAGTTTGTATGTAAATATGTTGCTGTGTTGTACCCACTGACCTGACAGTTTGTATGTAAATATGTTGCTGTGTTCTACTCACTGACCTGACAGTTTGTATGTAAATATGTTGCTGTGTTGTACCCACTGACCAAACAGTTTGTATGTAAATATGTTGCTGTGTTCTACCCACTGACCAAACAGTTTGTATGTAAATATGTTGCTGTGTTGTACCCACTGACCAGTTTGTATGTAAATGTTGCTGTGTTCTACCCACTGACCAAACAGTTTGTATGTAAATATGTTGCTGTGTTGTACCCACTGACTAAACAGTTTGTATGTAAATATGTTGCTGTGTTGTACCCACTGACCAAACAGTTTGTATGTAAATATGTTGCTGTGTTCTACCCACTGACTAAACAGTTTGTATGTAAATATGTTGCTGTGTTGTACCCACTGACCAAACAGTTTGTATGTAAATATGTAGTAGACAGGATGGTGGTACGGGACCAAGGTAGCTAAAGCTTTATTACATAGATAAAGCTTTAGTCGGATACCTTATTTTTACTGTTATTACCTATACAGAAAGCCTCATTTCCTAAATAATGCTTTAGTTGGATCAAGCTATGAAAGTGTTTATTTGATCTATGTCGTGTTGACGGGAGGTAATACTGTGTCATACGGTACGATCAACAATTCTTCTCTCACAAACCCCCTCCCTGGCCCATCCCTCAAGTAGTACAAGTTAGGTTCGCCGGCTTTGATGTCAACTTTATCTATGACACTATGTCACATTGACCTCAACGAAACAGTTTAACGTGAATCGCCTAGGATCTCTTTGGTGTTTGTAATAAAAGCTTGCTGGGCCTTTTTCACCCCTTGTTCTATATACTTTTTTTTCTCGTCCTCACTGATAGCAGCAGACTTACGAGACTTGGATCGAATCTCTTGTTTCATTTTGTTATATTTTGTGAGTTCGGATAGGATCAAAACGAAACTCCTCCTCTGAGATTTTGTTGTCAGTGAGTGCGGCTGAAATACGATTCGCTTACTGTGTTCAGCTTTGCTTCAGCTAGAATTCTAATTTCATCATGCTTCAATGCCTTACGATGCAGTCTGCGTGATGTGTATTTAAAATATCAACCCTAACACTCCTGTCACTCCAGCCGTTATTTCGAGTCCCATCACTATAGGTACAGCCACGATGGTGGTTAATAACCCAACACCTGTCACCCCTAGACCCATGCTGGTTGTCATAAGGGCAGTGTCAGCCCCGTCCACGGCATTGAAAACTCTATGGTATTTCTTATATAATGCTTTACGCTTGTCGCGGTCTTGTTCTAGTTGGCGTCTTACATCACATAATTGTCTCAAGCGGAACCCGTCTACGGTTTCTAAGGTCTTCGCTACTTCCTCTATGCCTGGGTACAGTCCCATCCTATAATATATATTACTAAAGATAATTTAATTGGGCTTCAGTTAATAACCGATCTAGTTTCCAACTAGTGTTCTGGTACTAGTTCAGGGATATAGTTCAATCCCGTAATGTATTTTAATTGGGTTTTATTTAACCTTCGATTAATGTACTTAAAGCCGATAATACTTAGATTACGCGTCGTGTAAAAGCGAGGTCTCAGCTCCACGTCCATTAAGGAGAGCGAACCCCATCAAGACTTGGTACAGGGCCTTTCCCCGATACCTTAATAATACAACAACGTTGGTTACTAGCCCTAATCTTTCCCAACGATATAATCATATCATCTATAATGTGAAGATACTTACCAGGCGTAGACTATCTCGAGATAGGCGTCTATGATAAATGTAAAGTTTTCCCGCATGACATTTCTAAAACCTCTTGGTGATCAAGTAATTTGATCTCTGTCTTCTCCTTAAGCCCTGGAAGTTAACATGTTGCCTGAGTGGTTTGTTATTGGCGTGCGATATATACAGTAGAAGCGGGCGACCCTGCTATGCCTGGGGGCCCGAACCAACAGCCTCTATAATTATGCCGTTGTTCTTAATTTGGGAGACAGTACCATCTTGTCTCAAAGGTGATATAAGGTCAGCGGTGAGGGTTAAGTTGAGTAACCATTCAGGCTCTTTAAAATCTGATAACGACACCCATTCCTATACGTTGTCTTTGAAGTGTAGGATGTATAAGGTGTCTTCCTCACCAGGTTGATCGAATCCCTCCGTATCCCCAAATTAGCTAAGTGTAGTGTTGGGGTGAAGCCAAGACATTGCTATAATACTATTATGATATAATTTCCAACTGGTTTTCTGATAATAGTTCAGGGGTGCACTTCACCCCATGAAGTGTATGTTGTCGGTAGGAAGATCTTGGTTAGTGATATCGTGTCTTCCACGACCACGGTGACACCCTGCAGACTGGTTTTGGAGTCGACACCCACCCGAGCGTAAGCGTTGCAAGCGTGATACTGTTGTTGTTTCCCCACGGAGTTTGACCCCTTCACGATCTCTACATCATCCCTCGATGGTTCCCTAGGTAGGCTTGGATGATCAGTGTTGAGTTAAGCGGGTAGGCTCTCCTCCAGGATCCTGACCACGCCTTCTAATTCAGACACCAACTGCAATACCACGCGTTTTGCATGCCCGCTTTACTCGATAGCATGTGGGCTGCCATACTGGCCGAGTGGGCTGATGACTACACTACGTCTCTGAGTCGGGATGTAAGCCACGAGCAGGGTTCCGTTGTTCACGACTTTGTTTAGGTGGTTGTCTTTGTTATCCGTGAACCGTGGGGAGCCGAGCCTAATATTGAGAAACCAGTCGACTTTACCCGGTAATAACACCCACTTGTCATCATCGGTGAAAACGGCGTGATATGGTTTGTTTCGGGCGACGGTAGTGCTCTCAACATCGGTTAAGTCGAACAGTTTGCCCCGAGCGATGGGTATATCATCCAGTCATCACCGGTGTTGACAAGGGTGTACTTAGTGTTGACTACCGCTCTTGAGGTATCTACTATATCACTTAGGTTGCTAGTACCACCCGGAGGGGACTTCAACGTTTGTAAATGCTGTTTTAAGTTGCAAGTACACTTTACCATCTACTCGAGTCGTCGAATCGGCGTGGTGTCCCGAGATCGGAGATCCCCACATTGATACATTTTTCAACTTCATTCCGGACCTTGTGCGCTGGTCATTTTTATGTGCAGCGTGCTACTGAGGTATCCTATATTCACGCAGATTATGATTTATATCTAACACCGATATTATCAGCTCAGGGATGTTGCCCTGGGTTAACCTCTTATACTGCGGCGGTGAAAACGACCGGTTCTGCGTCGTTGTATTTCTCCGTTTTCACCGGTACCGGCTCTCAGTATAGTGGAAGGGGTGACCCCCTTGAATGTTGTCCGTTGTGCTAACCTGGCTGAGATGAATGCACAGCTCGGATGCGGTACTAAGTCGGGTAACTTAGTGCCTGTGGCGGTAGTCGTTAGTTTTATCTCGTCAGGCGATATACGAGTGTCATCGCCAATGGTCGGCTGAGTCTTAAAGGGTTTCTTCCGTTGTTGATTAACACCACTGTACCGTTTGAGTGGTCGTTCATCTTGAGTTCGGCTCCCAATGGTTTGAAGACCTGAAATTAAACTTAGTGAACCTGCGCTGTAGTAGCCTTCAGTTATCTGATTATGCGGGTGCCACTAACGGTCAGTTTATTGTTGCTAGCGTTGATGTTAGTCCATCGTGGTAGGTAGGTGATATCGCACAGTCGCGACTTGAGTTGACCCGGCGTGTTATCGATCAGCGTCGTCAGCTGAACGGGCCTCGCAGCTCGTTATTCCTGGAAGTGTTATGTACATGTTATATAAACTCATTATATAATAGTTTTAAAACATGAAGATCGTTAATTCGCTGCGGGTTGTATTTCGCACGCCCAGTTCATAGATGTGTTCGGTCAGTATAAGTTTTCGGTGACTAACGCTAAGGTAGTTCACGCTTGGTTCAACAACCCGATGCAGTTCTGGCAGAATCAACTCAACTTCGCGGTGTGTGAATTAGCTACAGCGGGGTGTGGTGTATCCGACACTTTTCGGCGTGGACGCTGAGTCAGTCTGTGTTCACGTTTCACGTGTACTACCAGGTCAGGCATTATCCTCAAAGAGATCAGCCCCTCCCACAAGAAAAAGCGTGGAATGCAGTAAACAACCAATACGATAGAAGCGGCCCCTCTGAGCATTTGCAACTTAATTGAATCGACACTAAAACGGATTGGCGTTTGCGGGACCGAACCACGGATTGGGTATTATTATCGTTCACAACATGCCTCCTCGTGGAAGCCAGCGAAAGTTTGCAAGATTGGGGATACAAGTTAGTGTATCATCATATCACAACAAGCGAGTGGGATGACCGTTACATGGCATTCGGCGACAGTAAGGATTACCGAAGTTTAGAGTTCGAGCAGGGGGTGACTGGAAAAAGTTCATGTTGGAATCGAAAGGGTATACTGCGTGCGGCGCGAGCGGCTTGAATGACTCGATTGAGCGATGCGTGTGGGCACTGTTAGGTCGCGACGCAAAACGCAGCGTTCCAATATACTAGGTAAAGGGGACTGCTACGGCGCTCAGAAACAGTTCGTTGTCAGCGTGAGGATGCTATCAATGCTCCAGTTGATCTCCGAGTGCAATCAAAGCGCTACCAAGGCGTGTTGGAATACGCCAGGTCGAAGTCGACTTCGTGTTCGGCGATGGGACTGTACATGGCTCGGAGTGATATGCAACTGAGAGTAAAGAGTGGTGGGCTACAACAACGAAATAGTTATAGCCACGCGGGTCAAAAGTTACGCGTCAACCTCGATGTCAACGTCCCCACATCCCACCACCCACGACCGGTGAAACGGGTATAGTAGCGCCACCCCCGAGCCTAGGGTTCAACACACACACCTACAGCCCCAGCCTGCAGCCCCCAATCAGCAGCACATCGATCGTGAAAACAGCCATGGTGGTTGGTGGGTAGCTTTGGGAGCTCATTTGGTTAAAATTCCTTAGCCGCCATTACACCAGACTCGCCACGTGCGGCGATGGCTGCCCACAGGTTTTGACTAAGCCACGCGGGCAGTTTTAGCCAGAGCCAGCAACAACTTACCGAGACGATGCTACCCAGGATTCCAGGCAGGGCTTCGGCGGCCTTACCAGCCAGTTTAGCCAGAGCCTCCCCTAGTTTTTTTATCCACTCTTTTACACCACCACCACTTGGTTTACCGGGTGTACCCCCACCGCCGCCGTCAGGCGTCAGTGACACCACCAGGGTTGATATGATGAAGCCCAGTGCAGTCAGAATGCTGGCGATGGTGATGCCTTGTTCACGGAACAGGATTCGGATCCTATCAGCTAGCGTGGTGTCTTCATTTAGGACTCGATCGATGGTTTCTCGCACACGACTGATCTGAGATCGTAGGGCTTCCCGGTTCGAGGAAGCGGATTCCAACCGAGTCCGTCTCTCGTCTTCCAAGTTTTTTATTCTCTCCTCGACAATCGGCGTTTCATATCATCGCCTTCAGTTTCGGGCGAAGTTTTATTTTCTCGCCGATAAACTCGCTCATCGACTTCGTTCAGTTTACCCATATTGTTAACGAAGTTCTCCACGTACATGTTTCAAAGGCTTCGTCTAAGCCTCGCCAGTTCTCTCAGAGGAAATTCGAGACCGCAAGGGTTTGTCATGGCACGTAGTCAATATTTTCTCGATACTGTCCGGACGTTTCTTTAGCATCCCCAGTATTGGCCCTGGCTACTTGCAGATCTTGGGCGACCTTCGGGAAGTTTAGGTCGGCGCCACCGTAATCTATGAAGCCTAGTTCCCCACGGAGCAGTTGACTCCACCAGAGGCTGACTTTTGTGAGTGTTGACAAAGCATATGGCTTCCGTCTTTTTATGACATCAGCCCACGGGTAAGCCTTCAATGCATGGCGTGCCCTTCTTATCGACCATAAACTTGGAATAGTCCCTCCCCAACGGCTTGATGTTGTCTTTATTTTCAACTGCGTCGTAATAATCATCAACGGCCGACTGTACAAGTTCAGTACTTAAGGGGAACGAGGTCTCATCCTGGGCATTATCATCCCACATATCCTCCATAGGGATATACTCGGCCATTATTTAGTATTAAAACTTATATATTTCATTTATATAACAATGTACAGTAGAAAACTAGATCCTTTCAGAAGATCGAGAGAGCCACTAGGTGTCAAAGCCGCAAGGTCAGTCGGTGACCATCACCAACAATCCCAGCAAGATAGACCAGAATCAAACGCTGCTGGTTAGATTTCAAACCTTTGGCGAATGACCTCATTGTACCAGGCACTGTTAGACTGGCGTTCAACATCACGTTGACCTCCGACAACGACAAACGCCGAAGCTAGTGCGAACGTGGTCGAGCCATTATCAAGAAAACCACCATCAAGATCACCCGGTAACGAGGTGCTGAGCATCGGCGACAGCGGCGTCTTTCACTGCTACAAGGACCTCTTCTGAAAGCGAGGAGAAAGCGGCGTCAATGGCGTGTACCAGGGTATCAGTAAATCGACCAGGTCGCGCATTGGGTATGCCTTCACGGCAGACCAGTTATCCAAGATCACGGACGGTGAAAAGGCCATCGCTCAAGCGTGCGGAAACAGGTTCTGGCGTGCGCTCGACTTGAAGTTGCTTTACGGAACACAGCGTTTTACCAGGCAGCTGGGTGATAGGCTTGAATACGAGCTCACGTTTAACGACTACAGCAAAGTAGTGCGTCGCGCCCGAGCGGCGATGAGGCTAGTTATACCATAGACAACATCTCTCTGGAGTTCGACATGGTCACTAGTCCGAGCTGGCAAGGCAGGTTGAAGCCAGTACTTCGGGTAATGTAGCCATCCTGTACGATCGCGTATTAAGACATAGATCTATCGTCGCGGGATAAGAGCGACACTGTGTGGAATATCAACCTGAACGCGTGCGGGCGCGATCGATGAAAGGCATCCTGGTAGTTCCTGTGGAGGATTACGAGCCGTTCGGAGGGATAGCGAAAGTTTTCAACCGAGATCGAAAAGGTGGAAGTGACTATAGAGGGCGTGCCCAATCAGCTGTTTAGTCATGGTATGCGTGCGTACCAACAGTGGGATGAGATAAAAAAGATGCCGAGCAAACATCCATATATAGCTAAAGACCTGGACCTATCCTCCGTGCAAATCGGTGAATACTTAACCAACAAGTACGCTGTGGTTGGACATCGCGATCCACGGATGATGATAAACTGCACGGTAGCGGCCGTAGAATAGACAATGGTAGCGAAGGAATTACTATCCAGATTACCAAGAAGGCTCAACCCGCTGGCAAGTTGAAATTATATCTATATCGCTATTATGGACGCGCAACTTAATATAGACAATGGGAGATTCGTGCAAGCCATCTACTGATGGCGGTAAGCCATCATCTAGTAGGCAACTGCCTACTCATTTGCCCAGCGACCACACTGCGCCATAGTGTGCGGGCAGACTGGCTGTGGGAAGACCGCTTTCGTGTTGGATATGTTGGAGGGTACTACAGGGATGTGTTCGACCACATCGTTATAATGTGCCCTACTCTGAGCATGAATAAAACGTGCACGAAAGACCTTGGGTGATGACCGACCTGGACGCATTACAGAGTCGATCCGGGCCACGCTCTACAGGACTGGTTGAAAGCTTACCATATGAAATTTAAAGGGGAGTCGGCGTTGTTCATACTGGATCGACTGCAGATGCTCATCGCCAGATAACAAAAAGAGAGATATGCTATCGCACCTGGCCTTCTCCGGCCGACACGCAAAGCACAGCGTATGGGTACTGACGCAGAAATTCAACTCGGTGTTGAAAGACCTCCGAGAGCAGACGCGATGGGTTGCCTTATTTCACTGCAAAGACAGGGATTCGTTCGAAGAGTGTTTGCGAGAGAACGATGTGATGAGCAAATTAGAACGGGAACGGGTGAAGAAACAGCTAGCTGAAACTAAACACGCTAAGCTCGTGCTTAAGACAGACCAACCCGTGGATTATAGTGTGTTTTAGCTTAGCAATACTTAGTAAATGCTTAGCAATGCTTAGTAAATGCTTAGCAAAGCTTAGCAATGCTTAGTATAAATACTTAGCATTTAGTTATAGCTATGGCATTTGAAGTGTTTGTCGTGTTCAACTTAACTTTCATTTCTCTGTGTTTCGCTTATATCGTATATTATATAGTTAAAACTAAAACTTACTTGTTACATTATAGGATGGAGTGTGAGGAATTGTTAGAACAACTGTTGGTACCCCAATCACCACAGGTGGACGATGATAAGCGAGAGAGAAACTGGTGGCGTTGGCTGTTGGTGGCAAAGCCAAACATTACTTTGGGGAGTACACTCGGATAAAATTCACAAAATGTCAGCCCGAAGAAATCGATAAACTGTATGCGCCTAAATCTGAGGCTAGACTAGAGCGAGAGATGACAAAACAATAGGATCGGCTATGACCCAGATATACACTGGTATTGCGTCATACTTCCTTCCCATCCCCGGAGCCGACTTTACCTGTGGGAAGACCGAGAAAGACCCTTTTATCGAACACGCCTTGAGCTCTATTAGCTGCGAGCTGTACCACAAATACGGTATGTTGTTAGCCCCGGTGACGGCGGCGATTATCACGGCAAAGCATTGTCAATTTGAGAGGAAAAATAATAATAATAGTATAGATGGATGCTGCACAGACCCAGGAGACGGTGGAGACCCCCACGTTGGGGAAACCCCAACTGGAGGTGAACCCTCCCGAATTGGAGGAAACCCCCAGGGAGGTGAACCCTCCCACAGTCACCAGGCAGAAGAATCCTAAGAGAGTAGCTGCCGGTAAAAAACGGTGGTGTAACCAACATAAAATTATTAAGGTGACCCACCCGTCTCGATTATTGTTGGTTGTATGCGCAACTGCAGCCGTGGCTATCTCGTGGTTATATACACGACGCAGTGAGTCCCCTCACCCGGAATTAAAGGTCAACCCGCATATCATGCAATAAAATATATATTTTTATATCATATACATAATGTCTGAGGGGAAAACGTTAGTCAACGGCGCATACCATGCCACAGTGGTCGCCAGTCTAGCCGTAGAGGATACCGCTCGGTTGACCAAAATGGTGCTTAAACACCCGACTATCAAGCTAGATTTCAACCTGCAGGATATGGGTATGCTAATAATGAACCTTGGTATGGCGATGGCCACAAAGACATCCTAGTAAAACAAGGGATAATACCTGAAGATATTATGAAATAAATATAGGATGGCTCACGATTGCTATGATGGTCGGTGGTGCGTTAGTGAATGCCCTGGCATTTTCGGGGAGTAATTTCCTCTTCTCTAAACTACGAGAGTCACCGCGGCTGAAATACAGGCGAGAGAGAAGCGACCGATCTTCGCTATTGAGAATTTACAGGCCGCACAATCCGAAAGTGCGCTAAACAACGCCTCCAGAGGATCGATTACATTAACGAACAACTCAGGCGTGAAAACCATGCCGTTCAAACATTCCACGATGTCGACGGCCTTGGCGAGACAATACTACTTATTAACTGGTAAACGATTGGAGCCACTACAGAAGCCAGCACTTTCGCTCAGTACTACACACCATCCAAGGGACAAATGGACCGTGAACTGACCTTCATAGCACTGGGTATAGCGGCTGACTGCTTTGGTTGTGAAGCAATTAGACTAATACACATATAAGTATGCTAAACATGTATCGATCACGAATACATACTTATGGGGAAGACCGAGACATGTGGTAGGGAATGCGGTACTCATGGGTACTGTTGTTTCCACATGGGAAGTCCTAATTACTCGTGTTCTGTGTGTGGCATAGGGTCAAAGGTCACTACTGTCTATGTAAAGCTCACGGGCTTAACGTAGTCAGACATCACCTCATCTACGAGATAAAAGGCCTACATAAAAGAAGCGTGGCGATTTCTCAAGATAGCAGTGTGAGTTACCTCCCTTTGACTATGCCCCAATTAGATTATTACACACTTACTACGTATAGATATGTTTGTGGAACTTGATCCCAGTGAAGACATCGAATCTCGGGTAAAAACATACTCAAAGATAAACTAAACTTCAGATTTCAGGTAATGTTGAAAGTGGTATCGATTAAAGAGGGTGTTAAGTATACTTTCGTCCCTTCGTATGTGGGAGGACCATCACGACTCAACACCAGATAGATTGTTTTACAAGTATATCGAATACATGATCAATTTCAAGGAACACTTTATCCAACAATTCGAGTACTGGATCGAAACAGCCCATCTAAAAATAGTTGATTGGGGCTGACGGAGAAGATATATAGACGCCTTATCATTTTTCGGTGACCCAATTAGACATTAGTTATTATGTGTGTACACAATGACTACTATACAGTTCAATGCGCACTGAGCCAGCTGTAGGTAAGTATTTAAAGAGGCTGGCGCATGCATGTTAATAGGAACATAGATGTCGCAGATATTAAGCCCCTGATAGATGATAAAATAAAACAGGAACTAGCCAGTCTGGGAAGTATTAAATTTCAAATCACAGTTAAAATGACACTCGAGAAGAACGTGAGGGATGTTACCGATGCGTTCAGCCTTACTTCCGGGGTATACAAGAGGTCGTGACCCAGATAGAGACTATAGACACATCGATCGATACTAGTTTTCAGCAGATACAGGAACACCTAGAACGCTACACACACTTGGGATCCGGGTGGGCTGTAGATAAAATCGATATTGTCTATCTAGACATAGCTAACTACGTGCCATTCAGAGGCGGGTCATACCTAGACTTGCCTCCATACTATAAGAAAAAACAGGCCATAGTCAACGTTAAGAATAGAGGAAACGATTGCTTGAGATTAGCTATCAGATCAGCCTTGTTTCCAGCTGACACTCATTCGAACAGACCTTCTAGTTATCCCCAAGGCGATGGACTCAACTGGGATGGTATAGATGAACCAACCACCATATCTCAGATCACTAAAGTAGAAAAACAGAATAATCTAGCTATAAATGTCTTTGGACACGAAGACGACACAACAATAATACACAGGCTCAGCTCGTTGGTGGGGAAACGTGTTATCAATATATTCATGATCCAACGAGGTGAAAAGTATCACTACACGTGGATAAAACATTTCAGTCGGTTGTTGTACGACCAGTCGAAACACGGTGGGAAAAAACACTTTTGTATGCGATGTCTGCACGGTTTCAGCCGAGCTGATTTATTAGAATCCCACCAGGAGTATTGCCAAGGTGTGGGACAGGCGGCTATACGCATCGACATGCCCGAGGAAGGTGACAATATCCTAAAATTCTACAACCACAAGCACCAAATGTCTGTGCCTTATATCATATACGCCGACTTTGAAGCCTTGGTCAAACCTGTTACAGGTGGGACCCCCAATGCTCTACCTACAGGTGAGAGCTTCACACATAAAACACAAGAGCATGAAGCATGTGGATTTGGATACATAGTCGTCCGTTGTGACGGTGAAACGAAATCACCCGTAGTATACAGGGGTCCCGACGCGGTTGAAAGGTTTCTAAAGTGTTTGAAGGAGGAAGAAGAAATTATTAGGGAAAAGTTGCATAGAATCGCTCCCATGCGTATGACCCGAGCCGACAGGTTAGCTCACTCCCGTAGCATTAACTGTCACGTGTGTGACTCACCACTTAACGGTGATTCGGTGAGAGATCACTGTCACATAACCGGTAAGTATAGAGGCACCGCTCATAACGAGTGTAACCTCAAGCTTAGAATCAACCCTAAGACAATAAACATTCCCGTTGTCTTTCACAACTTGAGAGGGTACGACTCTCACTTAATCATGCAGGCCATCGCGAAAATCGATGGTAATATAACGATGCATCCCCAACAACATGGAGAAATATCTCTTTTCAGCTTAGACGGACTTAGGTTCATTGACTGCGTGTCAATTTCTATTGTCGTCATTAGCCAGCCTGATTAAAGCCAACGATACCTTCCCTATCACCGATCGATACACAGACGCCGAGACTAGATCTCTGCTTATGAGGAAAGGTGTGTATCCCTATGAGTACATGGATAGTTGGACTAAGTTCGCCCGAGACCAGACTACCCCCATCAGAGAATTTTACAGCAATCTGACCGACTTCGGAAATATCCGAAGATTACAAACTGCACGCTATTAATGTATGGAATAAACTTGGTTGTAAAACCCTGGGTGATTATCACGATCTGTACTTGAAGATGGATGTACTACTATTAGCCCGGCGTATTTGAGACATTTAGACGGACATGTATCAAGCAGTATAAACTAGATCCGGCATGGTATTACACCAGCCCAGGCCTGTCGTGGGATGCCTTGCTTAAAAGACCGAGTTAAGTTGGAATTGCTTACTGATTATGACATGCACCTGTTCATTGAGAAAGGCTTGCGAGGTGGGATCTCCATGGCAGCCAAACGATACGCTTAAAGCAAATAATCAATAATGTGAAGGACTACGACCCTAGCAAGCCAACCAATCACATTCTCTATCTCGACGCCAACAACCTGTACGGCTGGGCCATGAGCCAGTATCTACCCACAGGGGGATTCGAATGGGTATCATCCGATTTCGATATTATGAGCATCGCGCCGGATTCGAACAAAGGTTATATCCTCGAAGTAGACTTGGAGTATCCCAAAGCATTACACTAATCACACAACAGCTATCCGCTAGCTCCCGAACGTATGAGGGTTAACCCAGACTGGATGTCTGAATACCAACATAACTTGTTAGATAGGCGGGTGACGGGCGTTGAAAAACTTCGTGCCTAACTTAATGAATAAGACCAAATACATCATACACTATCGCAACCTGCAGCTGTACCTGTCGTTGGGTATGAAACTGACCAAAATACATAGAGTGCTGAAGTTTGACCAAAATCCTTGGATGGAGCCTTACATCAGAATGAACACGGACTCTGCGGCTGGCCACCAGTGACTTTGAGAAAACTTGTATAAGCTCATGAACAACTTCGGTATTCGGTAAGACGATGGAAAACCTGAGAAAACGGGTGGACGTAAAGCTGGTTCGGTCGAATGAGGAGGAAAAACTCAGGAAGCTGATCGCTAACCCTGCATTCAACCGTAGTAAGATATTCGATAACGACCTGGCTGCCATACACATGAAGAAAAGTCACATAATATTAAACCGGCCTGTTTACGTTGGGATGAGCATCCTTGATTTATCCAAACACCTGATGTATGACTTTTATTACAACGAGCTGAAGAAACAGTACGATGACAGGTGTGAAGTGCTATACACTGACACAGATTCCCTGCTGATGGAGATTCGAACCGAGGGCGTGTAATGATGACATGAAATAACACCTCGATTTATGCGACACCAGCGATTACCCCAAGGACCATGCCATACACAGCACGGTGAATAAAAGGTCCTAGGTAAGATGAAGGACGAGTGTGCTGGCACGCCCATAGCCGAAAGTACATAGGGTTGAGGCCTAAGATGTACTCTATACTGAAGGCTGACAATGGTGAGATCCGAAAGCTAAGGGTGTTAAGAAGCACGTGGTGAAACAACACATCAAACACACCAGATTCAAGGAAGCCCTGTTCAAGACCGTACCTTTAGACATAAAATGAACACACTTAGAAGTGATGGGCATAGGATATACGGGCTGACTATAAATAAAACATCATTATCCCCTATGGATACCAAACGTTGGATAGCTATTGATGGGATAAACACGCACATCGTCTGGGCATGAGAAAATTGAACCAAGAACATAGGTATAAATAAATAGTGACATGTCACGCGAACCAGAAAAAGTTTGAAGCTATTTACTACAGTCCGGCGTGGATATTGGAAAGGAGCTAGCGCTGTAGATAAGCTATCTAAAATAACTCGGTATCCCGGAGGAGGTCAAAACATGGCTTGAAAAACAAGCACTTTGGCAGATATATTTACCACCACCACGCTTATGTGCCTAGAAGGAAGTTTGGTATTAATATACCTAATAACGTTCACCAAGCAGACCTGCTGTTCCTACCTCAACGACAGGGTGAGACGTAAAACCACAAGTATGCTCTGACTATCGTGGATGTAGCCAGCGGGTATAAGGAAGCTGAACCATTGACCACGAAAAGATTCTGCCCAGGTAGCTCAAGCCATGGAACGCGCATATACAAGCGCAGTCCGTTGACATGGCCAACAGAGCTCCAAGTTGACCCGGACGTGAGTTTATGGGTACCGTGTCACAACTGCTAGCTAAACACGATACAAAGGTCAGGCGTGGTACGGCTGGAGCCCATCGCAGTCAAGCCATAGTTGAGAGATTCAATAGGACTTTGGCTGAACGTTTATTCGGGTATCAGTATCGCGAGGGAGATGGCAACCCGGAAAACGATCGACTGAATGGGTTGAGCGGCTCCCTAAGGTGGTGTCTGCCATAAACCATGAAATCACACGACTCACCGGCAAGAAGCCGGCAGACGCTATCAAATTAAAATCAATAGTTGCAGAGTCGGCCGCTCCATTGCGTGGGAAGGAGAAACAGATACCAGACAGGGTCCTAGTGAGGTATCTATACCAGCCGGGGGAACACGAGGGTGATAGCCGTGAGCGAGCCACCGATCCTATATGGTCAGTCAAAACTTACAACATAGATAAAGTTGACATCAAAGCAGACGAGCCTACCTTGTACTACTTGATGGATGGGCCAGGGAGGGGGTTTGTGAGAGAAGAATTGTTGATCGTACCGTATGACACAGTATTACCTCCCGTCAACACGACATAGATCAAATAAACACTTTCATAGCTTGATCCAACTAAAGCATTATTTAGGAAATGAGGCTTTCTGTATAGGTAATAACAGTAAAAATAAGGTATCCGACTAAAGCTTTATCTATGTAATAAAGCTTTAGCTACCTTGGTCCCGTACCACCATCCTGTCTACTACTAAATATGTTGCTGTGTTCTACTCACTGACCAAACAGTTTGTATGTAAATATGTTGCTGTGTTGTACCCACTGACCAAACAGTTTGTATGTAAATATGTTGCTGTGTTCTACTCACTGACCTGACAGTTTGTATGTAAATATGTTGCTGTTGTACCCACTGACCTGAGAGTTTGTATGTAAATATGTTGCTGTGTTCTACCCCCTGACCAAACAGTTTGTATGTAAATATGTTGCTATGTTCTACTCACTGACCAAACAGTTTGTATGTAAATATGTTGCTATGTTCTACCCCCTGACCAAACAGTTTGTATGTAAATATGTTGCTGTGTTCTACTCACTGACCTGACAGTTTGTATGTAAATATGTTGCTGTGTTCTACCCCCTGACCTGACAGTTTGCATGTAAATATGTTGCTGTTGTACCCACTGACCAAACAGTTTGTATGTAAATATGTTGCTATGTTCTACTCACTGACCAAACAGTTTGTATGTAAATATGTTGCTATGTTCTACCCCCTGACCAAACAGTTTGTATGTAAATATGTTGCTGTGTTCTACTCACTGACCTGACAGTTTGTATGTAAATATATTGCTGTTGTACCCACTGACCAAACAGTTTGTATGTAAATATGTTGCTGTGTTCTACTCACTGACCTGACAGTTTGTATGTAAATATGTTGCTGTTGTACCCACTGACCTGACAGTTTGTATGTAAATATGTTGCTGTGTTCTACCCCTGACCAAACAGTTTGTATGTAAATATGTTGCTATGTTCTACTCACTGACCAAACAGTTTGTATGTAAATATGTTGCTATGTTCTACCCCCTGACCAAACAGTTTGTATGTAAATATGTTGCTGTGTTCTACTCACTGACCTGACAGTTTGTATGTAAATATGTTGCTGTGTTCTACCCCGACCTGACACTTTGTATGTAAATATGTTGCTGTTGTACCCACTGACCTGACAGTTTGTATGTAAATATGTTGCTGTGTTCTACCCCCTGACCAAACAGTTTGTATGTAAATATGTTGCTGTGTTCTACTCACTGACCAAACAGTTTGTATGTAAATATGTTGCTGTGTTCTACCCCCTGACCAAACAGTTTGTATGTAAATATGTTGCTGTGTTCTACTCACTGACCTGACAGTTTGTATGTAAATATGTTGCTGTTGTACCCAATGACCTGACAGTTTGTATGTAAATATGTTGCTATGTTCTACTCACTGACCAAACAGTTTGTATGTAAATATGTTGCTATGTTCTACCCCCTGACCAAACAGTTTGTATGTAAATATGTTGCTATGTTCTACCCCCTGACCAAACAGTTTGTATGTAAATATGTTGCTGTGTTCTACTCACTGACCTGACAGTTTGTATGTAAATATGTTGCTGTGTTCTACCCCCTGACCAAACAGTTTGTATGTAAATATGTTGCTGTGTTCTACTCACTGACCTGACAGTTTGTATGTAAATATGTTGCTGTTGTACCCACTGACCTGACAGTTTGTATGTAAATATGTTGCTGTGTTCTACCCCCTGACCAAACAGTTTGTATGTAAATATGTTGCTATGTTCTACTCACTGACCAAACAGTTTGTATGTAAATATGTTGCTATGTTCTACCCCCTGACCAAACAGTTTGTATGTAAATATGTTGCTGTGTTCTACTCACTGACCAAACAGTTTGTATGTAAATATGTTGCTGTGTTCTACTCACTGACCTGACAGTTTGTATGTAAATATGTTGCTGTTGTACCCACTGACCTGACAGTTTGTATGTAAATATGTTGCTATGTTCTACCCACTGACCAAACAGTTTGTATGTAAATATGTTGCTGTGTTCTACTCACTGACCAAACAGTTTGTATGTAAATATGTTGCTGTGTTCTACCCACTGACCTGACAGTTTGTATGTAAATATGTTGCTGTGTTCTACTCACTGACCTGACAGTTTGTATGTAAATATGTTGCTGTGTTCTACCCCCTGACCAAACAGTTTGTATGTAAATATGTTGCTATGTTCTACTCACTGACCAAACAGTTTGTATGTAAATATGTTGCTGTTTGGCACTGCTATACCTCTGTACTGCAATGAATATATTTGCAGCATGTTCACTATTCAGATTTTATGAATTGATCCATATTGTATATATTCACAAAGTATCTCATGGAACACATTCTCCCTTTCAATATCATCACTCACATGATGTCATTATAGTTACATCTAATACATCGAAAGGTCATCATTATTATTTGTAGACCATGTGACTATGATATTCCTGAGTCCCATGGGACCCTAATTTCAATAGTTAGATATGAGTGATTTTGTACCGTTGCCCACTTGGATGTTTAAATCAGCAATATAAAATTTCCATAAAAACAGACACTTAAATATTATTTCTGTCCACATTGATATTCATCTCTATATTTTCTGAGGACTAATTACAAAAACATAAAATGATTTTAATAAAGTTTGATACATACATCCTAAGGTTTAGCTGCAAGAGCAAGAAAAAAAATTTAAGACTGCCAAAAAAAGGACACATTTTATGATGTTTAGTTTTTGCAAAAATACTAACAATACATTTAATAAACAAATTCAATTTGGATGTTTAAGTTTCCAATGTCAGGGAGGTGCAAAGGTCAAATATTGCAGCTGAGACAGACATGGAAAATCAGATTTGAGTTCACTGTAACTATCAGTGTCATCAAGAACTACATTTCAACAATGTGTCTTAGCCATCAGGTTTTCACAATAATTAGTTGTCTATCTAACATGATCTAATGTAAGCAGTGGTATGGAAGTTATATCCTGTTGCATTTCAAGTCAAGTATGATCTAGAATCATGTGGAACAAGTATAGACAAATCCAGCGTTGTACAGAACTTTCAGGGAAGTATTAACATTATATTAGGTGGAAAGAGTATTTCTCTTTTCTCTAACATAATGTCAAAACCTGCAATGAACATGTATTCACCCTGGCTATCCAGACTAGCCCTATTCTGGAAGCCTGACCACTGTTGCTGTTAGGTAAATATTATTAATACTGACTTTATTGCTATTACCACTGCTGTTGCATTCTATATTCCCATTAAATGTTGTTCTGCCACTGTAATTACTTTACAGTAATTCATGTTGATTAGTAAACTGAGTTAATATTTGTTTGATATTTCTTTGTTTCACACTACATTCTTTTACCTATAGATTTCTCAGTTAACTTATTGTTTCAGTTTTGGACAAATCAACACCTTCACACAGGGTTGATCAATGACACCTTTTTTATACATATAATATATGGTCATTTTAGTTAGTATGTCCAACTTGTATACTATATACCACCAACATATTAGTGTTTCCCCCAGGATTATGAAAGGGCAGGGTAGACTCAGAGAAAAAAGGGCACTTTAAAATTCAAAAGGGCATTCAGCAAACAAAAAAGGCACAACAATTAAGGGTTCAGTAATTTACTGTGGCTGACATCATTTGATGCAAGTTCATAAAATTATTCGTTCATATTCTCCTCTTCTTTCGTGCCAAGAACTTGGCCACACACGTCCTCAAGTCAATGTCAGTAGAAGAATTAGCATTCATGCTGACCATAAGTAGCTTGGTGCAGTTATTTACTTTCAGCCTGTTCCTATGGTCTGTCACAATGAGTTTCACCCTGGAGAAGACCCTCAACCTCTGATCCATTTCGTCCTTTCATATTCCACTTCGTGCAAAGAGAACAAAACATCATGCAGCTTGTTTCACCCTCCTCGTTTCCATCCTCAACGTATTTTAGCCAGGGGCGACCTTGTTTCCACTTGGTATCGAAGACAAGCTTGTGACCTGCATCTTTCTTCTTCTGAATTGTCTGAGGAGCTGGGTCACTGGATGACAACCACTTGTCAATGTCATAGCAAACAAGTTCTGAATCTTCTACATCGGGTCTGAAATACACATACAAGTCAGTTTTATTTCCAGCCAAAATTTATTGTATTTCGTAAATTGGTAATAAGAAAACATCCTTTGAAAATTAAGAAAATAAGAATAGTAAAAATACCTTGTACTAATGAAAGTACTTATTCACACACAGAAAAAACATTTCAGTTGAGGATAAATTAGGGTAAAATATCAGATAAATATACACAAAAGTTTGGAACAATTATTTTTAATTTTGAAAATCTTTAAGACTAGATATGCTTTTGTTCATTGCAGACACCTTATCCACCACAAAATCTACTAACTTCAAATTAAGTATATATAGAAAAATTAATTTCGTATTTCTACCGATATTTTAGAATATGAAAAACTACATGTATGCAGTGCAAAAAATAAACTTAGATACGTTCAGAAATAGACATGTTTGATGTGGCTTCGATTCCTGTATCTATTTCGTGTGGAATTATTACTTAGGTAATTCGAAATTTTAACAGATATACCCAGCGTAAATATTTAACAATAGCAAATGAGAGGGTTTTGTGTATATCTAGAAAATCGAAATGAAAAATACGTGCTTCCGAAAGATTTCTTTCAGAGCGAGGTCGACTGAACAAGGAGAAATTAAAAGTAAAAAAAAAAACATATTAGAATCTATTCACAATCATAATATTAGAGAGGATAATAATCACCGGTGTGTTTTAAATACTTGAGACAAGCATTGCAAAAGGAAAAGGAAAAGAAAAAACTTCGGAATAATCTGAAGTGATCATGTCCGATATGGCTTTCCTTTGTTTCATTCGTTTTTATTTTCTCCTCACAAAAAGACTAAAATAAGATATGGACGTAAAGTATTTACAGCAAAGATTCTTAAACATAATAGAAACAGAATGGGCATGTTTAATTAGCTAAAAGGAGATCACATGAACCTAGATTATTGCTGGAAATGTTTTCTAATTTTGCCGCTATCGGTTCAAAATGGCGGAAGTCATTGTCAAGTCGTACCTTTTTGGCGCGAAGAAATCCAGGAGTCGACGACACTTCCTTGCTTCAGCCTTCACAGCTTCTTCTCTTTTCCTCTTTGTTCTTTCTTTGGTTGGCATTGTGAATCAGAATGAAAGTGAACAAAGCCGAAATCGCCATGGCTTAAATAGGTAGTTTTATTGCACAACAAAAACATCCGGGAAGGGACCTAACTCCTACCTTTGTTAAAATCCGGAAAATATTGGATTTTTCAAAGGGCAGATAATATGGCGATTCAAAAGGGCAAAGATTCAAAAAAGGGCAGAAGCTAAATAAAAGGGCGCTAATGAAATATGCCAGGGGAAACACTAAATAAAAACATGGAGTCAACTGTTACAAAGAAGTCCATTCTGCTCCAAGGGAGCCTCCCCAGCCCATAACATGCTATGCTATATATATATATATATATATCACCTCAGATTAAACACTTCTAAATACTACAAAGAGTGAGTGAGTGAGTATGGTTTTATGTCGCTTTTAGCAATATTCCAGCAATATCACGGTGGGGGACACCAGAAATGGGTGTCACACATTGTACCCATGTGGGAAATCGAACCCGGGTCTTCGGCGTGATGAGCGACAAGTTTAACCACTGGGCTCCGCCACCACCCAAATACTACAAAGAGAACAAGGACGTTGTACCGGGATACCAAGAGAAAACCTTTGAGCATAAAGTTGACCTGATAGGAAAACAAGCAAAAAAAATTCAGGAAAGATTTATTGATGACTGCTTTATGCAACAGTCTTCCCTAGAATGGATGGAACAGACCTACAATACTATAAGATGTTCACTGGTCATGAGGGGGCCATGGGTTGATTACTAAGTCTTGGACATGCTTCAGTTCTCAGACTTTCATTCTTGTCTCCAAACTAAGCATAACCACAACGGTTGGGACTTCAGCAACAGACCTACATTACAAAGTCTTGGACATGCTTCAGTTCTCAGACTTTCATTCTTGTCTCCAAACTAAGCATAACCACAATGGTTGGGACTTCAGCAACAGACCTACATTACAAAGTCTTGGACATGCTTCAGTTCTCAGACTTTCATTCTTGTCTCCAAAGTAAGCATAACCACAACGGTTGGGACTTTAGCAACAGACCTGCATTACAAAGTCTTGGACATGCTTCAGTTCTCAGACTTTCATTCTTGTCTCCATACTCTCAAACTCAGCATAACCACAAGCCATAAAAGTCATGGTTGGGACTTTAGCAACAGACCTACATTACAAAGTCTTGGACATGCTTCAGTTCTCAGACTTTCATTCTTGTCTCCAAAGTAAGCATAACCACAACGGTTGGGACTTCAGCAACAGACCTACATTACAAAGTCTTGGACATGCTTCAGTTCTCAGACTTTCATTCTTGTCTCCAAAGAAAGCATAACATGATAATTTGGGTATTTCAAACAGAGGTTTTAATCAAAACATACTTAAGAAAATCTATGAATTGCTTGGTTGAAAATATGAAACAACAGCACAAAGTCATTGATATCATTACAATAGTAAATGCTTTTCTTGAAAATGTCAAGTGGTCATACTGAGTGCATGTCAAGTGTGATGGTATTTGTGGAGTAAGTTTCTTCCACATTAAAAAGATTAAGAAACATAAAAAAAAACAGAAACCTCATTACTTCTGAACACTAATTTCAATTTTCATTACTTTTGTCTTCAATTAAGGTACTGGTTTTATATTTTATAACTTTTGTAACTTCACTTTTCAAGTTTTCATACATCCTATCTTTGCCAGGTTTCACTATTCATAAACCTCAACACTTTCTATAGACTTTATCATGTTTATATCATGCCTCTGATATACTATACAGTTTCAAACTGAACTTACTGTTAACAGTTCTATATGTTTCTATGCTGATTATGTTTAAAAAGTTATCCATGAAATAAAACTTTGCATAGATGACAAAGGCGTAGATAAGAATGTGTTTTCATTGCTGGCATGATGCCGACATTACACTAAATGTTGACTCACTCAACTCCACTTTTCACTCATAGTTGGTTTGTACACAAAAAAGTGCAAGAAGCGTTACGTTACATCAGCATGAGAGACACGTGACATTGTTTGAAGTCTATATGATGGCAGTGGCAGAGATATATCATCAATTTCCTCCTTGATGAAAATTGCTGATCCATGCTCAGTGCTGGAAAGCAAAGTGGCATATCCATCAGCATAGAATCATGCCTCATCTTCATTTGCATATAAAACTTAACAAAAATGTTTAGTGAATATCTTTCGTATACCATATAAACTCAAAAAGAAATAAAAACCTCTCATTAGGAAAAGCAATGAAGAATCACAGATATGGAACTGAAGAGCACAACAATTGTTTCCAGCCTAAATCCAAGTTGTGGACATGGAAACCCGAAAAACATATTTTTTTAAAACTTCAAAATGTACCAGTTCATCACTATCTACCACATATCTATGTACCAACATTGGTGAAGAAATATTGCATGGTTTTCAAGATCTGATCTGGAAATACCCTGTAAGCACTATCGCAATTTTCAGCTTCAGTCAAAGTTGTTGCCATGGAAACAAACCCAAAATGTTGTTGATTGATCCAGTTTAGGATGTCCCAGGTCATTGCATCTACTGAAACAAAATAGACTGTACAAAATGTGCTCTAAAAGCAAATCACATTGCTGCATGCTTCCACCAGGCAATAGGTCTGACAATAAGACATCATCAACATGCAGCTCAACTCCATTCTCAACGGCCAAGTGTTATGCTGAACCTTACAAATCTCAGATTGCCCACATATGTAAAAGGTTTACACAACAACCAAACTAAGGTGACCAGGATCACTTGTCATGTCATCTGATGAGTCCTGGTTCACTTCGCACTGAGGCAGTGCTTGAAGGGAATGGTTGTGTCTGACTACTTCCAAATGAACATGAAGCCAATATCTACTTGAGACCTCCTGACAGGCTGCGCATCGGTTATGGTGCAGGGTGGCATCAGTATGACTGAGGAAACCCAACTCCACATCATGGAAGGAATGGTCAACACACAGTGTTATCAGGATAACATACTGGCATCATTTGTTTCCTTGCTTGCAAGGAATTTTGTCTTTCAGAGCACCAACGATAAAGTTCACTGAGCACAAATCATCAAGGCTCACCTCAAGAAGCACAAGATCCACAGAATGCCATATCTGGCAATAAGCCCAGACCTTCCCCCCATTGCAGAAGAACATGTTGGCTGATCTTGGCGTCAACTGGAAGATGTATCTTGAGCAGAACAACATGTTGGCTGATCTTGGCGTCAACTGGAAGATGTATCTTGGCAGAAGAACATGTTGGCTGATCTTGGCGTCAACTGTATCTTGGAAGAACATGTTGGCTGATCTTGGAAGATGTATCTTGAGCAGAAGAACATGTTGGCTGATCTTGGCGTCAACTGGAAGATGTATCTTGGGCAGAAGAACATGTTGGCTGATCTTGGCGTCAACTGGAAGATGTATCTTGAGCAGAAGAACATGTTGGCTGATCTTGGCGTCAACTGGAAGATGTATCTTGAGCAGAAGAACATGTTGGCTGATCTTGGCGTCAACAGGAAGATGTATCTTGGGCAGAAGAACATGTTGGCTGATCTTGGCGTCAACAGGAAGATGTATCTTGGGCAGAAGAACATGTTGGCTGATCTTGGCGTCAACTGGAAGATGTATCTTGGGCAAAAGAACATGTTGGCTGATCTTGGCGTCAACTGGAAGATGTATCTTGGGCAGAAGAACATGTTGGCTGATCTTGGCGTCAACTGGAAGATGTATCTTGGGCAGAAGAACATGTTGGCTGATCTTGGCATCAACTGGAAGATGTATCTTGGGCAGAAGAACATGTTGGCTGATCTTGGCGTCAACTGGAAGATGTATCTTGGCCAGAAGAACATGTTGGCTGATCTTGGCGTCAACTTTAAGATGTATCTTGGCCAGAAGAACATGTTGGCTGATCTTGGCGGCAAATGGACTGACTGACTGACTGACTGACTGACTGACTGACTGACTGAGTTTGGTTTTACGCCACTTTTAGCAATATTCCAGCAACATCACAGCGAGGGACGCCAGAAATGGGCTTCACACATTGTACCCATGTGGGATTTGAACCGGGGTCTTCGGCGTGACGAGCCAACTCTTTAACCATTAGGCTACCAACCGCCCAGTGGGAATTGGAACAAGAGTGAGACAGAGAGATCTCCTCAAATGGACATTGTGAAACTCATATGCAGTATGACTCATCAAGTGAATGAATGTTTGACAAATCAGGGTGTGGTATAACACACTTCTCATCCAAAAAGATCAGCTTACCAAGGTCATTTTCCATCTTTGATCCTAATCATCCCTCAAGATTGTTAGAAGTCAAAACATCTGTCATACTATTGGTTGTAATGTGTACCCTAGCCATTCTTTTGTGATACAAGTACCACGAGAAAGGAATATATCTTACAATTTATTCCCAACTGTCCACTACTTTTTTGGAAGAGAACAGATACGAGTCAAGAACAATTTTAAGGATACACATGTCTGACCAAGACCTCAGAAGAGAATGGTCTGTCATGGGAGCATGACACACAAACAACTGGTTTCAACAGGATTCAGAAGTTCTGGCACCTAACAGTCGGACACAATATTGATTTCTTTGTCACCAGTTCATATAATCAACAACAGATCTAGACACGCAGAAGTACTCTACTGAGCTCAGTTCAAGGTTAGCGGCAACTTTTAATATGTGATTAGATAGAACTTTCAGTTGCAATCTATTTTTGAGAATTAGGCAAGTCACAAAAATATCACGACGCAAAAATGTCTGTTGGGCGGGGTACTCGCAAAAATATCGTGACGCAAACATTTTGTGATTTACAGTATATGATCCCCCTGAACCAAGTAGTGGTCAGAATAAGTTGTCTTCAGTCTTGTCAACAGATGTATTATTATTTACAGTAAAAGTAAGAGGAAACTATTTATATTAATTGAAAATTGTCCATAAAATTTAACTTCAAACAACAATTTGAAAGCATCAGGGAATCAATAAAAGTCAGCTCAAACTAACCCCATCTTATCTCAATGGAACAGGTGTTTCTTATCAATTTTCATTTTGTTTTATTTCTATTTACAGTGAGAAATGTTAAAGTATCCACAATGGCACATGATGAAACTGAATCACTTGAGGTATGTTGAGTGGTTTTATGCATCACTCATTCAGCGTTATACGATCATATCTTGTTTATACCACGTGCCAGGTGCATTACTTGCCAGGCTTTACACCATTAGATATAGGCAGAGTAATATCAAACCTTATGTGGATCACATAAAATCACATGCAACAAAGGGGTACTGCTACAACGTATGATACACAATGGCCGAGTGAAGGGCCGGCATGAGAAATTCAGTAATGTTATCACAGAAGGCATATCTAACACAAGAGACTTCTGAAATATCTCTAACTTACATAATGCTGCAGCTTCATTGACATTCAGGTTTCAGATAAATGTCTAAAACTAGTATCTAGATTAACTGAAAATGGGAAGGTCAAAGGCCAAACCTGGTAAAAGAATCAAAAACAGGAGAAAAATGTATTTATGTTGACCACATACCCGGTACCTAAGTAGACACCACATTTTACATACTCTAAAATTTGACGACTTTTATCCAAAAATGTTATTCAGAAGTCAAACTTCTGAACTTCTTAGCTGTCATTGTGAAAATGACTATTTAAAACACGCTAAAGGGCAGTATCTAGAAGTCTGTTGATAGGAAACATCAGCTCTAATTATAAAAACAAGGTACAAGCAGGAATACAACCAACAAACTTAAACAGTATCTGCACACAGTCTTCTTTACAATACATGTCACAATATTGGTGTAAAATATACAAACAAAAATGTTAACTGGCAATCTAAAATTCTGAACTGCAATATTTATTTTTCGCCCAGTTGATAACAAAACATAGCATCAATAATGTATGCAATGGGAATTCCTTCTTTCATGGACTGGTGGCTGGCACAAGGTTAACATTAGAAAGCAAAGATAATATATATATAGGATACTTATATGAAACTTGAAGAAGGGGTTGCTGAGTTTTGTAAACAATCAATGCTAATTTGCAATAATGTAATTTTTAGAGTAAAATTGATATTTTATACTTATCCTGACTCATGCTCTTTTTGCTTGTCTTCTTCTTCTTGCGAACATAGTGGAACACTTGTATCTCCCTAATTGAAGCTCCCTTCAATGTAAAATCACTAATTAGTACACCACGAGTTACCTCCCTTCCACAAGCGCGGGAACGAGGGCGCCACCTCCACCCATGTGCCTCACTCTCTCCTCATATACTGAGCCCAACATTTGAATTTACAGGGAAATCCAAAGTGTTATGTGGGGAGGATGGGAGGGCTTACCTCATGAGTCAGGATAAGTATAAAATATCAATTTTACTCTAAAAATTACATATTTTTCCTTATCCTGACTCATGCTCTTTTTGCTTGTAGAATCCTACGAGGAAAAGAGAGGTGGGAATATATAATACTTTGGATTTTAATAATTAGTGATTTGAACTGTGATGATTGTAATAACCCTATGGGAACTTCATAAAGGCACTGAACTGATGAATTCCTGCTGCTAACTTATCAGCTGCCATATAAAGGTTATTACAATATACTTATTACAATGTACTTATTATGATAAAGTATATATAACATTAATACAATGCTTAAGACTAATAGACTTAAGCTTGTTAAAATGCTAGTATAAACTCCTTAGAGTTTGTTAGCTAAATTACTTTAAGATATAAACATAGTACTAAGCTTAAGATATGCTTAAACTTAAGCTAATTATATAATAGCAAAACTCTTTAGAGTTTGTTAGCTAATATACTTATATGATATAGACATAGTGCTGAGCTTAAGATATGAATAAGCTTTAGCTACATATATAATAGCAAACTCTGTAGAGTTTGTTAGCTAATATATTTTACAATATGAGTATAGTACTGTGCTTAAGATATAATTAACTTAAGCTACATATACAATAGCCAAAACCTCTGTAGAGTTTATTAGCTAATAGACTTATATTGTAACCATAGTATTAAGCTTAAGATATGATTAGACTTAAGCTAAATGTATATAGCAAAAAACTCCTTAGAGTTTATTAACTAATATACTTTTTATGTTATAAACATAGTACTGAGCTTAAGATATGATTAAACTTAAGCTATATATATAAAAGCAAAACTCCGTAGAGTTTGTTAGCTAATACATTTTATAATGTAACCATACTGCTTAAGATATGATGAACTTAAGCTAATTATATAATAGCAAAAAACCCTTTAGAGTTTGTTAGCTAGAATACTTATATGATATAAACCTAGTATTGAGCTTAAGATATGAAGGAAAACCTTAAGCTAAATATATAATAGCAAAAAACCTTTTAGAGTTTTGTTAGCTAATATACTTATATGATATAAACATAGTATTGAGCTTAAGATATGAAGGAAACCTTAAGCTACATATATAATAGCAAAAACTCCGTAGAGTTTGTTAGCTAATACATGTTATAATGTAACCATAAAGCTTAAAATATGATGAAACTTAAGCCAAATATATAATAGCAAAACTCTTTTAGAGTTTGATAGCTAATATACCTATATGATATAAACATAGTACTGCGCTTAAGATATGAATAAGCTTAAGTTACATATATAATAGCAAAAACTCCGTAGAGTTTGTTAGCTAATACATGTTATAATGTAACCATAATGCTTAAGATATGATGAAACTTAAGCCAATTAGCAAAAAACTCTTTAGAGTTTGTTAGCTAATATACTTATATGATATAAACATAGTACTGAGCTTAAGATATGAATAAGCTTAAGCTACCTATATAATAGCAAAAACTCCGTAGAGTTTGTAAGCTAATATATTTTTACAATATGTGTATAGTACTATGCTTAAGATATAATTAACTTAAGCTACGTATATAATAGCCAAAAACTCTGTAGAGTTTATTAGCTAATGCATTTATAATGCAACCATAGTACTACACTTAAGATATGATTAACTTAAGGTAAATATATAATAACAAACTCTGTAGAGTTGTTAACTTATATATTGTATGATGTAATAATCATAGTACTGTGATGATAAAAAAGAACTTAAGCAAATTATATATAGCATGTAGCTATTTAGTACTGTTATAAGATAAGTAGAAATCTGTAAGATTGACTTATCTTCTCGAGGAACTGTCAACTGTTGTGCGAGGACCATGGGACTGAATTGGTGGATACCTGAGACGTCCTTGACGGTGATATCTCTCAGATAATGGTTGGCAACCACCATATCGGATCTCCAGAAATAACCCCTCCATAATTTCAAATAACATTTGTGTAGATCAATTGTAGAAGTTAGCGCTCTAATATCATGAGTATTAGAAGCTCATGGAGGGTTGGATCGGGTCCATAGTCTTGTAGGCACATAGTATGACAGTTCTGATCCAAAGGAGATGGTAGTACATGAGACTTCAGTCTGCGTAACTTGAAGATAGAGGAAATAATCTGATGCATTTTTCCCTCCTGTTTGGTTCAGTGGAGATAAATTTACAGTGCTCTTGCTGGCCATCGTGATAGAATCATCGTATCATGAAGTCCAAGTATGTCATCCAGGCGTGTTCATAAACCTCACTTGTGAGGTGTTGGAGCACTATATTCAGATCCCGAAGTTGGAGCGTGAAACTTCCGTTTTAATCCTCCAATCAGAAAGCTTAAGTAGGTTTACTAACCATCTAGTTGTGTTAGTAGTTTGATGATGAAATTCAGTTGTAGTCTGAGACGCTGTGGATTTAGATCCACTTGTATTCCGTCGTCTAGGTAAATTCGCTCGAAAGTCCTTGGCGATGTAGGTGCACAAACCAGGTGTGTCTGTCCTCGTTGAACTTTATGTAAAATGCAGCCTGACTGCCGTGCCTCGTCCTAACTTGACAGGGGAGGTCTCTAACCTGAAGAAAGCAGCCCAATCATGAAGGTTCAGATTAACTGGACTGTAAGGAGGCTTGCTCGTTCACTGATATATAGTTGTCACTTGCAGCGTGAGTCTTGAACTGTGAACTAAGATCGACCTCTCTCGTGGAGTCGTTGTCCATCATGGTCCAATCAGAACAAGGCATTTTGATTCTGTAGAATACCAGCTGTGATGTCACCCGGTGTAGCAGGAAAAACCTTGTATAAAATCTTGCCGTCGTTTATATTAGCATAATCGTCGGTCTTCACCGTAGCTTCGAAGTTACCCGAGTGACCACGTGTTTGAGGGTTAATGGTAAACGCAGAAACCTCCGGTAGCGAATACCTCGCTCTGTAATATTAATGCTGGGTAGGTTATTTTCCTGGCTGTCGTGAAAGTAACTTCAGTTTTGAATATAATTCCGACTTCCTTATATAAAGGTACAATAAACTTGCAAGTTGTCAGCTTGTAGACTGTATACATGAATGTATCGTCATAATTGTAGAATTAAAGCTGAACTTGTTGTACATATTACTTCTCAGAAGCGTTGGCGATTATGAGTTATACTGCGCTGTAACAAGGCTGCTGTTCAATTTCGATATTGAATTGTCTGCAGATCTAAGTAATGGTCGCATGTAGATAATGTCGTATCGTAGTGCGGGATAGCATATTCTAGCAATCTATCACGGAAAGTTGATTTCTGTGAATATCTATGAAGCGTCGTTGACTAATTAATATAGCGGCGTTCTGTGTTGTAAATAGCCTGTGCAATTGTCTTAGCGTGGAAACTTATAGGCGACATATAGCATACAGTTGATAGACACTTTATCGCGATGTCTTGAACGGACTGGCGAGTAGCTATATATGGCCAGTGGCTAGTATATGGAGACCTTGGAGGATACTTCCTCGGTGAGCGCCGGAGACTTCCGCGAAGCTCTCGAAGTATCCCTTCTAGATCTTCTGGGTGAAGTAGACTTGGAGCCACTTAGCCTTCGCGACCTTCGCGAAGGTATCGAGTCAGAGCCCGATCAGTATATATATATGTAATTTTTAGAGTAAAATTGATATTTTATACTTATCCTGACTCATGCTTGCTTCGTGAACGACCTCTGTGTTCAACAGGATGTGGGGTCGGCGAAGCGCTACTCCTCCGTGACGTCCCTTGTAACTGGTGAGGCTCTAGTTCCTTCGCGGAGGCGGCCTGGGACTTCCTTAGCGAAGTGTCTAGAGTCCGATCAATATATGAGCGTTAGCTTCATACAGGGTGGTTCTTGCTGGTTCTGCATAAGTAGAGCCGAGTAGATCATCCTATCATCTTCAGAAATCGTGTCACGAAATCTGGTGATAAGAATCTCATTGATCGTTCTAGATCTATTAAGGCCAAAGAACATACGCCTCTGGCGTTTGAACTTACATGCCTTTATGGTAGGCTGTGTCCACATTCTGTGGCACCGCAGCAATCGGGTCGATCGGAGGTAGGGTGACGACGTCTACATCGTCTTCCTTCATCAGGTATGTCTGCGCTGAGTTGCCACTCTTGGACGGTGAAGATAAATCTAGGTTGTTTACCATCCAATATCTTATCTCAGCGTCTGAGAAGATGATGTCTCCATCATCTTCTGTACCAGCATCGGTGATGAGAGGTTGATGCTCTTCTGATGGTGACCTGTGTGCTGCTATCTCTATGTCGGGTGACGCTGCTGACTTGTGTGGTGACCTGTGAGGTGATCGGCGTGGTGATGTAATGTGGAGATCGTCGTGGTGAGCGGCGTGGAGATCGTCTAGGTGATCTCGTCTATGGGATGACCTTGAGTCGCATCTGAGGATGAGGCCGAGGGCGGTGGCGATCTCTCCCATCTTCGCGAAAGCCTTCGCGAAGACTGTACATCTGGGTCCTTCGTCTAGGTGGTCTGTGACTTCCTTCTCGAAGGCTGCTTCGTCGTGGCTGCTACGCTGACTGGGGGTGCCTCTGGGGTGTCGTCTGCGTTGCTCAGGCCCTGGGCTGGCTGCTTCTCCCGTCTGTAATGGCCCTCCATCATGGTCATGATCTGCTGCAACAGCTCGTCTGGGATGGTCTGCGACGAAGTGGTCGGTGCCCTCTCTGCGATGACAGCTGCTGAGCCCTCAGGGAAGTCGTCTGACATCAGTGTAGATACATCAGGCTGCATGGCGATCTCTGCTGATGTCACTGGTCGCTTCTTGTGGCGTACGCCAGGGATGATGATCGGTTGATCATCGTAGAGGCCCAGTTCAGCGGCTGGAACAATCTCGGTTGAGAAAGTCCTAGTAGACTTCGTTGATTTCCCCTCAGAGGTCGACGCTGCCCTGGGGGTGCGAAGTCTGCGTTGAGTGTTGGTAGCGACGGGACCCTCAGGAAGATCATCGAATATCAGCGTTGGTACATCAGGCTGCATGTTGATCTGCGCTGACATCACTGTTGCCGACATCGGTCATTCTTTTGATGTACATCAGGTATGATGATCGGCTGATCATCATACAGGCCCAAATCTGCGGCGGAACAATCTCGGCTGAGAAAGTTCTAGTAGACTTCGTTGATTTCCCCTCAGAGGTCGGCGCTGCCCTGGGGTGTGAAGTCTGCGTTGAGATGCAGTAGAAGCCCTCTAGTCTTCGGCTGCGGCGATGGGATGTCTGGGGAAGCAGGGCGGCTTCTTGGAGGCGGCGGACTCGTCCCACTCTCCACCACTCTAGCGGAATACCAGGCGGGAGAGGGTCGACCAACAGCAGTAGACTGGTGAGGGTTCAGGTGTATCAGTCATGGCTAGACTCTGCATACGCGACCTATCTGCTGCTGGCGTCTCAAACATAAAGTAATTATTTATTAAAGGCAGAATTGGATAAATTAGAACCGCAACTGCCACGTGAATAAAATGAACATGGCGCCCAGTACAGCTAGGGCATATTAAATGCGGATCAGCAGCAGAATAAAAAGCGTAATCTGCAACAGTACAGAATTTTCATCAACGTAATCCACAGAACAAACATGGCGTCCATTGAATAAACAGTAGAAACACGACTAAATATCAATATATAATTGTTGAAGGATACTAGCTAAACCTCTATAGATGTCTATACGAGGTAACTAACTAAATATAATCAAAGGATATAGTGTGTCGGGAGACACAGGCGCTCTCACGTCCAGCTCACTGGGCGAAGAAGGAGAGAGTGAGGCACATGGGTGGAGGTGGCGCCCTCGTTCCCGCGCTTGTGGAAGGGAGGTAACTCGTGGTGTACTAATTAGTGATTTTACATTGAAGGGAGCTTCAATTAGGGAGATACAAGTGTTCCACTATGTTCGCAAGAAGAAGAAGACAAGCAAAAAGAGCATGAGTCACTCACAATTAGTCCATTGCATTATGTTCACTTTTAATTTGTCGTTCAAAAAAATTGGAGATTTGTTTCTCTGTGTTATTTTACACTCTTTAGGGTTTACTTTCTACAAAAAACAATGTTTCCAAATTTTCACTTTCTCTTAAAGTGAATAAAACTTCATTATAGTTGACACCATGAAGTTCCTTCCCAGTTGTGGAAGCATAATTAGTTGTAGGAGATTACTGCCGTATGAGTTGTCTCCCTTTGTGACCCTGTCCTATGACGTCAACATGGCAGTGATGACTTGCAAAACAGGAAGAACTTGTAGACAATTTTGTGTCTAAAGGATGGTACACAGTGGATATCAAGCATGACTTGAAGGTCAATATAACAATATTTTCAAGTGTTGACATATCTCTCTATATATTTTGATTGAAAATACTTTATAAAATGTGATATCAATTAATTCTATCACATGAGACCACTTGCCTCCTTAGCATTATTTTGATTTTTAGATGTATTTGTCATTTCCTGAGTCATTTAGTAGTAAATTGGTTGACATTTTCATAGTATTTGACATGCTATCATATAGATAGAATGTTACATATCTGCTTAAATAAGTGAAAAGCAAGTGTTTGGTCTTTGTGCTTGTATGCAACATAGGGGGCCTTTTGGGGATATTCTTTACTTGTTTTGTATATGATGTGTTCTTAAAGCTATTCTCGTGATGTTATATATCAAGTATATTATTAAGTCCACATCTCTGACAATATAGAATGTATTTTAATTATTTAAATCAGGAAACATGGTTTGTATCACCACAATATTGCCATTAAAACATCCTCCCTAAAAGGGCCCCTAATATGTTATGATGCAGTCACAGATGATAATTTCATTACAACAAACAAGAACAATGTTTCCTTATAGGGTCGTGTGGTGAACAAAATTACAAAATATCTCAATTTTGCAAGATAGTTTATAGTTAAATTTACTTAGGTGTTGTATTTGTATCCTTTAGTGATTACAGTTTATAAAATTCTTATTTTTGGTACTTATTGTGATTATTTGTTAAAGAATTTATACTATTATTTCCATGTGAGATTTTGACTTGCAATTGATCATAACGTAGTGATTTTACTATAATTGCTTCACATTTTGTCATGGATTATGCGGTTTTGGAAAAGGCGTTTGCAAGGTGATTATTTTACAATAACTAATTCATTTGGGTTGATATGACAAAAAATAGACGAATTATATTTATATTTTCAGGTCACCATGACAACAATACCACAGCTAAGTCATTGTCATGGAACAACAAATGAGAAGGACCTTAACTGGAGTTTGTGCATTTTATGTCAAAATGCTACCAGTGACAAAATCAAACTCCCTCTTGTATCACAACCAAGATTGGAATCTTATGACAATTTGTTGGAAATCATACATGAGCTGCTACTTTAAAACACAGAGATGGACGGCACTGATGTTAAGTCCGTTGGTGTATCATCGGTATTGCTGCTGGGGTTTCTCATTGGTGTGTGTCTTAGGTGGCGCCTGTTGCGTTGATATTGGGCACCATCTGCTGTCTGCACTTGGTATGGCGATTTGGATCTACTCTGGTGATCTGGGCTGGCTTCCAGGTTTTGTCAGCGGTCTGCAAATAGATACTGTCATTCATTTGAAGCGGTGGCAGATTCCTGGCGGCTCGGTCATAGAACAGTTTCTGGCGGGACTGAACTTGTTAAGCGTCTTGCACACACATCGGCAGGTTCGACAACTTTGGGCTGAAGTTGTTTTGCCAGTGGTGGGAAAGCACTGACCGCCAGGCGTCGGCTCATCAGAAGTTCTTGTGAGCGAAGCCAAGTTGTCAACTGGTGTTGTCCGATATTCTAGCAGTGCAAGGAGTGGATCAATGCCATCCTTGTATGTTTTGTCCAGAATGTTCTTCGATATTTGCACACACTTTTCAGCTAGTCCATTGGACTGAGGATATCTGGGGCTTGATGTAATATGTTTGAAGTCCCATCTGCTGGCGAAGTCTGCAAATTCAGCTGATGCAAATTGTGGACCGTTGTCACTCATCAGGATTTCAGGGATCCCATGGCGTGCAAAGTTGACGGATAACTTGCGGATCACTGCTGATGAAGACAGGCTTCTGAGCTGGTCTATTTGAAGAAAGCGACTGTAGTAGTCAGCCAGAACGATGTACTCTTTGTTGTTCCAAGTGAACAGGTCTGCACACACACCTTCTGCCAGGGGCGGCATGGTATTTCATGTGGCTGTAGTGGTTCCTTGCTGTTTGATCTCTGTTTCTCACAGCATACTGTACAATTGGCAACTGCAGCTTCAATCTCTGCGTTCATGCCGGGCCAGAATAGAATGTCGCGGGCTCGTTCTTTGCACTTCTCCATTCGAAGTGACTGGAGTGGATCTTCTGGAGGAGCTTCGGATCTCTGGCCTTTGGGAATGATGATCTTTTCCCCTTTGAATATGAGACCATCCATGACGGTAAGTTGGTCCCGATGATTCCAGTATTCGATGATGCTTTCTGGACATTAAGGCTTCTGGAATCTGGCCAACCATTGAGGATGGTTGTCCTCAGTTGTTTCATCTGAACATCATTGTTAATGGCGTCTCGTAGTTGTGACATCTTGTGGTCACTCACAGGAGATTTCACGAGTACCATATGAACTTGCGCTTCCATTTCTTCTGACATCCCATCGTCTTTTGTAGTCAGAAACTTGCGCGAGGCGTGTCAGCAACTGGTATGTCTTTTCCTGCAACATGGACGATACGTAGATCATACTTCTGTAATTGCAGTAGCATACGCTGGAGGCGTGCAGGTGCTGCCGTCAAAGGTTTCTTCATGATACTTTCAAAGCGGCTTGTGATCTGACTCAGCGGTCACGGTGTGGCCATAGATGCACTGATGATACCGCTTGCAACCAAACAGGATTGCATAAAGTTCCTTCTCAATTTGAGCATAGTTCTGCTTGCTAGGGGTCAAAGCCTTTGAAGCATATGCCACTGGTTTCTTGTCTTGGAGCAAGGTGGCACCTAATCCATTCTTCGAGGCATCTACTTGTAGAGTAATGGGCTTTGTCGGATCAAAGAAGCGAGGGCGGGCTCACTTGTGATTAGTAACTTGACCTTCTCCAGAAGCGTCGTTTTGGCGTTTGTCCCAGTGGAACTCTACGTCCTGCTTCAACAGTTCCCTCATTGGGCTGGTGACTTCTGAAAGGAAGGTCGCGAACTTGGCGAGGTAGGTGATCATGCCAAGCATTGTGTCCAACTCTTGTTTATCTTTGGGAGGCGACATTTGCTTGATGGCTTCAACTTTGTGGGGTCTGGTTTTGTGCCCTCTGCTGTGATGAGATGACCAAAGTAACTGACCTCAGTGACACCAATGGATAACTTGTCAGGGTTGAGGCGGACGTTCTTTTGTCGACAACGACTTAGTACAGCTTGTAGATTGGCATCATGTTCCTTCCTGGTCCTTCCATGAACCAGGATATCATCAACTATAGCAACTGTTCCTGTGAGGTCTCCAAATGTTTCATCTATCTTACGCTGAAATTCATCCTGGGCTGAGACAAGTCCAAATGGCATAACGCATGAATCTGTATCTGCCATATATTGAGTTGAGCGTTGTCAAGTATATGATGATTTCTCAGAGAGTTTGATATTCCAGTACCCAGATCTTGCATCCAGTTTACTGAAGTATTTGGATCCTGTCCAGTTTGGTGAGCGCATCTTCAAGTGTTGGCATGTGATAGTGTGGTGCGCTGGATGGCGTTGTTGAGATCAAGGGGTCCAGACATATTCCGAGCTTCCGCTGTGAGGTTTCTCAACGACAACCAGGGAGTTGACCCAGTCTGTAGGCTCGGTAACTTTGGAGATTATGCCCATCTTCTCCATCTTGTCGGAGAGCTCATCTTTCAACCGGTCTCTGATTGCGATTGGGGCCAGCGTCTTGGTGGATGCGGAAGGGGGTAGCATCTGGCTTAAGATGTATCGAGCATTCACCTTCGAATTCTCCCACACCTGTGAAGACATCCTTGAAGTCAGATAGCACTGATTCTTTTGTCATGGGGTTAGGAGATTCTGCCTTGGCTGGGCTTCCAGGGCAAGGACAAGCTTGATGAGTTGCAGTGACAAGGATGCTGGAAGGCTATTACTGGAGGTGCGTTGGCTTCCACAACATAAAACTTTCGGTTGCTGACCGTTCCTTGTACTGACACTGAAGTTGAATCGCCCAAGGACTTTGAGAACATGTCCTGAGTAGTTGGTGAGACGCTGATCAGCTTCTTCGAGTGGGTGCTGGACGGGCATCTTGTCGTATTCCTTCTTGGGAATGACATTGACTTGTGCTCCTGTATTGAGATCTTGAAGCTGATTGTGTGGTCTCCATCCACACTGATATCGGCAAAAGGCTTGGTTGGGGAACTCATTAGCTTCGCCATTGATGACGCCAATATACAGGTCGGTGTCTGAATCTGGAGTCCAAAGCATAATCAATAGTGTGGATCTTCTTCTTGCCCCTTGTGTTGTTTATTGGTCTCTCGTCTGTGTACTGCTGCGGCAGACTTTGGAAAAATGGTTCCACTTCTTGCACTTGTGGCACTGTATTCCTCTGGCAGGGCACTTCTCCTTGTTGTGCTCATGATGCCCCCACAATTTCCGCATTCATTCTGACCAGATTTGTGTTCTGGACCATGTCGGTATGGGTAGGATCTTGTTCTGTGTTTGTTGATAGCATCAACGTTCTCAGCACTGTCTTGAGGCAGACATCAGTTTCAGGTGAGACTGAGTTATTTCGTAAGAGATCTTGTGATCTCGATGGCCTGCTGCATTGTCAGTGAGTCGCCTTTGGTGAGTAATTTCTGCAGATTGTTTTGAAATAATGCATAAAATGATTCTATCACGGACCATTTCTTCAGGCTTGTCATATGCACAGTCTTTAACGAGGAGTTGTAGGTGTGTTCACGAACTCTTCAATTGACTCTCCCTCCTTTTGCGAGCGTGTATGAAACTTGTAACGTCACGAAGATAATGCTTGTTTTCGGTGCTACATATTGTCCAAATTTGTCAAAATGGCTTTGGAGGCTTTTTCTTCAGTTTCAGACATGGTAAATGTGTTGTAAATGTCCCTACCTTTGGCACCGACCCATATCAGCAAATATGAACACTGTTCTTCTTCACTAACTTTCTTCAAGGGTCCTTTGAACATTAATGTCACATGCTGTTTAAACTTCTTCCCTCTCTTCTGGTAGATTTTTATCAGGCTCCAGTCAATGCAGGGTTTACTTGTGAGGTAGCCATGCTGATTTGAGCTTGTTCACACTATTGTTCACAAAACAGTCTCATCCGATTAGAAATCAGCCTTCAGAATGAAATGACACTTGTAGAATGAGCTGCAGGCATGGAACTTGCTTATCCTGCTATTCTGGCACCATGTTATGTTCTGTACGTGCTGATGTTCTTGGATGACAAACACAGTGGCATTAAACACAGGTTTTTAATCAGCCATTACTAAGGGAGGTAAGTCCATACTTCCTGGATCCAAGGGAGATAACTAGCTACTTCCAGTTGGCTTGTGTCACTCAAGGCTTCAGGAGTTGTCTCCCATATGTCACTGGGGCCATAACATTACAGACCGTACCTTGATATCTGCCAGAGACTTGAAGGTTGCACAAAGGAGACACTTGTATTACACAAGGCTGTTTGGCACAGAAGCTGCTATTCTAATGCAACAAATAAAGACCAAATACAACGTGCCAGGAATAGAAAGCATTAAACTCAGGATTTTGAACAAATCGCATGCAGCAAGAGGGGAAGGAAAAAAAAGGGGTTTGAACACGAAAGTCAGCCTGAGTGTTCAGCAATGCCTTTCACAAGATCATCAACATCTCCATTTGACAACAATCTTTGTTTCTTCTGTCAACAGGATGATCAACAGCAGCTTTTCAAGGTCAGGACAGAAAAAGCTGGCTCAACCCTCAGAGATGCAATTGAGATTTCAAGAAATCCTTTTCTGAAAACAAGATTAAACTCTACCATTTCTCCAACTGATGCACATGCCATTGATGTCCGATATCACAAGACTTGTTGGACCAACCATGTTTTCCATGTCCTACGCCAGGAAACCAGCAAGGAAAACAAGGAAAGTAAGCATCCAGTTCAAACTGCATGTATAACTGAATTGATTGATTTGGTGGACCAGCAAACAGCAAACAAGGCTTTTTTATCACTAGAGGAAATTGAGAAAACATATATCTCTATGCTTGGAGGGGTTAAAACGTTGGACAAGCATGTGCCTACCTACACAAGGCAGTGGCTGAAGGAAAAGATCCTTTCCGAGCTGCCCAATGTGAAATCTGTCCTTCAACAAGACAGCCGGAAACCTGCTGTGCTGTATTCCCCAAATGCTTGTGAGGAAGAAATGGTCCATAATGTTATTGAGAGAGACAACAGCATGGAAAATATGAAACACATATACCAATCTGCCAAGCTGGTACGCAAGAGCATTGAGGCCTTTCAGAAAGAAGATAACGGCAACTTTTCTATGCAAGTTACAAGTACTGTAGATGATGTTCCTTCTGAACTCTACTCTCTCATTCGTTGGATAATGGCTGGAACAAAACTTGAGTTCAGCAGTGAAGAAAAGACAAGTACTGTTGACAGAAGTGTACTTACAATCTGCCAAAATATCATGTATGGTGTCAAATCCAGAAGACAGGTAAAATATAAACAGCAAAGAGAGTCTGGAGCATTTAGATTACGTGGAAAGGAAAATCCTCTGGTGCTTGGATTAGCCCTTGCAGTTCACTACAACACAAGAAACAAGATGATCATGGATCTCCTCAGTGCCCACAACTACTGCATTCCTTACAGGCGTGCTCTCCTTCTAGAAACTTCACTTGCCAATGCTGTAGTTAAAAATACAAGACACTTCAACGGTTTATACGTTCCACCATTTCTTCGGAAAGGTTCATTTGTCTTCTTTGCTGTTGACAACATGGACTTTGCAGAAGACACACCTGATGGAAAGGGAACGACACATGGAACTGTGACTGCTGTCTACCAGAAGGCTGATGCCTCAGGAGAACTGATATCCCAACCCCTGGACATACAGGAAGGCCAAAATCTTACAGTTGCTCCCTATCATACAAAGCTGATCCCCTGCAGAAAACCAGACTTGAAAACCACATCACAGTTATCAACAAATGGGACAAAACTGGACTTCAATAGAGATGGTATTTCTAAAGGCTATTACTTGACACACTTTGCATGGATAGTAGCATCAGTGATGTCCAGAATGAGGGAAAAGAGAGAAGCTAACACGATTCCAGGCTGGACTGCATACAATTCTTTGCTGTCTGAATGCAAGACAATGACTCAAGTGGGTGCTTTGCCATTACTCCCTGAAGTCGCACACGAATGGTCAACACTACTGACAGTAATGATACAGGCTCAGAATCTGAAAGAACTGGCAATTGGAAAAGATCACCCAACTGTTATATCATTCGACATGGCTCTATACGAGAAAGTTGTTAAACTTTTGGATTCCAGTCCTGACTTGAAAAGACAGTTTGTGCCCAGGCTTGGTGAGTTGCATGTTGTTATGGCTGCTCTAAGAGCTCTTGGTACATCTATTGAAAATTCTGGAATTGATGATACCTGGATGGAAGCTGATGTTTTTGGTCCAACAACAACAAGACAGATACTAAAATGTATCCACTACAAACGCTGCCTCCAAGCTCATCTGTACTCTTACACTGCACTGTATGAGTTAGCACTTGAGGAGTTTTTCAGGAATAATCCTGGGCTGCAAGTGGTCTACTCTGATTTCACCAAGGAAATTGTCAGAGCCTGTAATGTAGTTGACAAAAGTGAAAAGGCAGAATCTGTGAAGTATGCAAATTCCAAGCTGCTTAGACAAATTGCCATGGATGATCTAATGACCAAATTTCAGTCCTGGGAGCAAGAGATGTGCATCATGCATGTGAACAACTGAACAGACTAATGAAGGTACACTCTGGTCTCGTTGGCATATCACGGAATGCAAATGCAAGACAGCGTTTTTTTCTGGCAGCACCTGAGTTGTCACGCTTAGCAAATGAGTTCAAAAGTCAGTTTGATTTTGAAGCAGCTAAAGTCAAGGAGCATCATGACCTTGCACCAGGTGTTATCCAGCGGGACCATATTGCAGTTGACAAAATCAAGAATGCTATCCTGAGTCATGGGAATCCTTTTACTGTTGAAGGGGACAAGCTGCAGAATCTGATAACATGCATGTATTCAAGATCAGTATGTCTCTCAGATACTCAAAATAGACGAGACCGGGCAAAAGTTGTATGAAGAATATGTGGCAGAAAGAATCAATGGAACAGTCAGCCTATGGGCTCCAGTGAAGAAGGAAAACAACCATCTCTTCATGTCTGACAGCAAGAAACAAACAGTGAAACTTCGAGACAAGATTGTGGACCTGAAAGAAACAAAGGACTTGTATGGACGGCTGATGATTTTAGCCAGATCAAGCCGCGATATTGACCTGAAACATGCTATAGGGAACTATGAATTCACACTGACACCAAGAGCCTTCTTTTCCCCGGATGGCATGTTGTTACAATGTACAGACAAGTCAAAACTCATCAGTTGCCTTGAGGAACTGGGTAAAAGTCATATGATCAGTGATCCAGAAATGGCCCCTCAACTTGACCAAATTGACTCTGCAGTGTATAGGATTGCTGTAGTTGATGGTATGGTTCTTCTTCAGAAGATGACACAGTTACCTCCTGCAGTGGAGACAGTAAAGGATCTAAGTCATTGCTTCAATAACCGACTGATGAGCCTTACAAGAGAATTTGATGACGTCATTCTTGTGTTTGATACCTATAAACCTGATTCACTTAAATGGTCAACAAGGGGAAAAAGACGTCATGGCAAGGACCCAGTCCAGTACCAAATAACTGATGAAACAAGAATCAAGCACATCACATTGAAGCGATTCTTATCTCATGACCAAACCAAGGATGACCTTGCAGAGTACCTAGCAACAAAGACCATGGAGTACAACAAGGATTCATCAAAGCTCTTCATCACCTCAGCATCGGGTAACACAAGAAGTAACAGCAGCATCAACTTTGAGTCAAACAACCATGAAGAGGCTGACACACTGATGATCTACCAAGCCATCTGTGCATCTCAGCGAAAGACATCTATCTGCATGGCATCAGGTGAAGTACAAATACAGCCTATATGGAAATCACTTGGGGTTGAAAAAGCGAAGGCTCTGTCAGCCTTCCATGCCTTTTCTGGAGCTGATAACACAGGTAGATTTTCTCGCATTGGGAAGACAACTTGGTTTAAGACGTTTCTAAGAGCCACTGAAGACACTGTTGAAGCTTTGCAGCTGCTGTGTTGTAGAGAAGATCTTGATGAAGAAACCTTTTCAACATTAGCTAGATTTGTATGTGCTGTGTGTTGTCCAAAAACAATCACCTTGAATGAAATTCCTGAACTCAGATGGTATCTCTTTTGTAAGGACATGGCTGAAAGTGATAGGCTCCCTCCAACACTTGGTGCCTTGAAACAGCACATTCACAGAGTTCAGATGCAGGCATGGGTATGGGCTCAAGTTCATGTTGCCAAACAAGTCTTCTTGGACCCAATGAGATACGGGTTTCATAGGGATAAGGATGCTCAGCTTAGACAAGTCACCACATATGTTCTGCCAGCTCCCCAGGCTATTCTCGAGATGGTTCGATGCCAGTGCAAGACAGACTGTTCAACTCAGCGGTGTACATGCAAATCAAAGGACTTACCATGTACTGAACTTTGTCAATGCAGTAATCAGTGTGAGAATGAAGAGTCTCAAGTGGAGGAAACAGTACCTGATGATAACTTTGATGAACTGCTGTAAATATATCTTATGATGGGTGTGAAAGACCTCTCCTTTCGGTGACATTGTGGATATTTACTTTCATCATTAATGACAACTTTTCGATTGGAGATATGATTACATGTCTGAAATGGAAATCACGATGATATTGATGACTTGCTCTAAATGGTGTTGTGTATTTTGTGCTTATACTGTCTGAATATTCTGAGGATAGACATTAACCTATCAATTCTGTGACATTGTGGAAATTCATCTTCAACCTGTTCCTACGCTTACACCACTGATCAACAAGTTAGTAGTTTCATTGATTTTTAACAGCTAATGTGGTTATCATAACATTCATAATATTCTTGTTTTATACAGAGCAAAATAAGTATAACAATATACAAGTGTCTGAGAGTTCAGTGTATAGATATATATCACAAATAGCTGATATGAAATATGTAAGGTTTAAATTTTGTATATAATAACACATTTCCCCTTCATGTATACACAGTAACAGTGTCTTTGATACTGGGGTGTATACAAGTAATCCTTAACAGCATAAAAGCTTCAAATATATACTGAAAATAGAACCAGAATTGTACTTAAAAGTGAAAAAAAGGGTGGCACATTATTGAATGTGGAGGCCATTTTGAAATCCAAGATGGCCACCAATGGGACGATGGGAAAAATTGGAAACATTGTTTTTTACATCAAGTGTAGTGAGTGGTTTAAGAAAATGTATACTGTTGCTAATCTCCAATTTCTTTGAACGAAAATACATAATACAATGGACTATAAGGAAAAATTAGTATTTTGGCATTTGATTTCTCATAAACAAAATCCTTAGAACAGCACTTCAAATTTTAACTGACATGTAACATCAATACAAGATTTATACAAACCTTTTTTCTTTTAGGTCGATATCGATAGGACCATTTCATCATTCTCCAGTTTCCAAATGTACAGAATATTTGTCACTACTTACAATTGTTGAGCACTAAAGATGTCAGTCTGTGAAGCATTATCTTTAAACCTCTTCACTTACAACATTTAGTAAATTTCACAATTCTCTTTTCAGTTAGCATATTCCCTCTCTGTTCAGTGCACACCTTGACACCCACACAAGAAATAACACTGAAATCCTGAAAGCAGTGCTGGTTTCTGCCAATTTCTATAAGAGAGGGAGGTCAGGTGCAGAGAGTCCCTTTTATTCATGAGAAAATATTAGGGTATCAATGTCAAGCTGGGGGTCTACTTTCACTGAAAAAGCTTTGTTACGCTCTATTTTAGCCACTTACAATCTACTTTAGAATGACCATACTAGCGACTGCTTTTCCACTGGCAATCTTAGCTAAGAACAATACCTTGTGTGGAGGCTTGTATTGAAGATCACAATCTTCAACTGTGGAGTTGCTTAAATATGTTGGTATTGTTCTAGACTGGGCTCCATGTACTCACAAAAGCAGTCAGCTGCCATAGCATTCACACAGCAAAAGCACTTAACTCATATAAGAAACTGTGAGCAAACAAAATACTGCCAAAATATCTGACATAAACATATATCATAAATTTAATTAAATATGTATAATATATGATTTGCACTAATTCAGAATAACTGGGGTCACATGTTGAGAATTTGTAGAGAAAATAACAACATATCTTAGTGATGTTTTGTTCACAAGGAAACAAGCAATTCAAACATAAATATTAATACTGAAATCCTACACAATTATGGCTTATGCAATCGTCAAAATAGGTGACCCTATATAACATTTAAATTAGTCTTTAGATTCCAACATTAAGAGTATTTGTACTAATGTGGCACCATCATCAATGGAGTACTGGACGTATAATCTAATGGAAAATGACCACAGCTCTGTGGACAAAGGTGGGAAAATCCTCACTTCTTTTCTGTGTATGCTGGGGGCAGTTGAGTAGCCTTGTGGTTAAAGTGTTCGCTCGTCATGCTGAACCCCATTTCTGGTGTCCCCCATAATGATATTGCTGGAATATTGCTACAAGCGGCTCAAAACCATACTCACTCACTCACTCAGTGTATGCTAGGTTACCGGTAGTACTTGGTTGGGAAGTCACATTGTGATAGTTAAGTTTAAGCAGTTAATCTACTTATTTTACTTGTGGCGTATTGCAGTTGTACTTGGAGCGGAGGAAGGGAGCATCTTCCCTGATGATGTATTTCTTAAAACATAAATATGCCCAGTTTCAATATCTATAAATAAGAGTTATGCTGGATAGCCACATATACTGAGAAAATTGTAGCAACCACATTTTTAACTATACCATATATAGGAATCTCTAATGCAAGTTTTTGGTACCTTGAATCAGGAAGGTACAAGAGGCAACATTACACCATTGTTTCTCTAGGATTCATATCACTGTATAGACCTCTCTGTTCAGTATATTTCGATTCAATACACAAAGAGCATACAAAACAAGAGAAACAAGAATGTTTGCCTAACAAATATATTTCTTTGGTAACAAAAATACGCAAATGATAGTTCGACAATCCCTGACTAGAAACAACAGTTATCTACCCAGGATTGTAAAATTTCATATTCTTCACTGAATGATAGAAGAGTGGACAGTGGCACCAAAACAATAAGGCAGAGGAAGAAGAAGAAGCCGTGCCTGTCATAAGGTGTAGTGTCAGCTAAGTATAAAAACAAAGTATATTATATCCACAAAGCTAATGTTTTACCTTACCTGATGCTACACAGTGCTTTATTCAAGTCACATGGGCTTACCAAAATACACACTAGTCCCACTGAGGAAACACTGCATATACGTCAGGTAGGGATGCCTCCGGTAGTATTCCGGTAGCAGCCGCATCAGGGCAGTTATTCATTGAAATTTACTGATCCATTTAACATAGAAAATGTCATCTGTTTTCAGAACATAAGCCTGCATTCGTGTAAGAATGCTCTTCTTACCTTAGACCACTTTGAGTTTAGACTTCTAGCTTTTTGGGCATCTTCAAGACTTCTTTGATACTGGTTTACTTTGAGAAATGCAGCTGACCGATTTGTGTACAGGATGTGATTGTTGCTGTCCAGTTGGATGGCTTCTGAATAAAGCTGAATGGCATGATGGTAGTCTCCATTGTTGACAGCTTCATTACTTTCCCTTATTTTTTGCAAGAAAAGGGCCTGGTTATTTGGGCTGTCTCGACCAACAGTATCCATTTCTCCCCCACCAAATGCACCAACAGCGGACTGCAATAAAGGATTAGAAATCATGTCCATAGCAGGTTGATGACTGTAACAATTAAATATGTAACAAACAGGTCTATGTTATCATCTACTTCTAGTATGAATGCATGAGAAGAACACAACCTCATGATCATGTGTGGATACAGGAGTCCCATGTGGAGTTATTTGTGGCTATTATCTGTCATAAAAAAAACACAGGAAAATTATTACAATTATTAATCTTTCATATTTATCGTGTCTATGTTACTTATCCTGCATTACATAGTGCATTCTTTTTACTTCCTGAAAACAATGTCTGGAAACATCATCCCAAGAGAAAGAACCTGTTCTTGAACAAAGTTCAAACTGCCTGCCCGAACACATCCCACCTACAGAGGATACAAGAAGGGAGGCAGTGCCATCCTGGAATGTAGGATTGTAACATATAATACAGCAAATGTATTTATGGAAAGATACTGAAATCCATTAGAAATCCATTAATACAATGTTTTGTCTCCCTGATAAATGAAGAAAAGAACTTGTCCCTACTGACATTAACATTGTCAACAGTAGAGGACGTTATCTGTACATGAGACGGTCTTCCGTTGCACCTACAAGTGACTACCTGAGGGGGGGTCACTCATTCGCGTGACTGCCTGACCACGGACAGGGAAATTCTGCATGTCACACAAAAACATCTCTAACAGTGTTATTTATGAAAATAATGGAACACAATTTGGTAGTCGTTAATAGTTATTCAAGTTATCGAATGACATTAATGAAAATGTACAAATCAAAATCAAATGGTCAAATTTTGACAAAAATGTGCAAAATTGAAGCAAAATTTGATGGTTTTTAACAGTGAATTTCATCCATGAGCATATTTTTCAGAAACTAAAATAACATTCTCTGAAAGCCCTTCATCATAGATTCAAAATATATATGCAGTTTTTGAGGCACACGAACGCACACCTGTTTGTTATTAACAAAACTGAGGATATAATACCAATTTTTTTATCGGGACTATATTATTTGTAGGAAATAAAATCATCAGAAAGCATGACGGAGAGAGGGTGTCACTTCCATGATGTAACAACAAACACGTCTGAGAGTTCATAGTTTTCAGTTTGCTGTCATAGTAGTCGATTTTGACGATAATTTTCACCTTTGTGCAAATTTCACTGAAACATGATTTTAACATTTTCTGAAAGCCTTTCCCATGCCACTGAAACTTTCCTCCCACTGTTCATCACAGACAAACAAACCATTCCCGCAGCCCCGTAACGCGTATGGGAGACACCTCTCAGAAACAAGTGCATGACTGTTTGAGAGAGGGGTTACTTGTATACATGCCTGCCTGTCAATGGACCATAGATTTCAGAATGTAGCACACAAATGTCTCTACGTAAAATTTATAAAACCAAAAAACACAATAAAACCTGAACATACATTGACATCGACAAGTATATACTTATTTGCTACCAAATGGTATACACTATGAAATATATTTAAACTCCCAGTCATTTTTTAAGAAAATTAAACGGAATGTGACCAAAAGTAGTCATTTTTAATGACAATTTTTTCTGTGTGCAAATTTCACAGAAACATGATTTTCATATTTTCTGAAAGTTTATTCAACTGACATTTAAATCCTGTAAATACTGTTTCTGGCACAAGAGCGCACATAGGTGTGCCATCGAGATGAAAAGTTTACTTTATTTGAACTAAGTGTTACATTTTGTAGTAAGGTACTCAATATGGGAGGCAGCTCTTGAAGGCTTAAGAATGAACCTTACTACACCAAGAGTTATCTCCCCTGATGGCAGAAGTGAAAGAAAGCTGGTTCCATATGATTTTGGAAGGTGTGTTACTGATGCAAAAGAGTTAGACTTGCAGAATACAAGGTTCATCCTTCGTAATCTCTTTAGAGCAAATGACGAAAGTGTGCAATTCGTGATTGAGAAAACTCTTTACGCTTGGGTATCCATCCATCCATTTGTATAGCGTCAATACAGATTAAAATTAGTTTTCAGCGTTCGGGTGATCCTGACAGTCAGGCTGGTAAGGCTGTCACCAGCTCAGGACCCTTGTCCCCTCCACACGCAGCCCAGACAGTGAAAGGGACTTCTCCCAGGAAACGCTGCCGAGTCTGTTATTATCATTAGTATCCAGCTCAGCTGCTTTAAGGCACTTTGGTTTTCATTGATCATTGGATGTCAATCTCAACCGCACATCATATTTTCAATCTCAACTCACTGGGGATCATACAAATCTTGCAGCCATTTAGGTGCACCAAGTTAAAGTGGCTTTCCCATCCTTACAAGGTACCCATTCACAGCTGGGTTGACTGGGGCACATAGTCACAGTACTTTGTCCAATGTTTACTGCACATTGCTGTACGCGGAACTACGTGTTTGCACATATTCAAGTGGCCACCATCTGGTCATATACCAACGGATTCGTGCACAGGGTTCTGTCCTGTACATTAGGGGTTGTGAGGGAGTGAGTGAGTGAGTATGGTTTTACGCCGCTTTAAGCATATTCCAGCAATATCACGGCGGGGACTAGGGATTGTGACAACACTGAAAGAATCTGCATACAAAGTTGACTCCAAGGTTTTTACATCTGGTCACAGGTGGGCTTTTAATAAGTATCTGCATAGTATTCTGAACTTTTTTTGTTATGTGGTGCACGTTAAAATTAACAATGCTTGATTCATTGAGGCCACCAAATCTTCTGTGTTCCTCACAATTTGAACGACATGGTATTGTGCTTTAAGAGTGTATTTTTCCCTTGACTCAAAATGACATTTCAGATGAAGGAATATGATATCTGAACAAACTGAATCAAAGTAAGATCACAGAACTCCTATTCTCAAATCCGTATGATGGCGTCCTATTGCATCTTGTGTTGATTTCAAGCTGCTCTGACACATCATGCACCCCATCCAGAACTCTTCCATCCCAGAACCAGTTCCTGCTATCAGACCCTAAGGTCTCCATAGCTTCTTTTCAGATTGCATTTCTTACATGAAGATCTATGTCTCCAGAAGTTTCTACCTGTCACAGTCAATATTAAACAATCTGATTCTCTGACAACATTTAAATCTTGCTTGAAAACTTATCTTTTCAAAACAACCATGTATATTTGGTACATTATCCTCTGGTATTATTGTAGTGCCTTGAGCATGCACAAGTGCGTGGATCATACAGGCGCATCATAAATGTCCATTAATAATAAATATTATGTACCATTTACGATTCTGCTAAAAACCAGGTGACTTTAACCTTTATCACTAACACTAACTTGCAGGTAGAACAGCCAGGTAATCAACAAGTGGGTGCAGTGAAATTTCACAGCTTGCACACCTGGCTGTTCTACCAGCAAGTGGTCCTCTCTCCTAAGAAATAGTGACAACAAAATAATGACCATTTGTTAAACAACTTTTTATTCGGGTGTCCAAAATTATGAGACAAATCATCAGAGTTGGTCTGTCAATTTCATGTGACTGTGCAAAATTTGGTTTTGTTGCAATTATTAGATTTTGTGTTAGTGAGCAATTCATCGGTCTCAAATGAAGTCAAACGGACTATAAATAACAGTCAGTACATAAAATTTGACATCCAATAAAGATTTTTATGCTTTTATAACACAACATGCAAGACGAATCAGTCATGTTATGTAATATACATTGCTTTTCACAACTGTTTGCATAACTGAACAAGTAACTTCTGAACGCAGTGTTGACATGCAAAAGACTGAATGGGTAGGCAGGGTTACATGCGGTTAGTTGATCTTATGCTGATTATTGCTCATGTTGATTTCTTTCTAACTTGCTTTGCATTTTAGCTCAGAGTTACTTTTCGGATATTCATTGAAAAACAAACACTATTAAAATCTGTTATGTTTGTTAATGCACTAAAAATATTTTAAAAAACATGTATTTCTCTGCATTACAAATTTCACATCTTTAAAGATGGAACATAAATTTCCTGGAATCTTTAAGATAAATTCAATCATGACTTGGAACAAGCTTGTAGTGCTTATGAATTGTAAATTTAATGACACAGACAAAACCAACCTTGTGAAATATATTGTTAATGCAAACAAGTGCTCCAAAATTTTTGCTATTACAGAAAACGGTGGGTTATGTTGAATATTTGGAGGAAATATAACACAAATAAAATCAGTATGACATTTTTGGTGTTGTGTGCAAATATGACAAACATAGAATGATTGTTACCAATGAATAAAGAATAAATATTTGATTCTACTACATAAATCATGTTCAGAAGTTGTCTTTTGCCAGTTCATATTGGCGACATGCTGATCAAGGTACTGTTTCAGTCAGCACCAAAAATGATTACCAACACTGAATTCTATAAATGACTTATTCAGATAAAATTCTGCTTTTTAAGACATACAGTTGCAGAAAATTCATTATAAATATTTTTTTCCACATTTTGCAAAGGAATATTTTTGTTAAAGAACAAATAAACTTTAACCATTACATATGAAAGATTTGTGGTTAGTCTTATGCGGACCACCAAATTCATTCTTAAAAAATGTGTGGTTAATTAATACCGAGCAAATAAAAGTTGCCCAAAAGTCGCCTGCTTCACTCTCGCCCGCAACGAAACCACAGACAGGATATGTAACTCTGTCGCCAGAGCACTGCAGTGACGTCATGTGAGGAAGGGTTAGTTGTATATAAAGTGTGTAGCAAGCTCGTCATTTTGATGATTTCTCGACATCAACGAAGACATGCCGAATCGTTGCGTTGTCGTCAATTGCTCCTAGGGGTCAGGCGATGGTGTCACCATGCACAGATTTCCACAGGACCCCGCAGTTCATGCTAAATCGGTTATGTTTGTGAGTGCGAAGGGAGCATTGTGGATGCCTGGAACGATATCTTACTTGTGTTCAGTAGGGCTTCCACAGGTACTCAAGTACTCGAGGACGAGTCAGGTTTAGCTGGACTCAAGTCCATTTTCTAGGACTCAAAGACTTGAAAAGGGGAGATAACGCGAATTATTGGGTTACGTTGACAGACTGTCTGTCTGCCATGACCGGACGTTAACGTCTAATATTAAGATAAGATATAACTTTATTACCCCGAAGAAAATTCTTATACATCCGAACTGTCTCAAAATTAATATGCAGGGCTCCAGATAACTTTTGGGGGTGTGAGTGTACTTACACATCATATTGCCAGTGGAGGTGTACTGAGAATTTTGAAGGAGTACTGACATGATTTTGTGTGAGAGAGTTGATGTGGTTTGTCTGGACGATTCATCGATCACTATTTCCAACCATGTATTTGTATTTGAAGACGCGTGAGAAATAACTGAACGACTGTGCGATGCGTGAAATGTCAGGTCCGACTGGATATGAATAGGAACAGTGTAGTTTTTAGCCAATCGAAAAATAGCGACGCATATCGTTGCATGGCAACGCAAGGGATTCCTACTGTCGGTGTTTCCTTATGTGTCAAATCGTGCTTCGCAAAAGAAACTTAACAAGTATTTATCTGAAATAGATTTCCATTTGCACGATACGCACGGAAATTAAATGTTAGACGTATGAAGGTATTTATGTGTGTACACGATATGCTTGAAATCTGATATTGTGTCGTACTTAATTGATTTTGAGGCGTACATTACGCCTGTACGCCCCTTATATGTAGCCCTGAATATGTACACAATTCAAAAAAATATACACAATAATTACATGCACAAAACGAAAGCTATTTACACAATAAAACTGACATGATATACAGCAATTCAATTAACCGCTTTCAAATCTAATCTTAGTTGCCTTTTTGACAATCTGGCGCTCATAGATAAACTCGAAAGACACTCCAGCAATTTTGCTGGCAGTATTAACAATTTTGATAAGTTTGTTTTTTGTTGCGATCAGACAGACCCCCATACCAATATGGAAAATTGTAGGTCAACACACTTTCAATAAAGGTTTGATAAAAAACTGTCATTACGGTTTGGTCAATGCCTTGACGATAATAATGTTCAGAATCAGAAATTAGGCCAGTAACAGTGGCGTCATCTGCAAATTTCACAGTAAACAAGTCATTTAATGACAAGTAACAGTCATTGGTATACAAAACAAAGAGTACAGATGAAAGAACACAGCCCTGTGGAGCTCCAGTAGAGGTTGAGAGAAAAGAAGATTGAAAGTCATTAACACTGACATACTGAGTTCTATCTACCCTGAATTCTTTAACCCATGTGATAACGTTTTTTATTAACACCTAGATTAAATAGTTTACTCCTCATAAGGTGTGGCTGTATGGTATTAGTTGTTACAAGTCTGCAGATGAGAGTAAATATTATACATCGTTTGAGATTTCACTTCTTAAAATGATTAATAGACATGGAGAACGATAAAAAATCAAACGTATGGGCGTATCTTGATCTGGATAGTGAAAAGAGAAAAATAACCAAATGCCGCCTGTGCGGTATATCACTGCGTTATGCAGGCAGTACAACCAGTATGTTGAAAAAACATATAGGCAAGTAAACATCCAAATACTGATTCTGACCAATAGGAAATGTTAGTCACACGACGATATGAATGAAGTAAGTGTTCACTTGTGTGACTGGAACACATGTCATGCCGGTTACGCTATCATTTGCTTGAAAGGTATGAATTTCAAGTACTCGGGTCCGAGTTGAGTCTCACCCCTCGAGTCCAAGAAAATGGACTCGGTGAAGCCCTAGTATTCAGATCGCTTCACGAACGTTAAGGAATCAAAACTACTTACTAGTTGTAGTAAAATATGTATATGATTGATTACCATAAAGATTTTCCATGACACAACTTGTAACATAACGATTTTTTTTCTCGGAAGTGAGGTTGTGGTCGAAGTGACAATAATATTGTAAGTAGTATTATATTGACACCCACCTCGCTTCCACGAGAGAAACTGTTAAGTTATAAGCTATGTCATGCAAAATCCTATTGGCCATCAATCAAAAACATATTTAGCTACCAGTAGAAAGTAGTTTTGATTTTGTAACTCGGTGAAAACAAACCTAAATAGCATTTATACTCACACTGGCGGATGTTCGCGACAGGGCACCGCCACTTTTGAAAATCGTGAAGTCACGGGCTAAAGTCTGTAAGAATTAATGAGATTATGGTTTGTTTCCATCAAGTTAGAAAATCAAAACTACTTTCTACTCGTAGTTAAATATATATTTGAATCATGACCAAAAGGATTTTGCATGACACAACTTATAACATAACGATGTCTTCCTCGGAAGCGAGTTGCCCGGGTCGAAGTGACAATACTGCGCGATAAATTTCTTGCTACATTCAAGTTAATGTCCACTCACCAGTATGTAGATACTAAAGTACTGTCGGAAATAGAAAAAACTGTTTTAGGCTGTTACTCTGTATCCCTAAAATTGACACAATTGCAAATAGCATATGTCGAAATAGCCCATATTGGCCTAAGTGGGCGTTCAGGTGGATGCGTAATCAGAATAGGATATCCAGAAAAGCATGTTTACTCATAAAATCGGGCAAAACTTGGAAAAAATACGAATAGCTGCTGAAAACAATAGATCAGACTATAGATGGCAATTAGGTCGCTCAGCCAGGTATGACGACGGCCCGTCGACTCACTTGACATGAAATGTACATGCTGCCCACAGACACAAGGGGTCATCTCAGATATATTTTATGCTTTTTCATGTGTATTGAATATGTCTGTATTGATTATCTAATCGTAGCTAATGACTCTATCCCCAAGCCCGACCCCAACTACTGTCAGCAACACCCCCTCCGTGTACCTTTTGCAACGACCCCTCCTACCTGTTTCTTTTTATAGTGATAGTGGGACTCAATGGTATCTATATCCTTAATAGTTTCAGTATTAAAGTTGTTATTTTTTACGTCTGCTATAGTTTATAATAAAACTAAGTCTAATTTCATAATGGATATTCAAAAAGTGTCATTTGTTATACAATATCATCGCACACTAATTTGCATAAAGCCATGGTCTGCTCCAAATAAGAGGCTTCAGACTTTGAAACAAACCGCATTGCTCAATTCTGCACTAATCTCTCCTCAGTAAAATCCTTCTTTAAAGAACAAATAAACTTTGTTTTTTTTACTCTTTTAACTATTACATATGAAAGATTTGTGGTTAGACTTATGCAGACCACCAAATTCATTCTTAAAAAATGTGTGGTTAATTAATACCGAGCAAATAAAAGTTGCCAAAAAGTCGCCTGCTTCACTCTCGCCCGCCAACGAAACCACAGACAGGTTACGTAACTCTGTCGCCAGAGCACTGCAGTGACGTCATATGAGGAACGATTTTCAGTTAGTTGTATAGAAAGTGTGTAGCACGCTCATCATTTTGATGATTTCTCGACATCAACGACGACATGCCAAATCGTTGCTTTGTCGTCAATTGCTGCTAGGGGTCAGCCGATGGTATCACCATGCACAGATTTCCACAGGACCCCGCAGTTCGTGCTAAATGGGTTATGTTTGTGAGTGCGAAGCGAGCGTTGTGGAAGCCTGAAACGATATCTTACTTGTGTTCAGATCGCTTCACGGAAGTTAAAGAATCAAAACTACTTACTAGTTGTGGTAAAATACTGTAAACGTATTATATTTCGCGCAGGTTTTATTTTCGGGCTTTTCGCAAAACATTTTAGCGCAAAAATTTATACACCGCGAATAAACCTGTCATTCATTCAGTCTAGCCACGCTCGCCCCTGAGTTGTTACCATAACACATCACGTTTGAAGACAGAAATCAACAGGAATCTTAAAATGACGACTGATCATACTTAACTGTCGCAGTAATGGATTTCCCAAAACATAATTAAATAATGAGCCAAATCCCATTGCCGAATTAGCGAAAACAGCAATGTGTGTTGTGGCCGCCATGGAAATTGGTCACATGACATGGTTTGATACAAAACAGATTACCGTGAAACGACTCGGAAAGAAATAATACAGCAGTATTTTATTTATTCATTAAGATTTTATTCACCAGTACATCATGAAGCGAATAGTCACTAACACTCAATCATCTCATTCACAACAACCCGGCTTGTTTGAAATCACAAAGAGCTTCATATACATAAGTTAATTCGTCAAATCGTTAGAATTCGGAACATAAGACTGATGTGTTTTTCATCTCTTCCGGGAGTAAACGGATTACTGTGTACTAGTATATCGCACAGATAGGGATTTCCTGTGAGTAAGCAATAAACGCTGCCTGACAGGTTAAGCCACTCTGTTTGTTTTCACTGCTATTAGTGGCGGCCAAAGAGACAGCTGGCAGTTCCGGCAATTACTGATTGCGCGAATAATTGACCGCGCGATGTAGTCTAAACTGTCAATTCCGCGAAAATTGCACCACGCGAAAATAAGTACGTTTACAGTATGTATATGATTGATTACCATAAAGATTTTCCATGACACAACTTGTAACATAACGATTTTTTCTCGGAAGTGAGGTTGTGGTCGAAGTAACAATAATATTGTAAGTAGTATTATATTGACACCCACCTCGCTTCCACGAGAGAAATTGTTATGTTATAAGCTATGTCATGCAAAATCCTATTGGCCATCAATCAAATACACATTTTATTACCAGTAGAAAGTAGTTTTGATTTTGTAACTCGGTGAAAACAAACCTAAATAGCATTTATCCTCAGACTGGCGGATGTTCGCGACAGGGCGCCGCCATTTTTGAAAATCGTAAAGTGACGGGCTAAAGTCTGTTAGAATTAATGAGATTATGGTTTGTTTTCATCAAGTTAGAAAATCAAAACTACTTTCTACTTGTAGTTAAATATGTATTGGAATCATAACCAAAAGGACTTTGCATGACACAACTTATAACATAACGATTTCTTCCTCGGAAGCGAGGTGGGGGGTCGAAGTGACAATACTGCGCGATAAATGTCTTGCTACATTCACCTGGTTAACGTCCACTCACCAGTATGTAGATACTAGTCAATGTGCGTCTTTATGTTTGGTCTTATAATCCTAATTAGTTTATTATCATACTTGTATGCATTTCGAAACTAAATAAAAAGCAGACGATCTGCTGATACTTATAGTGAATTTATAACAGAACTGTCATATCTAGACATTTTATAGTTTGCCAATGTGAATCATAATTCGCACACACACCCTAGTGTATGTTGTCTCATTACACCTCACGGCGAAAACAATGATTCTGTTGAATGCTACGACAAATGAATAAAAAAATGCAAAAATTAAAATTAAAACAGATTAAAGTTATAGGAACAATGTCAGGCTATTACCTTGTTCGAGCAATGTATCCATCAATATCCACAAAAACGAGTGATATGCCATTCATCTGCAGCTGTTCCAAGTGATATGTCTTTTAACAGTTTAATATACGAAAAAGTGATAAATCTTTTCAGGTATTTCACATTGGTGTATGGTCTCATTGGTCACCCAAGATAGCACACATGGCAACGAATTGCATAATGTCTGCCTTTCTTTTAAAACAGTAATTTAGTTAACCAATAATGGGCAATCAATCAATGTATGCAGGTTAATCCTTTGAAAGAAGGACGTTGTTTTTACGCCGACACCGACACGACAGAGTGTATTCAGTATATATTAGTAAATCTACATACATAAACACTACCTTTTGACAAATCCGCTGTGTAAAATAAAAGTAATTAATCAATCAGCATGTTATCCTTTGATCGATGTTTATAATGTTGAATATTTACTCCAGACACAAGAAATGCCAAATGGGAACCTTTGTCGGGTAATCTAAGTGTGTTACCACTAATTATACCTGTTATAAATTCATTAACTGACCATCAAGTGAATGATGACAAATAACGTGTAGGTTTATACCACCTAACACGGGTCACAACAAGGGAGTATTAATTGCTGTATTGCATGTGAAAACGTATGGGCCGACACTGTTTTGAGAATACAAACAGATTTTTACATGAAATGATGAAATATCGAGGTAAAAAAACACAGAAATAGGATCAATTTGGATCAGTCATTATACAAATAAGGCCTAACGACACCAAGCGATTTTGACAGAATCGTCTATGAAAACAAGTTGTAACTCAGAAACTAGGCAAAGCAGGAGACAAAGTTAAATGACAGTAGATTGTGAGAACATATAGCTTTCATTTTCCACAACAGTTGTCACGATTTCAGGTTTATACAAACCTGTAAACAAGATAATTTACCCCCTGAAATGTAGATGAATTCTGCATCGGCCCTCATATCTATTCCTCATATGACGTCACAGAGACGCCCCGCTCTGATTGGTTGAAATTTCGTTCGCGGGTGAGAATTGTGCACTGTTGTCAAAAAGGTTGATTTATGTAATTTAAAGACCGAAGTGAGTAGTTTTAATGACGGGGTTTCGTTTATAGCGATGCCAGTTAGTGATTTATGTATTTGTACCCTCCTAGAGTATATGTGATCTTTAACATTTCCTATCTCCCTCCCACTGAGACTGTAGTTAGGCCGAACTTAGATTAACAGATATTTCACACTTTCACATATTAACTACCTAAATTGTAGATATAAATGTGAAAAAACAGTTTTTTTCTATTTCCGACAGAACTATAGTCAATGTACGTCTTTATATTTGGTCTTATAATCCTAATTAGTTTATTATCATACTTGTATGCATTTTGAAACTTAATAAAAAGCAGGCGATCTGCTGATACTTATAGTGAATTTATAACAGGACTGTAATATCTAGACATTTTATAGTTTGCCAATATGAATCATAATTCACACACACACCCTAGTGTATGTTGTCTGTCTCATTACACTTCACGGCAAAAACAATGATTCTGTTGAATGCTACGACAAATGAATAAAAACAAAATGCAAATATTAAAACTAAAACAGATTAAAGTTATAGGAACAATGTCAGGCTATTACCTTGTTCGAGGAATGCATCCATCAATATCCACAAAAACGAGTGATATGCCATTCATCTGCAGCTGTTCCAAGAGATGTGTCTTTTAACAGTCTAATATACGAAAAAGTGATATATTGTTTCAGGTATTTCACATTGGTGTATAGTCTCATTGGTCACCCAAGATAGCACACCGCTGGCAACTAATTGCATAATGTCCGCCATTCTTTAAAGAAAAAGTAATTTAGTTTGTTCTGGAGAGAAAGTTAGTTTCTTTGGGTTTTTTTTGTTATCTGATAGCCAAAACACATCTTTACAAGAACCATGAACGTTGCATCAAAACGCAACCGTAACGCCTCGTGCAGTCACTTTCTGCACGTGCAGAGTCGAGCAGATAGGTTTCTGACGGCTAGGTGAATGGTCGACAATTGTGATCAGTGAGATTACACAAATAGTTTGCCATATTCGGGCATAGTATAGATAACACAATTTAGAATTATAGTTGTGTATCTTATCAGATAGCTTATTTAGTTCATGTAGTTTAGCAAAAGTATCATATTTAGTTTGGTGGTCGGAGTGGCAAAAGTATCATATTTAGTTTGGTGGTCGGAGTGGCAAGAAGGTTGTTTATTTACCATTTTAGTTAAGCACGTTTTTTCACGTCTCACGTTCACAAATTAATTTAGTAATTCCACTGCGTAAACATAGTTAGCCAATAATGAGCAATCGTGTATGTATATGTCAGGGTAGAGACTGTGATCTGGTAGAATCAGAGATTCTACAAGTAGAGATTGCGATCAGAGTCTCTACCAGTAGAGATTGCGATCGGAGTCTCTGCTGGTAGAATCTCCGATCCTACAAGTAGAGATTGCAATCGTAGTCTCTACTGGTAGTCTCTACTGGTAGAGACTATGATTATATGGAATAACCTATGCAAGCAAGTGCAAGCTTATGCAAGCAAGTATAATAAGTGGGGATAATGTTTTCCTATTATTTGCCAGTTATAATTGAACTTATTTATTGTTATCTTGTTAACTTTATTTGTTAAGTCTGTTTTGGAGTAAAAGTATTTTGTTTTGGTTTTTTGAGTTTTTTTAGTGTTTGCCATGACACAGAAAACCTGCGTATTTGACTCACAAATTATCTCAAATAAGCAGTGAATTTATAAGCTCGCATCATTGTTGAGGCAATGCTCGACCTGGGCTGTTAGTTCAGATAACTTTACTTTAGTTTAAGTTTGAGTACATATTGTAATTTATTGTTGTTTAAAACTACTAAGTTTAATGTTTGCCAGTTAACTGCTCAGTGCTGATTAAATACCTGACCTGCCTTACTTGGACCTGTTGTTATTAAACAATAACAGTTGATCTCTTGATGAAAGAAGTTGACTCCCAAAAACATGTCCATGACTCCCTCTCATGACACCAGGGAGTCATGATGACTCTTAAATTTTTATGCCTAGGGCAAACACTGATTATGCAATTGATCTTGCTTGTAATCAGTTTTGTAATATATGTATATATTGTAATATGATCTCTCAAGTCACATTTGTATTTTTAGTCCTTAATATATCTGTAGAAGTGGAAACAGTCTAGTGTTATATCTGAATAAAATGTATAGTACTGTTCAGAAAAAAGTGTCTTTGTTGTTTACCCACAGATCACTCGGAGTTTCTACCAGTTGAAGACGATTGCAGCCTGTACTAGTAGGATCGTAGTTTCTACCAGTTGAATTGGAAAATGTACTGGTAGAATCTCCGATTCAACCAGTAGAGACTACGATTACAATCTCTACTAGTAGGATCGGAGATTCTACCAGTAGAGAGTCCGATCGCAGTCTCTACTGGTAGAGACTCCGATCGCAATCTCTACTGGTAGAATCTCTGATTCTACCAGATCGCAGTCTCTACCCTGACATATACACAACAGAGTGTATTCATTATAGATTAGTAAATCTACATACATAAACACTACCTTTTGACAAATCCGCTGTGCAAGATAAAAGTAATTAATCAATCAGCGTGTTATCGGTTAATCCTTTGATCGATGTTAATAATGTTGAGTATTTACTCAAGACACAAGAAATGCCAAATGGGAACCTTTGTCGGGTGATCTAAGTGGTGTTACCACTACAGTAGAACACGGATATAACGAACTCCAAGGGACCAAGAAATTTAGTTCGCTATATCCGTTGTTCGTTATTCACATTTGACCGCCATCTTGGATTGTAGAGATGTAGACATTCACAGACATTACCTATATCATGTTGATAAATATGAAGTTTATTTTTATAATAAAATTGAAATAATACAACTACAACTTAAATAAATTTAGTTTTTAATGAAAATGCAAGCTTACATTTATAATGTCCAGATAAACCACGAAAGAAGCAAAAACTGTAGCGATTTTTTCTCCGTTTGTGACATGTCATAACATGCCCGTGCCTTTCTCTTTTATATTTTCATTTTTATGTAATCAGGCTTTCCGTTCGTTAACATGACACAACAACGGGAAATACCTCCGTTTTGGAAGCTTCGTATGAATAACATGCGAGGCGAATCGTGTGGTGTCTGGTATCGTTCGACAGCTTTGGAACATCAACAATATCACTGTACCCTCGCCGAGAGTATTTTCACAGTTGTAAAAAGCGATTTTATTGGATAAAGATTGGTTTCTAATGACGCTTTTTCGCCACAGTCTGCTATAAGGATCGCGTGATTGGTCAAAATCAGACACGTGACCTACGGCAGCCAATCATACTACGGCAATGGATACAGTCCTCGTCAACAAAAACGGTTGTTGAATGGGTTAAACACAATATGTTTGTTTTGTTAATTAATTAATGACCATCAATCAATGTTGATTCACCGCCAATAAGATTGATGTATACTGTACCGCTAAGTGGCTGAGCTGACACTGAGTGAGTTCGCTAATCACGTCGTTAATTGGGTCTTGGGGGTAGTAAATCAGTTCGCTATAGCCGTTAATTCGCTACTCACGAGTTCGTTATTCACGTATAATTTTAATGATATTATAAAGGACTGTCGACGGGACTTTTAACTTTGTTCGCTATATCCGTTTGTACGCTATATCAGTGTTCGCTATAACCATGTACTACTGTAATTATACCTGTTATAAATTCATTAACTGACCATCAAGTGAATGACAAATAACGTGTAGGTTTATACCACCTAACACGGGTTACAACAAGGGAGTATTAATTGCTGTATCGCATGCAATTTTAATCGAATGTGAAAACTTATGGGACGACACTGTTTTGAGAATACGAACAGAACTTCATTGTTGCATAAGAAATACATATAAGCATTTGCTGTGTGCTAAAACTGTATGTACCTATTTACCTAAGTAAATTTTTAGATTCTTCTAGCAATGGCAAAGTAGGGTTGTTTAGTTTACGGATTCAAATAAATCAAATGTCAGTTTTTAATATCATACGTAATAGACGTCATATTTTTACATGACATGATTAAATATTGAGGTAAAAAAAACACAGAAATGGGATCAATTTGGATCAGTCATACCATCCATGCATTAGAAAACTTTAAAAAAACATCCCTGCTTTGATACTTTATTACAATCAGACAAGAACTACCAGGGATAATTTCAAATAACTGCATCTGATGGGCATCCACCCTTCTTAATGTCGCACTGTTTAGGTTGAAGAAATGAACCATAACCATGATGAGCGAGGCTGATCATCGTTTTCACTATCACTAGCACCAGGCTCGAACAAATAAGGCCTAGCGACGCCAAGCGATTTTGACAGAATCGTCTATGAAAACAAGTTGTAACTCGGAAACTAGGCAAAGCAGGAGACAAAATTGAATGACAGTAGATTGTGAGAACATATAGCATTCATTTTCCACAACAGTTGTCACGATTTCAGGTTTATACAAACCTTAAACAAGATACTTTACCGCCTGAAATGTACATGAATTCTGCATCGGCCCTCATATCTATTCCTCACATGACGTCACAGAGACGCGCCGCTCTGATTGGTTGAACTTTCGTTCACGGGTGAGAATTGTGCACTGTTGTCAATAAGGTCGATTTAAGTTAATTAAAGATCGAGATGAGTAGTTTTAATGATGGGGTTTAATTCATAACGATGCCAATTAGTGATTATGTATTTGTACCCCCCTAGAGTATATGTGATCTTTAACTATTTAAATTGTCCTGATTAATGTATTTACAAGGTTCAAATATAAAATGAAAAGTTCAATTGCAAAACATCTGACATAATTATGGTTGAAATATCCATACCATAACGACTACCTCACTTATGGGCAAGCAGAAAGCAACCATGAAGATACAGGTAAGAATTGGTCTTTCACATGCTTGTGAGAAGAGGCGATTAATGGGATCAGGTGGCCAGACTCCGTAACTTGGTCAACACATGTCATCCTATCCCTATTGTGTAGATTAATGCTCATGTACATTGTTGATCACTGGATATTTACAGACTCGAATATTTAGATTACCGCCATCATACAGCTGGAATATGGCTGAGTGCAGTGTTAAACAAGAAACAAAACAAACAGACAGCTAGGTGTGACTTGAGCTAACTGGTGCAATGACAATTTCTGGGATTTCCTTATGCCCTTCTTGAAAATAACTGAAGTGACATTATTAACAGTGAGACATGAAATGTCAAAACATATGTTATATTTAACTATTTCAATGTTTATATACCTAAAGGGCAAACATTACTTTGGAACATCTATATATACACTATGAACTGACGACGACGTCATAAATAGGGGCCAAAAGTCTCTGTAAATTGCTAGACTATTGCTTCCATCATAAAACTACATTCTTCGTCATGGAGTTAAGGATACACGTCCAGATTAGATCATTCTACCACAGCAATTACAAACGTCTTTGGGTTCAGCTGGGGACATGTTCTATATTGACCTGCAGACAAGGCTATTGGGCCTATGGGATCTCCGACTTATCCAAACACAAATCACATATTTACCTTTGTCCCAGGTCGCCGTGGTTTATGACTTTCCATGTTTCACTGAATCCTGTTCAACATACTAGAAGCACTCCCAGTAATCAGCAACTCCCTGGTAAATCCTGTAGGCACCCTTCCTGCCATTCTTCGTTTATCCAATGACAATATCTGTAGTCCGCCATGTTTGAATCAAGTGACATTGTTGTAGTTTAACTAAAAGTTGTCAATATCCATAACTTGGTGATAACAGGTGGCAATCACGAAGTAGACACGAAAAACTGCATTTCATGTATCATACGAACCGTTTCAATGACTTTTGGTGTACAAGTATAGATTGTACATGTTATTTTCTTATGTGGGTCACAGGTAGCGCACCTTGCTTACCTCACCTGTCCATATGACGAGCCGAGGAAATTGACAAGCTGGATTGCAGGGACAACAAAAGGGAGACAATCACTGTTACTGCCTTTTCAAGGCAGGTATTCCCAGAGTGTGTATCTAGTCAATATCAGTGTGTCGTCTCATCTCCGCTGCCAGAACACTTTGATAGTTACGTTTTTGCTTCATTATGTACTATTGTTAACTTAGTACAATACACCGCAATAATACTGAAAAATGCTTGATGACTTACTTCAAAGTTGATATTTTGTAGGAGAAGCAAATGATACAAACATTGCAATTCACATTACATCACATCAAGCGGTGTGTTTTTTACAAAACATTTATAAATTATATGTCCACAAGGTGTTGATCTATTTGCTTTCATAAATTATTGAGGAATGAAATGTCATTACATCGGAGGGTCACTGTTTTCGCGATCGCCACCTGTTTATTCCCATGACGCAGAGTCTGTTATCGAGTTTATTCCGGCGTTTCGCTGAAAAAAATCATGCACTTTGTGTCAAAGCATGAAACCTGGCACACTTTCAGGTAATATGACATTTGTAAGATATGCGATCAGCGCCCAAAAAACTATATGGCCGCCATGGAGGAATGAAATTCTGGTTTATCTGTAGTGAACATGGCCCACAAGCTAACATAAGACAATTTATTAACATATTTTCGTTCCAAGGCAGCTAAAGGTACAAGTTACAAGTTCAAGCCTTGATTTGAAGCTGTTGGGAGAGATTCATGGGCCTAGTCTTGGAACAAGAGAGGAGAGAGCTGTGAGTTCCATATACCCCCATTTCACTGGGCTGCGATCGGTCCCGATTGCCCTTTTTTTTTTAAATCGCCAGCGATCGTATAATGTCGGAAATGGTGTATTCCCAGAGTGGCCCCCTGCCTATTACGTAACATCCAAATTCAGGGGCCACTCCGGGACAACTCGTTAAGAAGGTGTGAACGTGGGGGTCAGTGTGGGACAACTTATTAGTTGTCAAAACAAAGAGTTCATCTGCTGCTGTGAGGTTGTTCGCAAAGTGATAACTTCAGAGGGTTCACTCCCATTTATCAGACGTGCCATTTGTCAGACAGCCCAGTTATCGGACAGATCAGTCAGGTGTGACCAGTGTAACTGCCTGGACTTACCCACTAATTAATGAGCTGCTCCAAACTGTGAACAGAGTAGGCTACTCCCCGCTCTCAAGTTCGTTAAGTGATAAGATTAACCAGAATATGATTGTGTTTGTAAGTTGCTTTTGATCAGTGTGTGGGATTGCATGTGTTGTAGTAACGAAATTTTGAGTAGTTTGTTCAACTATATGGAATACAGGAAGTACGTGAGGCTCAGTAAAGATTAATCAATAAGGTTTTAACTGAATTTGTTTCGCATTAATTTATTACTTAAATGGATTAAACTTCTCCAAAACATAAGTATAATCTCACATTTACCATATAACATGAACTCTAAAGTCACGATATCGCTGTAATGGCTGGTACATGTATACGCAGAGTTGAATTCATTGAGTCTCAGAAAAGAACCACACAAGTATTTCTTGATGGCTTCACCTACTCTAAGAATAGAACCAGAGGTCAGACCACACACTGGAGATGTATCATCAAGACATGCCGAGGGAAATGTTCCACTGTTGAGGACTTCCTGAAAGATTTCTCCGACCACTGCCATCCACCTAGAGTAATTTGCGGAAAGGGGCCAGAGAAGAAGCTACACCTGTCCAGTGAAGATGGCGAAGAAGACAAGATCCTGGTCTTTTCCACCGATGAGCAGCTGAGATGTCTTTCCGAAGCAGATCCAATCTACATGGATGGTACCTTTTCCTGTTGCCCCAACCTTTGGAACCAACTGTACACTGTACATGCCCGCAGTGGATATACGATGTACCCACTTGTCTTCGCCCTGCTGCCCAACCAACAACAGACAACATACGCCAGGCTGTTCACGCTGCTGAAGACAGAGGTGCAGCAGATTCTCAACCGACCCTTGTCACCACGAGGGATTTCATGCTCGTGTGAACAGAAGTCTCCCACATCAGCACCCAAACCTGTACCGATTTGTGGACCTGATCCAAGGCATAGGGACATCGGAAGGCGCTAAGCTAACGCAGATTGACTTTGGTGCCGCTCCCCCACCCAGGAAGAAGGTGTACATAGAGTCTGAGGGGAGACTGCTCCGGTTGAAAGAAAAGCTGACAAGTGGCCAGAAGACATAAACTGAACGCCAAAAGAAATGTTACACCTCTGAACAGTAGAATATCCTAAAATGTTATATGGATAGAAGACTTTGGTTTGGTATGTTTTAACAACCAGTCATGTAACTCTATTGAGGCAAAACATCAGACTGAGGAAGTCATTGATAATTAGGATATCGACATGTTTGTTTAGGTGGGGTCCATTGTCCTATTTTCAATCATGTTAAAATTCAAATGTGTAAAAAAACAGTTAAAAATGGGTCCAAATGATATTGTTTATGATGATAATGCATGCACATTCACAAAGAGTGATAAAGTTGGGATTTGGATATGAAAGAATGGTTGTTTACCGTAAAAAGGGACCAAATGCTGAAATTGGATTTTTGTCTCTTTAAAACACATTCCAACCACTTGAGGTTTAATTTTTGGATCATCATGACTTTCGACTGTTTTAGGAAGAGTCGTCAAACGAGAAAAGACTAATTTTTCCCTTAGATACTGTAAAATTTTGCCTATTTCTGTCCTTGTATAAGGAAGCATAACGCCAAAACGTACCCATTGTAACTTCACCTTGCATGAAATGCACGTGAAAACTGTTGGAAACGGGTATATAAGGCCCCTAGATTTATCATTTCACACCATACATTCACTACAATGCCGAGATTAACAGCAGAAGAGCGGGAGAGGGCCATTGGAATGCTGCAGACTGGGTCGACTGATCGGGAAGTGGTTGTAACTGGTGGCCTCCCGCTTCTGGGTCTGTCTCTAGTTGTGCCAGTATTCTGGAATCGCTGACGCAGCCTTATAATGGTGAGGCGATGACACCCGAATGCAGCAGCCACTTCCCGATCAGTCGACCCAGTCTGCAGCATTCTGCACAGTCTGGAGGTGATTTTTGAATCGGCCCAAGTTTTCCAACAGGTTCATGAACAGGTTCAAAAACATGAGCCGATTGAAAAAAGTCGTAGGTTATGCGTGACTGATCTGGATAGTCGCCAGTGTGATGGGAATTCATCGGGAATGCATCGGCAAGCATCATGAGCAATTAATCAGCTTAACCATAGGTGAATCGTGAACGAGTCGTACCATTATTGAGAGGCAGAAACGGCCACGTGTCATCCCCGTAATGCCACGCTTCACACCTGATCAACCAAGATTAACTCCCGACACATCCCCAACATGGAACCGACAAGCTAATTGCCTAACAAAGCGGAGCTGTCAAATAGACGCATCAGCACGATTCCTCCCAAATAAGACACGATCCACTTATGTAATGTTCACTCTATAGCCTACTCACGATTTACACGATTCACATCAGACTGACAGAAAAGGTATAAAAGCACCGAAGATCGAAGTCAACATCACTCCAATTTCAACTGCTGTAATGGAAACATGAAAACATGGCAAGAACAAAGAGAACAGCCAACAGGAAGAGAGTGAGATCACCAACCCCACCACCAGAAGACAGCCAGGATGCACACGGAAGCTTCAACCATAATCCTAGCCACACCTGGACCCTGTTGCGAAGTGTTGAGAAGAAACTGGCATCGGGTTGCAAGAATACCAAAGGCATTCTCCACGACTCTCCTAGGCCTTGCTCCGGAGATCCTGTAGTTGGCTTCTGACAGACCTCTTCTTGAGTAGGGTTTCATTAGATATTGACGAAGGGCAAATGCATCATCTGCAAGTATGAAGTAAGGCATATCCAGATCATCATTTGTCAATGCTTCAGGTTCGGGCAGGCAATTGCTGCCATCTTCCATACACTCCTTCAACTATGAGGCATTGAAGATTTGTGCATCTGACGTATGACGTCCACCCATAGAAATTTGTAATTAGCATCTACAGGGGTCAACAGGACAATGGAGAAGAAACCCTTGTAGTTGTGGTAGAGGCTTCCGCTACCAGGTGGCTTACGAATCGCGATGTGTTTTCCATCGAGGACACCAACAGCATGAGGGAAATTCCATCTCTGATGGTCTTCCAATCCCCTTGAGTGACAGGACATGCAATTACTGTATCCAAGTAGTGGTCTACGATGGCTTGGCACACCTCAGGGAGAAAGATGGCTTTGGTGTGTCTTGACACTTTGAAGTGGTAGGAGAGGGAGGGGTACTTGTCTCCAGCGGCTATAGGGGCCTTATGGTAACTGCTAAGTTCAGACCAGGGTGCAGAGCTTTCCTGAAGTTGGTGTCTGTTTTGGTAAGCTTGGGACGAGGGAAGTATGCAGTTCATCAAACATATATGGAGGCATTCGCAGATAGTTGAAGAAAGAAGAAGTGTCTTCGAATCTGAGTTAAGATTGGAGATTGTCATAGTTTCCAAAGTTCAATCTTCTTTCCAACCTCAACCACGGACGTACCCAAAACCGTTTCTGTTTTCTTCTTCTTTTTTGCTGCCGGGTTCCTTCTGTAATGATAGATATCCATCTCCAATCCCATATGTTTATAACAGCGCCTTGTTTGCGTCCGTTAAAGAATACAAACGGCTGTGGGTTGTGAGGCCGATACGTTTATTCTGGTCTATTTATTAAACAGCCTGAAAGAACATATAAGAAAGTATATTAAATGGAATCACATAAATATGTACAGGTTCAAATCACTCATTAAGTATATAAGATACACCTAGTTAAATACATCTGAACTATGTCACAAGTTACAATGTTACATAATATTAATACAAATATACAACGATCATAAAGACCTACTGTAGGTATCTTTAGAAAATATTATAGCAAATACATTTCTGGTATATTGGGAATCTGTTCAAGTATTACATACCAGGCTGGTTGTATTCAAGCTGATCAAAATGGAGGATATTCTTCTAAGAGATCACACTCACAGATCTGCATAACAAATACGTATGTATGCAGAGAACAATATATATACAAGTGATATGATATAAAATAATGTTTAAAAGTACAATTGCATTCGCCAATTCACAAATAAAACATGACATCACATGTAATATTACATATATGTGTCAATCAATCACACATCTGATAGTTCATCTTCAACTATACATATTTATAAGATATATTATATTTCAAGTAAACCAAGTCTGACTTACATGCCACAGTACATTATATTTCTGCAGAAGAAGTAGTTGTGCAGCTGTCAGCATGTTGCTAGATGATAAGAATCAGCTGTCATCGTCAGCTTTTATAGGCCAGAATCGGGACCATTTTGTGGTTTGGAGGCCGATTTTACGTGTCTTACTCGGCAGTTATACGTACTTTAGTCGGCGTCGATCTGTAATCTTCGCGTGTAATCGGCAATTAGGGCAATGAGTCTTCGATATTGTAAGCCTTACACCACTGTGTCGGCAAGCATCGTGAGGAATCGGGAGTGAATCGAAGATATATCGCCGCAGAAACGTGATTTAGATGTAGCCAATCGGCCAATACTGGGTGAAATCGTATTAACAACGGGTGCTCAATCATAGTGTTATCACCATTTATACGTACGTCTACAGTCTCTTCATCGTCTATTACGTAGGTTTACCGTCGATACTGCATAGAAAAGGAAAATATAAACAAAAACTTGGCCAATTGAGAACGATAACACCGTAGGTGACGAATCGGCACAAGTCAGGGTAGTCTTGATAGGTCGTAGCCCAGTGAAATGTGGGCATTTCACACTATCTCGATTCGCGCCACGATTGAAATCGTGGTCTTAATCGTGGACTGATCGTGGTGATCCAATCACATCTTGAGGTCAGTTGTGGCAATTGTGTTGATCGTAGAAAAAGTTTGGACAGTTCAAAAATTGTCCGCGATCAACATGATTAATTGTCAATTGTGATGATCGCATCAGATCGTATTGCATTATAACAAAGCGCAACATCTCGCATCTAATCGTGGTTCTAAATCATGGTCATCGGAATCAGTCGTGGACAAGACAAACACCACGCTCTGTTGAGATGTGTTGGGATCTCTCACGATCTGTGAGGACTCTGTTGGGTCCCATTGCTAACGAACTGACACGAATGACTCGTGAACAAGCAGATACGGGTTGATACGAGTAAATGCCAGTAGATACGAGTTGATACGAGTAAATGCGAGTATGGATGCTTTTTCACGGATGCTCACGATCTATTACGAGTTACTGCCGCCCCACTATATCCTTCACAGTGTTGGGCTTCTGCTCTTGAGTCCTGAGGAGACACCTGATTCTATTGGCCAGGATTCCAAAGCCATTTTCCACCACTCTCCTCCCCAGGAGAGTCATTAGTTGAAAATCCACTCCATCTGGACATCTTTTTTCTGCTGTATGGCTTCATGGGGTAGTTCCTGAGTGCGAAGGAGTCATCCCTCAGGATGAAGAAGGGCATGTCTTGGTGGTCATCAGGGTTTGCAGTCAGAGGGCAGGGTGGGGTGGAGTCCTAGGTCTTCCTCTTCCAGGCCGTTGAACAGCTCCGAGTCTGACATGTGTCCTTTTCCACCAAGCTCGATTCACACAATTTTGTTATCTGCATCCACCAGAGCTAGGAGTAGTATCGAAAAGTGGTAGCCCTTGTAATTGAAGTACAGGATGCCAGTTTGGGGTCATTTCTTGATGGTAATATGTTTTCCATCGAAGAGCTGTGGTGTTAACCTTGTGTAGTTTTGGAACGCTACTGGATCCTCCAGCCTCAAATGGGTGTGTAGGAGGCTGGACAACTGACCAAACAGTTGTCTCATCGAGCTCTCCTCTGTGAGCCATGGTCGAACCCCGAAGTGCCAGACTGCAACTCTCCTGGCCCTTTGTGGTTGGAGCTGTAGTTGGTCTGACTGGTGTTCGTCTTCTTCCTCTCTGGCGATAATGTAAGCGTACAGTAATACTGCGAATGTCACGTTGTCATCATCCTCAACTCCTGCCATCATCAATGGTTGTGGGTTGTAGTGTTCACTCTGTTGAAGTTCAAGAAACAATGAAATCCATAGTCAGTCGGGCTGTATATATACCCGTCGGGGTCCAATCGTATAGCTCAATTCGTGATCATCCTCGATCGTGATCGTGAAAGACATCGCGACCACAATCGTATCCTATCGCAACAGAGCGCATCGGTTCGTGATAAACGTATCGGTACGTACCTGCACGTACCAGATCGTCCCAAATCGGTAACCCCGATCATGATGATCGTGTCAGATCGCGACCCAATCGTGGACTCAATCGGGACAATCCTATCAGAACGTATATGATCGTATCTGAACGGGAGACCTGATCGTGACAGATGTGTTACCTTAACTTAACCAATCGTGACAATATCGCATCCAAGCGCAACAAATCGTCTCAGAACGTATCGACTCGCATCACCTCGTATCCAAACATGAAATTTCAGAGAAATTCCACGATCAGCTACGAATAGCCAATCGTGGTGTTCGTAACGGATCGCACGACAGTGTGAACCTAGCACTAGGTTTATTAAAGTAAGGGGGAACATGTTGTTCAAAATGGATCAATTCATGCATAATAGTGACACACAATATGAATGATGAACAATTCCGGTAAATAAATGCCCTGTCACACTTCTGCGTATCCTAATTCCTTATGAGTTGCGCACTGACATTTCTTTCATACGCAGTCGTACACACAACCCGCACCTCAAATGCATTTCAATCGTGTTGTGTAAGTTTTGTGTACGCGGGCATGCGCACACATGCCCCTATATTTGTTACTAATCCTTAAGAAATTGCAGTTCCTTTTGTGTTAAACGAGTGACTGCAGGAAATCTGGGATTTGAAAAAGCAAAACACAAAAACAACAACAAATTTATTGTCCCAGAAAATAGATTCAAACTTAATTATGCTTCAGACGGGGGAAATTAGAAATCGTCTGCTAGAAAACTTACACTGTTGCAAGGAATTATTTCATTGAAAAATATTAGGATCCCAGTTCTCATTTATAGATTATCTTGTCGCCATACAAGATCCCAGCCTGGTCGAGCAGAGATGATAAACTAATGCTCAAAAGAAAGTATACAGTGTGTTTGACCAAACTTGAAAAGAAAAGTATATATTAATGAACATCTGTTTAATTTCAAAAGAGTATTCAATTCTACTGCAAATGTACACCATTTCAGTTCACACAAAGTCGAAAGTACCGTTTGACTGACACTGAAAGACACGCGGTATCATATCGTCTGAACAGATCGACAAGGTATTGTTTTGCTGCAAAATGTCATCAAAAGTTTAATCAATAGTGAGTGTGACCACCATTGGCTTCAATACATAGTCTAACACGCCAAAACACGTCGATGCATTGATGACGTAAGATGACGAATGACGTTAGGCGTGATCCGTTGCCATTCCTGTATTTGTCAATGGTGATTGGATAAAATGTAAAGTCAAGAATAGCCTTATAGATCTTTCTTATACAAAAATGGCATTCAGATATTAAAGCATCATTTAAGGGTATATTGTAAAACGCAATAATGACATTGATTTTTATTTGCAACACCTACCTGAAAAATATATATTCAATTTGTTACATTTTACACTGTCAAATCATCGTCTTCCTGTTGAAACTGGAAGATGGTTCAATATTGATTATAATAATAGAACATGTACAGTGTGCACCTTAGATGTAATAGGAGATGAGTACCACTACCTTTCTAACTGGCAATATTTTAACGAAATAACAAAAAGGTTTCTTCCCCAAAAGTACATTACAAAACCTTCAATATTTAATATGATTAATTCATTTCAGACAAAAAATGTATCCGCTTCAATAAAATTGTCCATATTTTGCCGCCATGTGCTATGGAAATTCAGATAAATACTGCATCATTGTATTATTCATGTATATATAAAACAGCCTATTCCAGAACCGACTGATAACCAGCCCATCTCGCCTCTCACTGCGATGTTTGGTGTTTTACCTCCTACATTAAGGCAAAAAACTACAAGTACGGTGTTGAACGTTGTTGATACATCTATATTCTTTGAATCCCCATATAGAGGCGCCGTGCGTCAGGATACGGTGGACGAGGTTACCGTAAAGCGTGTTTAAAGCTTCCCCTGACATACCTCCGAAAGATATTTTAAATTTTCCAATAATAGCTCCCAATGCTCTGCTGGCGGATTTGGCAAGTTCTTTAGCCGTAAAGTTCAGATCGAGATTCTTTTGCAGCCAAAGTCCCAAATACTTACATGCATCAGCATATTTTTTGTTATCGTTGCCGATTTTAAATACGTTGTCGCTGCGAGACGTCTGATTTGCACGATAATGGACAACTTTGGTTTTACCAATGTTTATAAACAGCCTCCATTTTGAACACCAAGTAGATACGGCATCAAACATGCACTGTAAGCGTCGTTCAGCTGGTGCAATGAGAGCGACATCATCCGCACAGAGTAATCAGCTCAAGATATTATCACCAATCTTCACTCCACAGCGCTAGCTGTTAATTTCACTTGCAAGATCATTAATAAAGATGGAGAAAAGTTTGGTGGAAAGCATGCATCCCTGCCTGACACCTGTGTACACGGTAAACGGGTCTGTATAGTAACCGTTCACGTTAATTTGACTTGAAGTTTTATCGTCCATGGATTTTACAGCTTCGTATCCGTAATTTATAAGAAAGACAGTCTCGGTTAACTCGGTCAAAAGCCTTCATGGCGTCAACATAATCAATATATATCGATTTGGGGAGTTGAATAACTGAGTACAACGTATATAAATGTTCTTGGGTGCTTCTTTTACGCCGAAAACCATTTGCATTTTGTTCTTCGCAAAGTATGTTACTATTTTCCAGCCACGTAGAAAGGCGGAAAATTAAGAATTTCACTATATATTTTACATGGCATTTGCAGGAGTGAGATTCCACGGTAGCCCAGTGGGTCACGTAAATCCGAATTGGGTTTCCTAATAGCATAGAAAATATTCTGCTTCTAAATGTCTGGTGTCACGCGACTCGCGTGTGTGTAATGCAACATTGCCATATAATAAGTGCCTGCGCATTTGTTTATTCAGCTCATCTAGTGGAGCCGTGCGTCCCCTGTTGCTAATTTTTGCTTGTTATGCATTTACCACCTATGTATGTACCCTCTTGTAGAGGTGTTTACTAGCTTTTTGTATATGTGACTCCCGTCGCTGTTTCTGTTTTTATAAGGGAGATATAAGCGTTTACGTCGCTCCAACCTTTATGTATGCCCCTTATTTTATCAGGGGTTTTGCTAACTACAAAATTGTACAAACTATTTTCTTAATATCCACCTATATCTATTTGTAGTAGAGCTCACGCTCTTCTCATACATGTATTCCCCTTCACTGTGCATACGCCTACAAGTTACTAATAGTCGTTTATGTACCCAAGTAATAGCACACTTCTTCGTTGGTCAGAGGCTAGATGCCAACTTTCACCTCGCGTTGTGTATTGTCCTCTGCGGCGTCCGCGCGGTTACGTTATAGCTGGACGTAGCCAGTTATCTTATTGACTATTGACTATTTTATTACTCAAAAAATCACCTTCGGTGATACAAGAGCATATATACTGAACATCATTGAAAACGCTTTCATCAAGATGGATTTCAGCATGACAATGATCAATGAATATAACTAACATGAAGTCGAAGGGCATGTCCAGTTGAAAAAAATGTTGTGTTTTTAGAAACAAATTCCTGTCCACAGTATGACTCTTAAGTCCAAAATGCATCAACATGCAGCCTCGCAATGTAAAAAGCGCGAATTTCATTCTGAAATCATACTGACTATGACATTAAAAGCAGGTGTGTGAGAACCGATTCTCATTGCTTCACTAACGATTGTGAAACGAGGACAGAGATAGCGAGGTTAACACCTCACGAAAGAGAACATACATTAAGCATGATTCATGTTGGCACCAGCAGCAGGGATATTGCTCGACAACTTGGACTAGGCCACTCCACCATCGATAGGCTTCATAGACGACATCAGTAGACAGGCAGAAACCCGTGACCTTCAATGACCTTGGCAACAACGTGTTACGACGCTCCATCGGATCGCCATATTGACCTTGTCCATATCCGTGATTGAACACTGCCGACTGCCAGGACTGCTACACTAGTTCAAGGTTGACGTGGGGGTCATCAGCGCTGACTCCATGCTAAGCCGTCTACACGCTACAGGGCTCCATGCTCGACATCCTTACATTGGACCAATTCTGACTGACAGACACCGTAATGAGCGTATACAATGGGCTAGCAGGCATTTTCAGTAAAGGTTACAACAATGGCATGGTGTGGTAGTCACTGACGAGTAACGTCTTCATCTACATAATGCTGACAGCCGATTACGTGTTTGGCGTAGACGTGGTGAACGTTATGCTGATGAGTGTGTGGTTCAGACAGACCTTTGGATGGTGAGAGTGTCATGGTCTGGGGTGGAATAAATTACAGTCACAGGACTGCCTTCATGTCTGTCAAGGGAGAGTTATTGCCCTTTATTATCGTGAGCAGATTCTTCAGAATCACATCATATCTGTCTTCAACCCATGCAGTATCTGGCCCAGCAACACATCCAGGTTATTCATTGGCCAGCACAGTCGCCAGATGTATCCCCCATGGAGCACTTGTGGGACGAAATTGCTCAAAGTCTTTCGCGGCGACAACAGATGCGAAACATCCGGGAACTTGAGGCTGCACTACTGCAGAAGTGGAATGCCATCCTCAAGAACTCTATTCGGACGCTCATTGACTCAATGAGGAGACGTTGAACTGCATGTGTCAATGCAAATGGCGGTCACACGCGATATTGACTTTTCGATTTGACCCAACGTGTATTTGATCCTTTCTGACTGTGGAACATTTCAATGAATGAGCGTCTATTCTGTGTTGTTGTTTTTGTCAGTCGTCCATCTGTTATTATCCACTCCAAAAATATCAATTCCTTACACGTGCTTTTAATAATCTGAACTTTTATAAGTGGTGCGTTTTCAATGATGTTCAGTATATTAACAACAATTCATGTACAATTCATATGCATGCGTCTTAGATAGACAACTGAATACAATAAATAATTCCTTATACATATGTACAGTTCCCTATACATGAATAAGTGCATATATTAACTGGTAGATAAGTACAAACCCTTTTTAAAGGTTTGCTAGCATTTTTTGCAACTGTATGATAAACTTGGACAAAAAATGATTGTGTCTAGTAGTGGTTGGTGAAAGAAACAAAGACTAATTTAAATATGTTGTTAAGACATTTTGTGGTGGGGATATACTTTCCTTGAAAGCCAGGAGACCCGACGTCGGGACCATGCTACGTGGTCACCATCGCGCTCAACGTCTCCGTTATCTAAAATTATCCACTTGGTTGTATAGACATTACCTTCTTCTAAACTGATGTAAAAATTCATATACTAAAGTCTATTTGTGGACGAGTTATCCATGTTTGAAAATGTAACATTTTCGCAACAGATTTCTGGGTTATGCGTTATATATTGTTCATGATATGAATTCAGTGCTGGTCATTTAAGAATATAGTGTAATTCATCACCTATTACATTTAAGTTACAAAGTGTACAATACCATCCCTCGGTATGCTTTGCCATCTTCCAGTTTCAGTATATCGACGTCGCAGAATTAAATAGTCGTATCTGACACTTACAGCCAAAAACCTTTTTTGTTCTCTTTCTATTTGTATTGGAGTTGTGCATATTCTCAATAAAAATTGTGCATTTATCTCAAGTCATTTTTAAAATATATTGAATTTAACAAAGGTCGTATGTAATCATGCACTGTTGAACGAAGTATTAAAAAGGCGTAAGTGACACCCAGAACTCAGTTACGACCTTCTGCTGTTAAGTTTACGATCTAGCGGAAAAACGAGGAGTCGTAAGTGGCACATCCGACAAAGTAGATATATTGTAATTGTACATGGTGAAATTATGTCAAATTTGAAGTTCTATGAAAGTACAGTATGAACAGGATGAGTCTAATATTACATTTCATTGACCAAAGTATCCATGTTTTGTTTTTGATGCATTTGCAATATCATACCGCCGAAACTACATCATCACGTGACCATCGAGCCCAGGAAACACGCAATGTGTGAACTGTGACAGAAATTAGGTATGTATACAGTTAACATGCAATGCAGGGACTCAAATAACTGAAATATAATGCTGTGTGTATGGTTGTTATTGCACATTTACACAAACATGTGGAATATATTTTGATATTATTGTACATTTTGTGAGGAAAGTTGTGATAAATAATAAGGTCGTAAGTGTAAGCCCTATGCTGATTCTCATATATCATTTCAGGGTCGTAACTGACACTTGCGACACTTTGTCACCTGATTTGGTAGTCATATAACAGTTATTTCATCAATACATTTACACTAATAATTTCATCTTCTTTGTTGCAGGACAATGGAAATGAAGAGTACGATATTCTAGGACACTGGTCTTTGGGACGAATTTAAATAGTTTCCCAAACGGACGTTGTAGGAACTGTGTTATAACTTTGGAAACACATGGATAACAAGTGACTCTTGCTTTTTGTATTCAACAGATCTGAAAGATTTAAAGTAGGCATACAAGCTGTTGAATGTAATTACAGTTACGTTTGTGCAGTCAAAAGGTTGTACGCTCGTCATCCTTATCGTTTTGGACGTATTGAGTGCCAATCCGGAGTAGGTGCTAGTTAACAGATCAAAACAATGGGTCGGCGACGAAAGGGAAAACAGTCACGTGAGAAGGTTGAAACTAGTGTCACGGGTGAAGATGATATTTCATTGAATATTACTGATACCAATAACGGTGATACTGAAATGTCAGATGGCACTTGTGACGAAGCTAGTATCTGCATGAATGAAAAAGTTGACGTCAACATTAGTGAAACTTCACCAGCCAATCTTCCACTACTGAATGACACTGTTGCCGCGAGTCATATTAATGAAGATGAGTTGTCAGATGATAGTTTTATTGAAGCGCTTGTCTCAAGTTTTGAGGAAATTGAAAACAGCATTTCTCAGGCTCTTGCCCGTAGAGTACAGGAACACAATGGAGCAGAGAAGTTTCTTGCCTGTGATGAGCAGCAGTTGGAAGACAGTGGAACACAGACGATTCTTACCAGTAAGGACCATCAGATGGATGAGAGTGCAGCAGAGAAGATTCTTACCTGTGAGGAGCAGCAGATGGATGGCAGTAGAACAGAGAAGATTCTTACCTGTGAGGAGCAGCAGATGGATGGCAGTAGAACAGAGAAGATTCTTACCTGTGATGAGCAGCAGATGGATGACAGTAGAGCAGAGAAGATTCTGACCTGTGAGGAGCAGCAGGTGGATGACTGTAGAGCAGAGAAGATTTTAACCTGTGAGGAGCAGCAGGTGGATGACTGTAGAGCAGAGAAGATTCTAACCTGTGAGGAGCAGCAGGTGGATGACCGTAGAACAGAGATTCTTCTGTGAGGAGCCTGTGAGGAGAACAGAGAAGATTCTAACCTGGTGGATGGCTGTAGAACAGAGAAGATTCTAACCTGTGAGGAACAGCAGGTGGATGACAGTAGAGCAGAAAAGATTCTAACATGTGAGGAGCAGCAGGTGGATGACAGTAGAGCAGAGAAGATTCTAACCTGTGAGGAGCAGCAGATGGATGACAGTAGAACAGAGAAGATTCTTACCTGTGATGAGCAGGTGGATGCCTGTAGAGCAGAGAAGATTCTAACCTGTGAGGAGCAGCAGGTGGATGACTGTAGAGCTGAGAGGATTCTTACCTGTGATGAGCAGCAGATGGATGCCTGTAGAGCTGAGGAGATTCTTACCTCTAAGGATACGACATTCCGTGAATATTGTATCCAAGCTAGTACACATGAGCATGCAGACCGTCCTGATCTGAGTCAGTTTCCAGTGCTTCATTCCAAGGCTGATAACATACCAAGCTTTACTGAGCAGAGTAGAGAAGTGGATCAGCATTCTCTACCATTGGACAATCTGCAAATTCACAATCACTTCAGTCTCTCAAGCCATAGTCAGACATCTACATCAAAGAGTGACTTGATGAAAACCAATCCGTGTACAGTTGACATCAACCAGATCCCAGTTTCACATATCATAGAAGTTTCCTCAAATGATGTCAATCTTCAGTCATCTGATGATGGAGATAACGCTTCTATCAGTCATTGTACACTGATGAAGGTAACCTCAAATAATGCTGACATCCAGTTTGACTCAGATGATGACATACCCCTGAGTCATCTGTTGTCCAATGCTCTATTTACATCCAAAAATGATGGGTATCCTGTAACTTCCATGGAGTTATGCAGCGGTACATCAACACCTGAAGACATAAGTTTCAATTCCGATCTTCTTGAATCTAGTACTTGTGATCAAGCAACTCTTTCCAGCAAACCCACTTTGCTATCATCGTTTGATAACACAACAGAAGGGGACACAACCGGCATTTGTAAAGTGAAATCACTCCAGGATATCAGTGACTCATGTTCACAGGACGAGTATGAATCATCTGGTGATGAGTACAGACTACCAGATTCTTTATCTGATTCTACGGATGACAGTGACACAAATATGAAAGAATTACTGAAGCGTAAACGCCAAAAGACATCCAAAACCAATACAAATCAAGTTTTGTCACCAGTAACTTCCGAAAACACAGAAAAAAACTTTGATACAAATGATGGAGATGATGGGGGACCACAAATAGACGATGAAGATAGTGATAAGCAGCAGCCACGGATGTCAAGAAGTCGTACTCGCAACCCTGAAAAATGGAAATCAAATGAACGGAAATGAAAAAGAAACAATGGAGAGGAGTACACAAATACACGAGGAAAAAGAGTCCCAATGAGAGAATGCAAACAATGTCCATGTAAATGCAAATATTTCTGCAGAACATTCAAAGATGATGACAGACATCATGTTTTCTCATCCTATTGGAAATTATCTTATGAAAGACAACGTGACTTTTTGAAACGTCATGTAAAGGCAACTGAGAAAAACAGACGTACGAAAAAGGGGTCTGCTTCAAGACGTAGCCAGACGTATGAGTACCATCTCCCATCTGACACAAACATGCTGCAAGTGTGCAAAGCATTTTTCCTATCAACTTTAGGCATAGGTGAAAAGACCGTGTATTACACGATTATGCAAAGGAACACTATTCACTCTGTTGACCAAAGAGGGAAGATGAGTCCGAAGACCAAAATTCCACAGGTAGAACGCAGTCGAGTTCGGGATCACATAATGTCTTTTCCTAAAGTAGACTCTCACTATTGCAGGCTAACTTCGCAAAGGCAATATCTTTCAAAGGATCTCTCAATTTCAAAAATGTACAGACTGTTTAGAGAAGAATGCAAAATAAACAATCACCTTCCCGTCAAGCAGCACATATACAGCTCAATATTCAGAACTGAATTCAACCTAGGTTTCCATGTACCCAAAAAGGATAATTGCTCGTTTTGTTTCTCATACCAAAACATGTGTCAAGAAGACAAATTGATCAACAAACCCAAAATGGAGGATCACACTCGTCGTAAAATGCAAGCACGAACCTTAAAGGAAGCTGATAAGACAAGGGCAAAATCCAACAGTGCAATAAAAGTAGTAAATTTTGATTTGCAGAAAGTTCTCATCACTCCCAAATCTACAGTTTGCGAGTTTTATTGCAGTAGGAAGCTTGCAACGTATAACTTATCTGTCTATGACATGGCGACGCACAATGTTAACTGCTACATGTGGGATGAAACTAAAGCCAAAAGAGGAAGTTGCGAGATTGCTTCTTGACTGTTTGAATACAACAAAACCTTGGGACCTGTGGACGAACTTATCTACTACTCAGACAGTTGCACTGGCCAACAAAGAAACATTCAGTTTTCGACAATGTGTTTGCTTTCAGTTGCAAATCTTCCAATCAAGATGATTACACATAATTACTTTGAAAGAGGGCATTCACAAATGGAAGGGGACTCTGTACATGCAACAATAGAGAGGTACACAAAATATGCAGAATTGTACAGCCCAATGGAATGGATGGCTGCTGTTCGAAATGCAAAGCAAAAACCTCCTCATTACAAAGTGATTGAGGTTGACTGTAGTAGTGTCTACAACTTCAAATCTATTGTTGATACTCTGGTGAAAAACAGAAACAGAGCCACTGATGGAACCAAAGTTGAGTGGACAAGGATTCACTCATTTCAGTACAGAAAGGATGAACCTGAGAACGTTTTCTTCAAATATGATTTTGGAGATGAATACCGCTCTTTCTCAATCAACAGAACCAATATCAGGCATGCAACTGGACAACGTGCTAAATCTCTCAAAGGTGTTGAAGTTAGACCTTTGTATTCTGAAGCCATACCTATTAGCGATGCCAAGTACAGAGATTTGTCAAGCTTGTGTTTCAAAGGCCTTATTCCAGATAATTGCAGGCATTTCTACACATCACTGGCACATGGTGACCACAGCAAAGACAGACTTCCCGAGCCAGACGAAGAAGAGAGCTCTGATTCAGATATTTGAAATAAGTTGTTGAAATAAGTTCTGTTTCTCAGGAAATATGTTGTTGAAGTGCTGTTCTTTAATCATTCGTTTAATGTTTGAAAGAGTTTACCGTTATTTGAACAGAAAATCGTGTAAGTTGATTTAATTGGTGTGAGTGAAACCATAACCATGTCCATGGCTAGTTTATTCAGTTTCCTTAACTGAGTATCAGTTTGCATATGGCTAGGTATATTCCAGAAGAAAAATGCATTTAGGATATTTTTTTGCTCATGGATATTGAGGTTGGTAAGTCTTCTCGTAATCACGCAATTATGTTCAGTTGTGATTGCTCTTTTTTAAGTAACTGATGTTATAGATTGATATTGCTCAGTTGAGTAAAGATCCCTGCAAATACTAACCTGGAATTTGTTTTTCATCATAGGTTTGCAAAACATCAGCAAACATGCCATGCGTTCACCAAATAAGCTTTACAATATTTAAAACCTACCAGAGAAGAGATTTATTTGCAATTACTTCATTAAAAGTCCTGCACAGAGATCCCCCAATATGGCGTGCAAACAGGAATGCCAATCTGGACGTATCTGTGCGTATAGGGTAGATTATCATGGTCACCTGAAAGGACGTATGTGCCATTTACAGCCTTAGCGTAGATTTCTACAAAGTATCAAAAGGCAGCATGTGTCACTTACGACCATTACGTGGGCGAACTTCAAGACAAATGTCAGAAGAAGAAAGTCATTAAACATTAAAAAGTGAATAATTCATCTTAAAATGGACATACAATAAGGTACATAGTATTAAGATACTCCTTCCTTACGGCTTTGCTGATATGAAAAACTTCAAATCATCATCTCAAGAAGTACGTGTTTAAAACAGTTTTTCTTGATTATCTCAGAAGTTTAAAAATTTGCAGATCTGCAGATACAACCTTTTAATTCTGCGACGTCGATATATTAAAATAGGAACAGAAACATGTTTCGGTAAAAGTAGGTATTTTTCAAAAGCAAGTAATTGTTTATAATGTTGATAATACATTCCTTTCGGGTTAGATTTGATACTTTCCCTCCACTGTTGAATAAACTGGTCTGTTAAAACTTGTCCAGCTTTCAAAACTAGAAAAGACGTGGTATATACCGAGGGATTTACAAATACATCTGATAATCCAATTCTCTCTAATAAACCTTTGATAAAGTGAATCCAAGGATCCGACTTAAAGTTTTTATTGTATTTATTTAACTGTAATTATATAACACATGGGATAATTTAAGTGTATCAGTATAATGTTAGTTAGAATATATATATTGGAGTTCTGCCAAATTCGCCGTAAACCATAAAATGCGGCGTGGATTTTCTTAGCCCAGATGCAAGTTTCAGAAATTTTAGATGGATATTCTCTATTAGGTCAAGTTTTTCAAATCCCCACACTTCTGATTCATAGGTTAAAATAGGTGTTATCATCACATCAAATGCCGATAATAAACAGTCTAAAGGTAAATTCAAATATTAGCTTTTTTCAGCAGGCTATACATAGCCTTTAAGGGTTTTCAGTTATAGTTTTTATGCTAGCTACCACTCTTTTGTTTCTGTGTAGTTTTTTTACCAAGAAATACATATTTGAAGACTAAACTAAGGTTTTTCTCCCCAAATTGAAATATCTTTTTCGATTTAGCCGCTGGGCCTGAACCGAATACTAATTTTTTTGTTTTGGATACATTTACGTTGAGTTGCCAAGTAGTGTAATATCCAACACACTTGGGGAATGTCTAGACTGCCTTGTGCATGCCGACCAGCTACCTATTTGTCAATCGCCGCATCGTTGGACGACTTGAGGACCGAACTTCGGAGCTGAAGACTGGCTTTTGTGATGGTATATCTTGTTCTGGTCTGTTTGTCCTGTTGATCACTTGGATTGTTAAATGTTTATTGGTCCGATACCCTTCCTGTAAGTGGCAGTAGTTAGGTCCTTATTATCCCCCACTCATTGGGTGTCACCAGTCAATATATGGTCTGCTCCCTGAGCTAGTCTATTAAGGCGAGTTTACTTAGCTAGTTAGCTTGTTGTTTCTAGCGGCTCTGTTGTTGTGCTTGAGGTGCAAGTTCATTCATGCTTGAGCGGGTACTTACCTTTAATAAAGGTTACAGTCCGCGAGGCCTAAATGGTTGTATCAACAATCGGGTTGTGTATTTGTTTACTATTCTGAATCACTTTCCGTCCAGTCTCCCTGGACGGTAGTTGGCGCCGTGACACAGGGTCCATATTATGAATAAAACAGAAGGTGAACAATGTCTGCAATAATTCAATACTTCGTTCATTTTTCAAAGCTTCTGCATGAACTAGATCGCGCCCACAAACTTTCCCTCGCTTCGCTCTGTAAACAGCATCCTTAACTTCGATTACAGTTATTTCAGAATTCAGAACACTGCTTTCATATACACATTGGGATTGATACAATTTGCAGTCAAATCTTCCTCAATTTTAGAAAAATAAGATTCGTCAAAATCAGGGTTAGTGTCAACTTCAAATAGTGAACTACATTTCTCCTTCCACGTTTCCAACACAACCGCTTTGTCTGACGTCAACCGTCGGCATTATGTCTAGAGACTTATCTAAATATACTGATAACTTTAATCTGAGACAGTTCAGTGACTATCACTCTTTCTCTCCTCCAGGTGATGAAGCAACAGGAGGTGCTCCCATTTTGGTACGGCAGGGTATAATACATAGCACTGTCTATTTTAATACAAATCTTCAAACTGTTCGTATCATCCTGCAAATTACTTTAACGCTGTGCCACCTGTATATACGTCTCTCTTATGATAATCTATATGATCAACTGACGAAGCCATGCCTTATCATGCATGGGCGATCTGAACGGTGACAGCTTTGGGGAAATGCTCATACTAATAGTAAAGGTAACATCATTGCAGAATTTATTTCAGAGAACGACATATGTGTATTTAATGATGATTCCTCCAGCTATTTACATCCAGCTACGGGAACAAATTCTTCCCTGGATCTGTCACTCGCCGATACCTGAATGAAACACCACGGTATTAACTAACTGGTTCAGACCGATTGCACCCCACACTATGATGCTTGGACCACCCCACGAGTCTCTTTCAACAATACACTCATTGGAAAACATTTCTCCACGCCCTCGCCACACTCTCACTCTGCCATCGACTGTCGAAACACAATATCGGCTTTCATGAGATAACATCACAGTTCTCCTTTGCCGATGACGCCAATGTCGATGCTGAGTTGCCCATTTTGGGCGGTGATGAGCGGTGAGGACAGGACTACGATATGATCTGTGACAGTAGAGGTTTCTTCCGCGGTTGCAAACGTCCACGAACTGTATCGGCACTGATGGGTCTGTTGTGAGTCCCAGTGGTCTGCCGTGCTGTTTCCGTCGCTTTGGGGAAGCGATCCTGCAGATGGTGGCGTAGTCTGTCTCACAGTCCCTGAACCACATTAATTTCCCAACTGCCAAGCCCTAAATAAAGCAAGTCTAGATTTCCTCAGGTTCTGAATCTCTGGTCTCCCTAGGGCTCCTTTTCAATATAAATGGGCTTGTTTGTTACTATCAAAATTATATATATTCAGAGACTAAGCCTTAGTCTAATGGTGGCGCACAGCCTGCCATTCTTGACGTTGTGATGTTACTGAAGGTCGCCCACTGCGTGGACGGTCTTGAATGCTGTTAGTGACCTGATACCACTCCTGCTGTCCTAACATGAACATTATTTAAATGATTGTCTACCCTCCGTGCAGTCTGCACAACTTGCAACCGTCCCACGACTTGGTTCCTCTGATCTCTCGTAAGACGTGGCATGGTGGTTGTGTCAAAACAAAAATGATTTCAGGCGAGCTTGGGACCCGCTTTAATTGGTAGGGTTGTCACGACATGCACGTGCATTTTCAATGTCACGAATGCCACACGGAACCTTTTACCATGTCTGCCTTTTTCGGTGCGTTTGATCGATATGCTTTTTCATCAGAAAACACACTGATGTTGGTAATAACTGTCAATTTGGATTGTGAAACATGTTAAGAAAACCGTACAATCATAGTAAAAACACCACCTTGCAAGAACAAAATTTTGCATTTGGTTTTGAAAAGCGACGTTTCTTTTGTGGTTCAGTATATTAAGATCAAATTATAAGCCGCATACGGACCCAGAACTATTTTTAAATGGCACTCACATCAAATTTGTCAAGGAGGCCAAGTTCTTGGGTCTAATTTTCGACTCCCATTCAGCTTTTCTTCCGCATATCAAATGCCTAAAAAAATATATGCCTGAAGGAATTTGACTTGTTGAAAGTTGTTTCAAATTCTAAGTGGTTAGGGGATCATGCTACACTCCTTCACCTATACCGATCATTGGTCCGTTCCAATCTTGCTTATGGCTCCATCGTATATAGTGGAGCCTGCAAACGCAATCTAAAACTATTAGATTCAGTCTAACTGTGCGAACTGTGTCGTCAATCCCCTCTATGAGGATTTATACAACAAGAAATCTTCTCTTGCTCCGCCTCTTGGGCTAAGAATTTAACCATTCATTTCTGCTACTGGCATTGAGCTGGAAAATGTATCTTCTTCCCGTCTTCTTTCTTCTCCTCCTTGGCAACTGGTTAGACCACAAGTCGACCTAACATTAGCCACATTTAAAAAATCAGAAACTAATGAATTACAATATGAACAAGAATTTAATCAATTAGAAAGTAAATATAATGGATACAAATCCCTATAGATGGGTGCAATGATGATGGCGCAGTGGCTTGTACCACTGTCATTGGATCCAGAACAATATCTTCCAGATTACCGGATAACAACTCTATTTTTACAGCAGAAGCCATCTCTACATTTACGGCTTTTAAATATAAACAATATGTAATTTTTTCGGACTCGCTTTCCTACTTTCAGGCTATTTAAAATCTTTCTTGTAAACATCCACTTTTAATCGAAATAAATTAATTATATAATGATCTTGCTACTGGCCAATGCGACATCGTCCCCTGTTGGTTACCCAGCCATGTTTGAATTTCTGGTAACACAATGGCCGATTTTGCTGCTAAGGCATCACTCAACAAATCTGTGACACCACTTCTGATCCGATACTCCGATTACAAAGCTCTTATTAGATCCTAGATCCGTGATCTGAAAAAGAAGTGGGACACCCTAGTAGGTATCAATACATTACATCATATAAAGCCAACTATCGGTTACACCTATACTTGGGTTGATTTGAGGTCATCATGCAACGATGCCGTTTTGGCCATACTAGATATACTCATGAGTACCCGTTGAAAGGTGAAGATCCTCCATTTTGTATCCGTTGTGATAAAAGAATCACGTATTGATTTTTCCATCACAAGGGATAAATATTTCAGTGCAAAAACAGTTAAGGATCTTTTTATAACGTTCATCATCATTTAAGAAAATGAACTCATTGAAATGTTTTGATTAATGTGTATTATAAATAGATGTTTTTTTTATGTTCGGAAGTTTAAATTAGTAACTGAGATTGTTAGTGGCTGTATCCTCAAAGGGGGTTAAAGTATCGTAAAATTGTAAGTCCCAATACATTCAAAGTAAATTTAAAACTTACCACCTTTTTAATCGTAGAATAGGTGTGTTATTAATTAATGGCTATATTTGTCTTAAATCATCAGTGGCTGAGGGGATGGTGTAAATCGAGCTAGGGTCCATGAAGGTTTCTAACGTACTGTAAGTCCCCACTGTACCTAGTATGGTGACCTACCTACAGTTGCTGGTGATCTCCAGCCTGATGTTTGTGTTGTATTGTCCATAAAAAAATTGTTCAATTTTACAGCAACATGCTTGTTTTACTTCTCTATCTGTGATAATCTAATTATTTTACTGTCCTTCGACAACAGGATTTTATGGTATAACTGTTTATTATGAATTCATATCTTTCTAAGGCATGATATGGCTGAAATATTGCCGATATGTGACTATAAATCTTAACTCACTCATTCACTGTACTTTGAGTGAAAACCATGTGCTGCTTTGCTCTGTGTGAAGATCGTGTTCCATTAAGCTTTCGGGTGAAGATCATGTGCCTCTGTGCGTTCTGTGATCCCATACTGCTACGCTAATGTGTATATCTCTCACCAAAGCGGTGATCCGTGAAGGTCCAGATTACAATTGATCTTCAGTAACCCATGCTTGTCGTAAGAGGCGACTAACGGGATCGGGTGGTCAGGCTCGCTGGCTTGGTTGACACATGGCGTCGTATTCCAATTACGTAGATCGATGCTCATGCTGTTGATCACTGGATTGTCTGGTCCAGGCTCGATTATTTACAGACCGCCGCCTTATAGCTGGAATATTGCTGAGTGTGGTTTTAAACTACAAACAAACAAAACCCAAACCAAAATACATATTTTACATGAAGATCCCCACTGCATGTATTACATGAACATCACCATAACGTTTGGTTCTTTTGGCACTTTTGATTTTCTGTTTAAAGAAAAATTGATTGATTTCATTGTGTTCACATTATTTTGTCCGTCTTCATTTGCTTGTTTCTACCTTCGGTCCGACGATGACAACATTATAATTGTCCAACTGCAGCAGTATTGGCCCTAAATTTCAATTCATTGCTGACACCGTAATTCCTCGATCCATTTTGCTAAACACTATGGCAGAATTAGCATATTCAGTTAAATATCTATCATGAGAGGTTCAGTACACACTGTCCAAAATAAAGTGGATATCATCTGTGTGTCATCACACCCCACCTTCATTCATTCACACCCAGTGACTAAATCACCCATAAAGCATGGAATAACATGCCTTTGGATGTCTGTTGGTGGGCATGGCAAGTAGCTTAAGCCAGAAGTTCAGCATTCTCCACATCTGACCGACCAATAGAGGAAATATGCCAAGCTCACAATAGATAACTGCATTATTTGAACTTGATTTGACTGACCAGATCCTTTTGCAATTTTGAAATGAATGTTCTCAGCACAGTAAGATTCTTCAGAAGCATAGTTATCGAAGCATCCTATCGAATAGAAAAAGTGCATCTTCAGTTTTCAGTTTGAACTTGTTTATGAAGTTTGAGAGTATCTTCGATCGTACTTCCAATTTCAAAGTCTTACAAAATGATCACTTTCCTGTACCCCGTTCCTTACATTTCTTCTCCACAATCTACACAACTAGCAACATTCATATGTGGGATAAGTTGTTCTGGAGGGATAGTTTGTGTATCATATACAGTGTTATGGCACTTGGGGAATGTGGAACAGTACCGCTCCAGTACAAGTACAGTACAACCAGAAATTATTGAGAATTTAAAGATTGTAAAGTTTTTATTTTTTCATTCATTACTCACGTATTAAATGTGAATATTAGCAGAACATAACTTCAGATTCAAAGACAGGTGAACAGTTAGTATTTTGTCAAGTCACCATGGGCAGCAATGCAGGCTTCAATTCGGCTGGGCATACTACTGATCAAAGAAGTTAGAAAGACGTGGTCCATGCTGTCCCAATATCGGACCACCTCTTCTTTCATTTCAGCAATATTTGTCAGATTTTTCTTATTGACACTTTCCTTCATAAGTCCCCAAACATTTTCTATTGGATTTAGGTCAGGGCTATAGCTTGGCCAATCTAATAATGTCATATTTTGGGTCCGAAACCAGGCCGGTGAATGCTTTGAACAATGTTTTGGGTCGTTGTCCTGCTGGAAAATCCAAACATTTCAATGGAACACTTGAGCAGATGGAAGTAAATGTCCCTCGAGAATATCTGTGTACCGCTCACTGTTCATATTCCCTTCAAATACAAAGAGGGGCGTTGCCCCTAACACAGATATGCCACCCCACACGTTAAATTTCGGACTGTACTTTGGGCGCTGATACAAAGGTTTTTCAGTTTGTTTGGGCCAGAATTTCAGTGTATTAGGAAACAGCCACACAGAACTTTCATCTGAGAAAATCACATTGTCCCAGTTAAAATGCCTATGCTGTAAGCACCAGTTCCACCTTCGCTCCTTTTGTTCAGGTTTCATGATCGGTGATGGAATTCCTCGACTTTTCTGCCAACCCATTGCATGCAGCTCAGTTCTAATTGTCTCTTACAGACAGCCACAGTTCCTCTATCAGTCATATCCAACCTTAAGTTTTCTAAATTCCTTTGTTTGTTTTTAGAAACAAGAATACCGACACCGACAGTCAATTTTCTGGGCCTACCTGCGCCTCCCTGGTGCTCAATGCCATATCCATTTGCAATATTTTTCAAAACACGATAAACAATGGACAAAGAGATGCCTGTTCTACTTGAAATCACTTTAGCTGATCTGATGTCCTTGTTATAATACTCTAAAATCAACTTCCTCTTCTCTAACTCATCCATACTGAGGATCACTGAAAATGTCGTCTGCTAGCAAGTAAACAAAGGGGGATAACTCTTCACAAACTAATGGAAAGGATTAACGGAGTTGTCTCTCTTGAATGAAACCAAGCACTTGATAGCTGGTCAAGGTTGTTTATACTAGAAATCCAATTAAACATTTTCCTAAAATTCTCAATAATTTCTGGTCATACTATATATGTTGAAACCAATAGTGAGTGAGTGAGTTTAGTTTTACGCCGCACTCAGCAATATTCCAGCTATATGGCGGCGGTCTGCATATTATCGAGTCTGGACCAGACAATCCAGTGATCAACAGCATGAGCATCGATCTGCGCACATTGGGATCCGATGACATGTGTCAACCAAGCCAGTGATCTCGTTAGTCGCCTCTTACGACAGGCATGGGTTACTGAAGGTTCATTCTAACCCGGACCTTCACGGGTTGAAACCAATAAAGTACTAGTGTAGAATAATCCAATTTAAATTACAATAGACTACCTTATCAGTCTTATTCAACGCTCAAGAATCTGGATAATGCGGGAGAAACAACTGGGCTTCTCAAGTGAGAAATATTTTGTTTCAATTTGTTAAAAATGTTTATCTCTCTTTTCAAACAGATTATTTGATTCCTTGAGTCAAGAATGGCATTGTATTGAACCCAGGACAAAATCCACCCCAAAATTGCAACCTAGGACAAAATCCACCCGGACAAAATCCACCCCGGACAAAATCCACCCCTATTAAAATCCACCCTAAGAAAAAACAGAAATGAATTTTTTTCATATCAGTCATTCATAATCGATAACAAAAACAACCAAAACTACAACCAAAGAACATTTTTGCATATATAAATATGACAGTTGCACATTTTCACATTTCACATTTATGACTCATTCGTGCATCAATACATATATAAATATGACAACAGCATATATTTTCACACATTCAGCCATTTCATCCTCGACGTCTTTATGTACGAATAACCCTGATATAGCAACTTCGAACCACCCTTGTTGTTCCGTGTAAAAAGGCTCCAATCAGGCTTGCAAAAACATCTTAATTTTTTAAGGGGATTACGTAATGATCAAAGTGTGAGACTACTTAATGTTACATGAAAGAGGATTAAGTAGTGATCAAAATGTGACAAATGGAGAAACCTTTAATGTTTGAAACAACATCTAGGAACAACAGACAATTAGGAAAACGTAAATGCTATCAAAACAATGCTTGAGAAAAACAACTTGATCAAAGATCAGGACACACTTAAACTTTTAACAATAGCAATTTGAGAAGGGTGGATTTTGTCCATTTTTTTTGTTAAGAACAGGTGGATTTTGTCCGGGGTGGCAATTTTGGGGTGGATTTTGTCCGGGTGGATTTTGTCCGGTCACCCATTGTATTACCTCACAGTTTAGCAAGTGTCAAACTTATTGTCAAATTAAAACTATGTTACATGTTGAATCTCATCTTTCAATTGACTTTCCTTTGCATCTAAGAACTGTTATTTGTAACTTCAGGTGTAACAATTCCAGGTAAGCAATTGAAAGAGGAAGGCACTGTAATATTATTGCTAGCGAGAGGCTTTGCTATTATTGTCACAGTAAAAATGTATTCCTTGTAGAAGACGAATGTCATGTCTTAATGATTTGTCAACGCTATGAAACTGTAGGGAACCGGTCACAATTTATGGCTAGGGGTGGGGTTGTGTGATGATGCTTTTTATGGAGAAGCATGTACAATGTGAATGACCCCCCTAAAATTTATGTACAAAGTAAGCGACCCCCCACCCCACCCCCACCCCTGCATGTCATGTACAAAGTCAATGACCCCCTTCCCCCTTTCCATATTTTTAAAGCATAATTTTTAAAGGTCACATGCAACGTAAAACACAACTTTGCAGATTCTGATACCTTTCGGTATGGACTTACCAAAACAAATCATCAAAAATGCAAATTCACCTTATAAATTTCACAGGCGCGAGCTTTTTATATGTTATGACAGTAGATTACCGATTTAACTGTTTATATATTTGTCTATTTCACCACACGTTCTTCTTACCGAGTCACTTTCTCAGTTCGATACTTAAAAGCAATGTCAGTATTTAGCGTTGACAGAATTTCTAACTGGTATATAGATACGACGTTGTCACAGACTCAATGCCTATTTTATTGACACCTATGTGTCTGCCTGCCTGTCTGCTAATGACAATATTCAATACACAACTTCAATCACTGACCACATGCAATTTGAACTTAACGCCTATCAGGCTATACACCATAAACAAAACGCATTGATTTATGGCCCGAGTTCGGTCTCTGTCACATTATGTAATTACACAGACAGGCAGGTGTGATACTTGAACACATGACATGTTATGATGTCTGTTGATTGCAAAATGTTATACACAAAAAATGAGCATGTATTTACAAAACCCAACATATCTATATATATACACACACAATGAGCCTTGAGGGCATGTGCAAATGAACCAGCCGTTACACTTGAGTGCACACCCACCCGCTCTGACTGGGTTCGGCATAGTTACTTCAAAATTGACTTCACTAAGGCGTTCGACAGTGTACAGCATCACCTACGGCATGGATTAAATGGGAAAATGTTTAGAGTCATCTCACCTATGATCAACTGAAATCTTGTGTACTTGCAAGAACATTAACATTAACTGATTATTTCTCCTGTACAGTTGGCACCCGTCAGGGGTGCATGGTTAGCCCTTTGATTTTCATTCTCTTCATCAATGAGTTAACAGTTATGCTCAAGGCTAAGGAGTGCAAAAGAACTTTTGTAAATGAGGTTTTTGATAACATTACTTCTCTGATGTTTGTTGATGACATTTCTAGTGTGAGTGACAGTGTTTGGAGATTACAGAAACACATATTGTGCGGCAGAATTTTGTGATAGATATGGAATGAAGATGAATTTGAGAAAAACAAAAATCATTGTTTTCAGAAGAGATGGCATTTCACAAGAAAACTGATCTGGTCAGCTCATATAAGTACCTAGGAATATTTTTTCACGTCCAACTTGTCATGGAGTTCAGCTCGAAGGACTCTTGCACAGCAAGCTGAGAAAGCCACTATCTACTTCATCTATTCCTACTACAACTACATGTATACCAATCCAATGGAAATGAATCAACAACAGATAGGTTAATATATCATTACCATTGTTCGTTTTGCAGGTAAGGTTGCTGCTGCAGTTCAGATAGGTACGTAAAAGTAACAAGTCCTATTATATCAAAATATTTTCCCATAAAACTATCCATTTGATTTGAGCCAGTATCCACTATACTTTCTTGAAAATCATGTGCTGCTTTGCTTTGTGTGAAACTCGTCATCCATTATGCTCTGTATGTGTATCTCTTACCACAATGGGCAACATCAACATCAAAACGACAACATCTGATTATTTTGGTACAACTGCATGTTTTCCAAGTAGATCGTATACAACTGAAAACCAACATTGTCTTACTTTTGAGCAGAGTATATAAATTGTCAGTGTAATATACGGAACTTTGTAGAACGCATAGCCGGGATAAAATGATTAATCTCCGTGATGAATGAAGAAAAGAACTTTTCCCTGTTGACACTGAAATTGTGAGTCAAGATGGAAACACAAGAAAGGCAGAAGCAGTCATTCATGCAGCCATACATTAATGATAACACTGAAGGGGGTTAAAGGCCGGGATTCAAACCTATACACAGATGGGGTGTGGGATCCTTGCCTTGTCAAAGCTGTCCTTAGATGCAAAGTAATGTAGTATTCAAGTACATTCCATGAAATATCACAAAACTGACTCACTAGTTCAGGCTGATATTAAGTCATACCATAAAGAAGTATGTTTTGAAGACTCACAGCAAAAAGTATGGATGCAGAGTGTCTACAAAACATACATTTTGAAAATATATTTCTCATTTTTAAATCCAGATTTGAATTTCCCACTGTGTCAGTCAGGCGGCCAGATGAGGTGCGTTTCCATAGAAACAAGCTTTGGAGTGGGGAAATGTTTCATTCAGGGTTTCATATTTCAGGCAGGCTGGGAAAGTGCCCCCTTCCCCTGACACCATGCTGTGCAGGGCAAGGGTTGTACACTTATCTGATGCTGACATCTCTTTGCTGAAGATTTTATATTCAGAATATAAGTAAAATTTAATGTTTCATATATGCTAATCAATTAATCTCTTTAGTCATTAAAATATGAAGTGAAAGGGTTGTTGGACATTTACAATAAGGCACATGTTTATTCTAGTAGTAAAATCCAAGGTTAAAGGTCACATGCAACCAAAAAATCAAACATAATTAAAAAACAATTATCACTTATTCATGACATATAATATACATTGCTGGTTATGGATAAAACATATAAACAAAATTATAAGCGTACAATCGCAAATCAAAAGTGCAATATTGTGTACTTGGGTTTACTTCCCAAGAAACGAAGCAGCCGGGATACCGAACCCAGTCAGAGCGGGTGGGTGTGCACTCAAGTGTAACGGCTGGTTCATTTGCACATGCCCTCAAGGCTCATTGTGTGTGTATATATAGAGATGTTGGGTTTTGTAAATACATGCTCATTTTTTGTGTATAACATTTTGCAATCAACAGACATCATAACATGTCATGTGTTCAAGTATCACACCTGCCTGTCTGTGTAATTACATAATGTGACAGAGACCGAACTTGGGCCATAAATCAATGCGTTTTGTGTATGGTGTATAGCCTGATTGGTGTTAAGTTCAAATTGCATGTGGTCGGTGATTGCAGTTGTGTATTGAATATTGTCATTAGCAGACACGCAGGCAGACACACAGGTGTCAATAAAACAAGACATTGAGTTTTGTCTGTGACAACGACATATCTATATCACAGTTAGAAATTCTGTCAACGCTAAATACTGACATTGCTTTTAAGTATCGAACTGAGAAAGTGACTCAGTAAGAAGAACGTGTGGTGAAATAGACAAATGAAATTATATAAACAGTTTATTTACTGTCATAACATATAAAAAGCTCGCGCCTGTGAGATATCAACAAAACATTAGGAAAATAGCCCACACCAAAGCCTTCACCGAGTATTCACCGGACAGCCCGCTTCCAAGTTGCGCGAACCTATTTCACTGCGCACGTGCTATGAGCGCAGCCCAGCTGTTGAAACCAGTTTTCCCCGGAAAAGTCGGGGGAAAATTAGTGAATCGTTTGAACTCCGATTTCGCGCGGGTTTTTTCATCGCGTTATTTTTCAACTTTATAAGTTGAATTTGCATTTTTGATGATTTGTTTCGGTAAGTCCATACCGAAAGGTATCAGAATCTGCAAAGTTGTGTTTTACGTTGCATGTGACCTTTAACCTTTGACATCGCCAGGCTCTTGCCAGGCACCCATAGTCGTTACAGCCTTGTCACTCACGGGCTGTTAACATCTTCACTGCTGGGGGGTAGCAAATGGGAGACTATTTGGAAACCCACGGGGGTTTTGGAGGTTTGCGCCCCGGCCTTTTTAAACTTAAATTTCACACACGCTCACAACTCTTACACTCAATGTCAGTAGCGGACATGGCCATCATTTGCGTCTAGCACAGCCACGGATGGACAGGAATGTCGTTTTGATGAAGAAAGCGCATGCCGTGTCTTGCAGTTTGGGATCATGCATTATCCTGTTGCATAATGTGTAGACGTTGATCTTCCGCCATGTAGGGAACGATTGATGTTCTCAGTACTTACCCTGTATACGTTTGAGCTGTAACTTGACCACGACAGAATGATGTGAAGATGTGTCCTGCCATGACCACCAATCCTTCCCCAAACCATATTTTAACGCTTCCACAAACTGCTTAACTCAACAATCAGCGTTACGTTCTCCACGTCGACGCCTTACTCTGATCATTCTATTCGAATGACTGAGATGAAAGCGGGACCCGTCAGTAACGAAAACACGTACGCGCAGGCAGTCCAAGCTGACGTAGTCGCCGTCCTACCCTCTGGCACCCCTTCTTCCTCGAATGGTATACGTAGTGCCTGTTCTCGAGGCTGGTTTGAACCTGTTCCTTAAATAAGTGAGGTGCCCTGTGTGTGGTCGATCACGTCTTGTGCCAGTTTGTCGTAGGTGCTGTGACAACCTGACGATTTTTTAACTGTGACAATTAAAACTTCTTAATTCGACATAATCTAAAGTCACCAATTTAGTGCACAAATGTCGGTGTGATTTTGGTAGACGTTTTATGCATTTTCACGTGACTTGCAGGAGAAAAGGTAATTTTCAGCAAATGGTGGGTCACGTGATCACTCACAGACGCAAGTGCTTCTCAATGTGCATCGCGTTTATCTATCACTAATGTAGTTCTAAAGTAGTTAAATATAGAATATACAATACCCAGGTATGACTATCCTCAGACATAGATTCTATTTGGTTTAAAGGGAGAAAATGCTGTTAAAATCATATGAGTGAGTGAGTTAATATTTAACGTCACATTGGCAATATCTCTGAGAAAGTCATATGAATGAACCACCGAAAATCAGTGATGTCACCAGGTATTCGCGAAAAATGCCTGCTCGACTGATTTCAGCCGCCATTTACACAATTTCCTTAAAGTAAATATTTACAGTCAGACGTAGGCGGCTTACAAGTAAAGACACAGACAGTCCAGTGACTGACGACACAGAAATTTCAGTTCCTAATATTGAATTATGACAACTGTGCAGACAAGTAAAGGGTCAGTATGGTTTTACGCTGCTTTTATCAATAATCGAGCAATATCACAGTAATGGGTTTCACACATTGTACCCACGGGCCTTCTGCGTGACGAGCCAACGCTTTAACCACTAGGCTACCCCCTCGCCCCTTTCAAGTAAAGAGAAACGATTTGGAAATAGATAGGTCAACAAAAACACCACCTTTCGAGAGACTGTACTGGAGGTCAAGTTGATTTTCATGTCATGAAAACATGTCAACAAAACAAAACCAAGAACATGAAATCTGCTCGCTAAGGATAAAGAAGAAAAAGGCTCCTGGCTCAGCAGAACAGAATGGAGTTCACTGCATGTAGCATTTTGGTTGGAGGAGCACAAGTAGAAATGGCATATTGCAAAGGCATAAACGTGCCAAAATGTAAGGCGCGCTTTTGTGGACTCCTGGTTTCAACCTGGACAAGAGTCTAACACTCATTTATGTAAAATGCATAGATTGGTTGCATAACCCCAAAATGTTGACAGGTGAGATCGATCCTGTTGATCGCTTTGTCCCTGCGGTTAATGAATGTCTCTCAGTGTGTCGATCGCTGTGAAGGATTATGGTGATCCTCAAAAGAAAACGCACGATATAAATGACGATTGTGTTATCCAAAGGGCAGTGTCAATCATTTGATGGAGAATATCGATCCTAAGGAGAAGGGTAACAACATCAATCCATAGAAAAGAGACCATACCATTAGTGATGAGTGGTTATTGAAATCTATTAAGAGGCATATCAATGTCGATCATTCGGTCCAAGTCAATCCGTGGAGCCATGTCAGTGTCAGTCCCAGGGAGAGTCCCATGCCAATTGTTCAAATTATCCTGACTGGATGATCCGTGGCGACTATTTGAGACATGTCTTTTGTCCAATTCCTGTCGATCTGGTATCCATCCAATAGTTCAATCCATGCCAATCAGGTGGACAATGTCTATTTTTCAATAGAATTCGAATATGTTTAATCATGTTGAAAGTAAAAAACATGTCAACCCATCATTCATTCTTCAATGCGTATCGATTGTTAGATTAACATTCATTGTTTGATCACTAACAATTGTCTTGGGGAGATCAATATTGATTGGGTCATCAATGTCGATTAACTAATCTGTGTAGACTGTTGCATCCAAATAAATTGTTCGATATCGATGTCAATCAAAAAGCAAGGTTCGTACATGCCCGCTTTGTCAATCGACTGACAATGCCAAAATCTGATTATCAGCTGTGCTAATCACCACAGAGATGCAGCTGCCTCCCTTGTGACATCTCTGATATTCTCTCAATTAGACTATTAAAACAGTTCGCTCTATGGAATCACCGATCAACAGATGAGACGTCTGCAGCACATTCAGAACTATGCTGCCAGATTGGTCACTCGGACGAGCAAAAAGACACACATCACACCAGTGCTCAACTCGCTTCACTGGCTCCACATTCCTGAGTGAATCATATTCAAAATACACTCGCTATCTTATCAAGCTGTCCATGGTACTGGACCTGTCTATCAGAGTGCCCCACACTTTCCTTCAAGAACTCTGCACTCTAGTGTAGGGTGCCTGCCACAAAACTTCAAACTTTCGGCACCAGATCCTTCTGTGTCTCAGCCACTACTCTGTGAAACTCTCTACCCGAATCACTGAAGTTGATTCCATCTCCAGAAACCTCTAAATCCTGTCTTAAAACCCAGTATATCTAAAAACGAAACCCCCCAAAACTCGTACCATTGTGAAGAACTCGACTGCCTCTGTTACCATCGTTTGAGGCAATGTGCTTTGAGCATACCTTCATGGCATGGATGTAGCGCAATATAAATGCCATTATTATGTTTTACAGATAAAGACGAAAAATGCAGGCACAGTCAGGCTGGTAAGGCTCATCATCAGCTCTGGGCCCTTGCCGCCTCTCACTTCTCCCAGGAAACGCTGCCTAGTCGAACCCACCAAGATCTTTCTGTAGAATATGTAGACTCCCAAACACTGCAGCCTTCTGCATTACCCAGAGTGTCAGATGGGCTGTGCTCCCGGTGGAGAACCTGGGCACTCTCCTGATCAGGAGGTACCAAACCAAGGGCACCGAGAACAATGGGGAGCCTGACGACAGTGTACTTAGGATGCAAGCAAGGCATTTCAAAGGTGAGATCTGCATGTTTAGCATGCTTCTCCTGAATCTTTGTCAATCACATTGCTGTCAAAAGGGACAGAATATTCAATAACATATATAAATTCATTGGCTTTATAAAAAAAGACAAGATCAGGTTTGTTTGCAGGAATTCTTCTGAGACTGCATATGGGCCTATTCCAAAGAAGTTTAAAAGCATAATTTTCCATGATGCCCTGGACATGGTCAGTGTCGTACCATGGATGGACCTCGCAGTCCAAGCCACAGGCATGGTGAAGACGATAGTAGGAACGAGCCATGACATCATATGTCTTTTAAGATATACTGCTTGTGCCAAGGAAGGGAGGGCATCCACTGACAAGGTGTTGGACAGTCTCTGTAAATTCATGGAAAGTCGACATTTCATATTAATGTTTTGTGTAAAAATCACACCTTAGCGATTGCAAGTGGGAAGCGACTAGTCCTGGGCAGCAAAAAGAAAGCCCTCAGGTTCACATTAAGACCAAGCGACTTCATCTAGGTGAAGGAGTTAATTGGATTACTATTCTGTTCCAAACACTGCATGTACACACGATGCAATGGCTTCTCAGAAAGCTTCTCCACAAATGACTGACACTGGGCAGACTTGGTGAAGGACTTCACCTGGTTTACTCCCATCGCTGTACCGTCCAGCAGTACATCGCCATCAGCAAAATCAACCTCAAATTTCAGATTCTGTCCAACAACTATGGCACGCTTAAAATAGCTGTGGAATTCCTTGCTTTCATCATGAGTCTTCACATGCATCACCAGAGGACCATCAGATGTATAAATATGTAGCAAAAGTACACAATAAAATTCTATCATGAAAGCCCTCCACATTAATCAAACCCCGACCTCATGGATTGATTGGCATATATAAACGATTAAAAGAGGAACGAGGGTGGTGGGCTCCTGGTCAGGAGATCAAGTCCTATCGACTACGCCAAAGGAAAAGGAAGGACTTGCACAGCAAAAGTATTGGTGGATTTGACCTTGTTTCGAGCATTTATCTCGAGCTCGGGGTGTGTGTGCGTGTGTGTGTATTAAAATGGACTCCGTCCGTGCGTGCGTGCGTCCGTCCGTGCACATTTGTCTTTTCCGGAGCAGAACTCTAAAACCGTTCATTATTTCTTCACCAAACTTCGCAGAGAGATTGGTCTGGTGGTGTACTGGTGCCTTTTGGTAGTTTTGGAATTCTGAATAAAATATTTTTGTTGTTTCCATGGCAACAAGTTTGACTTGGCCTGAAATTGGTGGTAGTGCTCTTTTCCGGAGCTGAACTCTAAAACCGTTCACTATTTCTTCACCAAACTTGACACATAGATTGGTCTGGTGGTGTACTGGTTTCTTTTTGGTAGTTTTGGAATTCTGAATAAAATTTGTTTGGCGTTGCCACGGCAACAAGTTTGACTAAAACAGAAATTAGTGGTAGTGCACTTTTCCGGAGCAGAACTCTAAAACCTTTCAATGTTTCTTCACCAAACTTGGCACATACATAGATCTGGTGGTGTACTGGTGTCTTTTGGTAGTTTTGGATTTCTGAAAATATTTTTGGCATTTCCATGGCAACAAGTTTGACATAGACTGAAATTGGTGATAGTGTTCCTTTCTGGAGCAGAAATTTAAAAACCTTTCAATACTCTCCTTCGACTTTTCCATATACACACCTAAATATTTGACGTAATCATAACTCGTAGACATAATCATGAAGAGTATTTTGCCATTGCGGGGGATATTGATGACTTTGTCTTCTTGTTATAGTGATAGTGAGACTCAATGGTATCTATATCCTTAATAGTTTCAGTATTAAAGTTGTTAGTTTTTACGTCTGCTATCGTTTATTATGAAGCTCAGTCTAATTTCAAAATGGACATTCAAAAAGTGTCATTTGTGAAACAATATCATCGAACACTAATTTGCATAAAGCCATGGTCTTCTCCAAAGAAGTCTCTACGGACTTTGAAAAAACCCGCATTGCTCATTTCTGCACTAATCTCTCCTCAGTAAACCCCTTTGTTTAACGTTTCCTATCTTCCTACCACTGAGACTGTAGTTAGGCCGAACTTAGTTCAACAGATATTTCACATATTAACTACCTAAATTGTAGATATAAATGTGAAAGAAAAAAAGGGTTTTTTTCTATTTCCGACAGTACTTTAGTTACCTTGCCACGCTTCAGATGAAGAGTATTACATTTGTCGAGTCCAAATATCATTAGAAAAGGACTCGACAAGGAAAACCATTTCTTTCAAATTGGTAAGGAGCTCGATGTCATCCATGTAAAGGGGTTGAGTAATTGGTGTTGGGGATCTGTGCCGAGGAAGTACAGGATGGTAACCCTCCTCTTTATTGAGTAGAAAGCTCAAAGGATTTAAAAACAACCAAAAAGGCAAAGGACTAAAGGAATCCCCCTGGAGTATTCCCCTTCTCATTGAAATAGATTCCAAAGTCTGCACCTGACCTTGCAGTTACATCTCAAGTTGAGTCGACCAGCAACTCATTAAAGACTTGAGTAAATCAAGCAGTCGCTCAGGTAGGTCAATACAATGAAGAGACTTCAGAATCCATTCATGAAGGACAGAGTTGTATGCATTTTGTAGTCAATCCAGCACATGGAGAGGTTTCAGTGATATGTTTTAACCTCTTCCAAAATCATTTTTTTTACAAGTTGATCCTTACACCCCGAACATCCCATTTTCGCCCCTTTTGCTCTCATTAAATTATATCACTTGAAGAGCAGTAAGATGACACTGGGTTTGTCAAACACCCTGTGAATATTTTACACTGTGTATTCAAACATGTGATAGGGTGGAAGTTTTGGAGATCAGTCAAGTCTCCTTTTGTGGGAAGGAGTATTGTGTGACCTTTGCAGAACCATGGTGGAACAACCCAATGTGTCCATGAGGGACTTGAAGCATCTGCCTGGAGAGCGAAAGGTCATGGGTTCGATCCCCGAGCAGGGAGTACAAAAGTCATATTATCCCGCCACGCCTTGGTGACCACGCGAAGTGAGAAAAGTGTGCATCGCCAAGCCTTTAGTAACGTGTGCTGCATTGAGGTCAATCGATCAGCTGGTGCCAACATATCAGCAAGGAAACGTTTTGCCACAACAACTGAGAATGAAATTGATGCATATTGTTTTCTTTTGATTTAGTAAAAACATTCGGCTAGATAAATGTGTTATCACATCGTGTCGAGGGAAATACGGGGTTTTATCAGTCCCGAGTAAGGTTGTATTCCCCTTGCCTCCGGCTTGTCCAGCTCGGGGAATACAACCTTACTCGGGACTGATAAAACCCTGTATTTCCCTCAAGAGGATATGATAACTTATAATGTTTTCTTCGGAAACTGTGTGAAGTTCCTCAGACTTTGAGAACAGCCCTAACTGGATGATTTATGTTTCGTTAAGGAAATAAAATTCCCCTATCTAGGCCCACCACAGAGGCGTATTATTATTATTAAGTTCACTGTTGTATAAAGTATAAAGTATATTATCGGGATATAATTGTAATATATATAAAGTATATTATCGGGATATAATTGTAATATATTGACAATACTCATTGAAAGATGTAAATGCATGTTGAATATTATTTCGTAATATTTTGCCTACAGGGTACTAAAATAATACTAAGAATAAAACAAAGACATAATTTAACAAAAAGAATCAAACAATTCCCTTCACAATAATTAAAAAAAATGCTTTATTCCAATTTATTGACACTGTGGCACGCTTTCGTGTTTTCATCTTTGCAAATGAGTGTATGCTGTTTGCAATATTTAATTGTAAAGTTGTATGTTGAGAGTTCAAAAACGTAAGCAGCTTCAGCTTGGTGGTACCACTTCAGTTTTTAATACAGTTACACTTGTCTGTAAACGACCACAGACTTGGATCAGTCTACACTGCTACTTCATTGTCCAAAGGAAGTTATTCTGGCCACAAAAACCTGTCAGCTACGATAATGAAGCTCACTGCTCCACTTTAAATCAGCATGTCTTCACTTGGAGCATGTATGTATATCCCTACATGTCAAGCTGACAGATTGAATCTGAGGTGAAACATCTTGCATTAACTGGAAACCGTTTGCATTTATAAAACCACTTTGTCTTTGTGTTAACGTCTTCATATTATCACAATGGTTTCTCATAGGTGAGCTCTCCTTAAGGGACAGCCATTCAATTCATCTGTAAGTTCATCATACGCTCAGCTGGTTGCATCTGCATCATGATCATTGTCTTTTTCAATTTTATCACACGATGTCAAGGTTGCTGGGGAAGAAACTCGGGGCACTCTGAAAATCAAACAACACTAAATTATCAATGACATCTGGTTGACAAAGAGGAATCCAAGATTGACAATAGTACAACAATAGTACAACATTACTCACCATTCAGCTGCTTACAATCAGGCAAACAGTAACAAAAATAAGTATCTTGTAATTGACAGTTTTGGGAAGGATAAATCATACACGTTTTATTAAGCACACATCCTTAAATCTTGCCTTAAATCAAAATTTACCTCCATATGAGTCATTCTCAAAATTTGTGCAAAAGTTGTAAATTTTGTTTGCTTGTTTTACCTTGAAATGTTGTTGACTACGTTTGTAGCATTCTGAATATACAAAACATAAATTATGCAAGCTTAACATAATTTCATTTATCACATTTTACCCTTTTTATTAGAAATTTTGTGAAATTGCGTAATGTCATTTTGAAAAGAGAAAAATCCAAAGAAGAAATCATTAAATGTATACATACATTCGAATATTTAGTTTACAATATAACATTGCTAATGAGTTTTGAAATTGTATTTTTATTGCTTGAAAGGGCCCAACAAGCCTAAAAATTCCTTTTATTTCTGATTTGCAATTATGAAATAATATGTACAGTCCGTTTGAGTCAGAAACGGACCGATGAATTTCAAATTTTATCATTGTACAAAATTGCCACATAAATATAAATAGTACACATGTTGATCATTTACTAATACCCAACAGCTTTCTTATATTTGAAAATTTTCCGGACTCCACCAAAAAAGTTGTTTAAGAAACTATCATCATTGAAAACGCAAAAGTTGTTATCTGTCGCAGCGGGGTGAAACCGCAGAAACGGAACAGCCAGTCACGGCGGGGGACATCTCAAAATCTATTCCGGGAGACCTGTCGGTTCCTCGTCCGTCGTAGTGTCATAGTCACGACTTAAAGGGATGACAAGTGGTGCCACAGTTGCCTGTTGTAAGCCATCCCGAGACCAGTAACCTTGTTCAATGACGTTAGCTACTTTGTTGACACAGTTTTGCCGTCCCAGGTGTCGTCCAAGTACAATGGCTCGAACCCTTCCTCGCGCTTCTTCTTTATAACCCTCAGAAAATTATTTCTCAAGCGAACGATATCAGGGCGTTCACAGAGTACTGACCTATTCTTCCCCGAAATTTTCTTATATCGATACCCGAAAGAGTGTAAGGGTCGCCAGAGTGTGTACTTTGATACTCTGAGGTTGTGTTCTTGCTTCAAATGCTTTTTTAAAATTTTCAGGGACATGTATTTGTTTTCAGAATAGAGCTTGTTGATAGACTGCCTTACAAGGTTCTTTTGAAAGTTGTCCAAATGTTTTAATTTGTGTGATTTTGACACGACCCCTACCTGCTTCGCATCACCCTCACAAAGTTTCTGTTCCAGAACATTGGTCAGTACCCTTGCTGATACTCCTAAAGCTTTTTGCTGCCCGGAATTTATTAATGGCATAAAATGGTTTGCCCCTTTCGGCTTCAGCATGGAAAAAATCGTACACTTTAATCATCAACTGTTTCACGTCAGCATTCAACTTCATTTTTCATAAGGCATGTGTATCCCGTGCACGACGAGATAGATATATATTTATGTGGCAATTTTGTACAATGATAAAATTTGCAATTCATCGGTCCGTTTCTGACTCAAACGGACTGTAGCAAAAAAAATTCAAAATGAGAATATGAATTATATTATGCTTACTTGTAGCTCTACTTACCAAATTTACTTACACTACAAATAAGCATATAACTATTATTTGTTTTGTTAAGGTAAGGACAGGGTAGTGTAACAGCTGTGACAAAGAAGAAGACTGCTGTGACAGGGCCGTTACGGCAGTGACATTACATACTGTCACAATGTCACTGCCATAACATGCAGTCTTTACCTGTATTTTACATGACAGGGACATCTAAGTACATCTTTTGCCTGTTACATATTCTTCAAACATTCTGAGATATCTGATTGACAAATTTCATTAAATCAGCTTTTAAAGTGAGCATATAAAACTGGCTGTTATACAAAATGTCACTATTGTTATTGTGTCACTACGGTAACACTTAATGCCACTGTATATACCATAACAGTATCATTTTCCTTATTCAATTATATCTTTGAATTTAGATACAAACAACATTAAACTAGAAAAATGTCACTGCGGTCACAAAATCTGTAGAGATCAGCAGACAGCCCTGGGAGTAATCATTATTGCAAATGGTTTTTTTTGATGTTACAAAATGTTTTTCCATGCAAAAAAGGATAAACCACGCCAGGCATGTAACTGTAACATCATTAATAATAAGATGTTAAAAAATATCTTTTGAAAAACATGAAAAAGACAAAACAAATCCAATTGCACACCGGCCACTGGAGTTGTGAGACATGAAAATTGAGTAAAATTAAGTGGTTCGGGGTGGTTAAAATATATATAAAGATATTTTTTTCAAATTTTGTTACTGTAAGTGTAGAATAAACTGAGATATATCAGTTACCATAAATGTTTTTATTGATTTTGACTCAAGTTTGTCGGGTACAAACATATAACATAAATATGTACGACTTTTGAGAATGACTCGTATACTAACACACATATATATATATGTGTGTGTATTAGGGCTGCAACGAATACACTATGTGGCGAATATGATACGTATCATGAATATTGGGTAACGAATACGAATAATTATTCACAAATACAATATTGTAGTTAAGTGATTGATGCACAATATGGAACGCCCATGTTGACAGTGTTAATTTGTCACAGCAATAACCAGTGATCTCATGACACTCAAATTTGGTATGTAATAGTTATAATCGACAGTACCATGCACTGCCTTGGCAAACTAACATGACTGGCACTACTGCAATGCTAGTACATGTTTCATTCTTGCATATCTCACTTTGGAATAGGACATAAGGGTTCAAGTAAAACATGCTCCCTTAAAAAAAATCATAAATATTCGTTAATATTCGGTTCTGGTGACCACGAATAACGAATTGAATTCATGAAGGGCTACGGTTCGATTCACCGAATATGTGAGTGAATCGTAACAGCCTTAGTGTGTATATATATATATTGCATAGATAAATAAAAACAGAATGCCGTTTTCTCCAACATGTTTCGTTCTTTACTCTTCAGGGAGATTGTAGCGGTTACAGTATGACGTCATTACATATATATTGTGACGTCATAATAGGGACAACATTCTAGAGCGACAAGGTCACAGCTTGCAATGGTTTAACATTGGTTTGTACTTGTCTATGAAGTAGTGTTCTTTTAAAATTCGTTTTACTTTGTCCGAATTTTGAACTTGATAAAAAGGAAATATTGTAAATTTAACATCGTTTCCTTTCGCACAGACATCTAGATGTTCACTCAGTTCAAAATTCGGATATACAAAATACATTGGTAACGGTCTGGACAATTAAGGTTGACACATAACATTTATACGTATTTGATGGTGTCAATGTTCTGCAAAATGTGTTGAATTTCATTATTTCATCTGCTGTCACATGCACAGGGGCTAGCTCAAGCAGACACAGGAAGTAGAATTACAATCCAGCTAAAGGGGGAAATTATTGCTGGAATTTCATACACTGGTAACGGTCAGGACATAAAAACACAGGACAAGCATGTTACAATTTGTAGAAAAAACCTTTTTTAAGTTAAAACAAAATTAAATGCAGTTTGAGTATGCCTGTTCAATCCTTATTGGCATAATATGAATTAGTTTGTTTATTTGCATTTATATTTACATTATTTGTGAACATTGATATTAGGACCGTCACCTCCGGACAGAGCAAATCTGCCAATTTTGACCCTAAAATGTGGCTAAATATACATTTCAAAATGACAAGACTAATGATATACCACATTTACTGACAGTAAACACCTAAATATGTTTTCTAGCACACACAAAAAATCATTTTAAGTTAACAGAGGTTTTTTTATTTGGAACGGACAGAAAATCCTACCAATTTTGAAAATGACCCATATATATACTCAATATGTAATCTAAGTAATCAGAAAGATTCTGACTATCTGCATATTGCAATCTGTTTTTATTGTTTTTATTGTAAGTAAAGGAAGAAGTCAGAAATGTTGATAATTACTGTTGTCGTTCTACGTGATTCAGTCATGGTGTCTTTCATGGAAAGTTTGACAACTTCGTATGAATAAATCAAATCATTGTAGTGTATTTTAATTTCCTATTTCTTGCTATGATACTCTTCCATGCATATTCTTAAAGTATTAAGCCTATGCATGCTTCTAATAGCCGAATGGATGCCTGAAGATGCTAAACAGTGTAAAATCTTAATTTTTCGTTGTTTACATTTCAAACAAGCGCAGTCTTACAAGCACTGTTCGTAGTTCACATTCAATATGTTCTGCTTGACATCATCTAGACACTTTATTTTGTGACAGAGACCATTTGTTATTTGATTCTAAAATGTATGAGGAATTCAGTGATGTATTTGAAGCACCTGAGTGTGAAAAATACCAGAAAATAGGTGTCTCATGGCCAGTCTTGGCAAAACATGATTTTGTAAACACTATCCAATATGGCTGAAAGCTCACTTGGTCGTTCGTGTATATGTTCGTGTTCGTCTATTTTCAAGAACATCCCAACTGATTCTAGGTTTATCAGCGATGTTTTAGAATTATCATTGGTGATTTGATGCAAAACTGTCATCAGTGCATATTAATACAGTTTTTATTAAAATTCAGTACTCCAGTAGAAGAAAGTAGCCATGTTGAAATTACTTGAAACATCAACCTTAGCCACACATAGACCAACCTTAAATTTTCACCTTAACTAAGGTCAGTTAGGTCAATTTTCATGCTGACAATTTGAAAAAGGTAACACACACTATTTTCAATCTTATGTGCAGCTTCAAGGTGCAGCTGTTGATGCCTTCCCTATATCAACACAAATAGTGGTTACACCAAATGTTGACACAGTTGATTTGAGTTTTTACACCATCCTTCTGTTAGGGCATGTCTCCAGGCTGTCATGCATTTGCTATGATAAATCATTTATCAGAGGAAGTACTGATATTTTTATTTTCAATGACACTTACTTTTTGCTTGTAATTCCAATGTTAATTCATATACATACCACACACATTATCAGGTTAGATGAGCTGGCATGCATCCTTGCCAGATCACTGTGCCTGGGGGTAGCCTGTTTGGACAGGCCCACCTGGACCATGAGACGGCACTGAAAACAGAAATGAATTACCTCATCAACTTCGCAAATAATATGCACTTGTTTAAAATCAAAGGCAGAAACAGAATCCGCAACATATGGACTTTCATTAAACAACCCTCAGGTAAGTCTCTTCAATTAAAATCAGTAAAAAGCTTATGATCTCTTTTGTCAAGAAACACAAGAAATTATACGGCAGATGATACTAGCAGTGTTCACGACTGGTGTTTAAAAGTAACAGGACATTGGGTCCTGTAAGTTTCACATGTCTGTCTGACCCACTGAAAATTCACAGGACCCATTGTATAAAAATTAAACACAAATTTCAGATTAAACATTTCTTATAATTGGCATTGAAATTATTAACAAATGGAAAATTTATAAACAGCAGACAAGTGTGACAAGTCACATAACAACTTCAGTCCAAGTCATTGTGAACTATAGTTGAACACTGAGGCCTGCAGGTTGTAGACTTCCATCAGATCGTCGGTAAATCTGCCGGATTTGTCTGAGGGAACACTGCTGCTGCTACTACTACTACTAGAGCTAAAAAAATCAATAATTGGAAGTGTCGTTTTAGGGATTCATTATGAAAATTGTGTAATCATAAATGAAATCTTGTGAAGAAATAGTTTTCGAATTTACTCAGAAACCACCCAATATTATGTCTAAAATACGTTCAGGACAGTGTTTGTTTTGGGTTTTTTGGTAATCCAAGCCTTAATGTGTCACCACTCACCACTGATGTTAAATATGTTGATTTCTTTCACATGTTTTAGTCACTGTTGCTCAAATTTGATCTCTATTGACAGTTAGGCCTTGATGCTACTCATGGAAAGTCAAACACACTTGATGAATGAGTTCACCTTATGCACAGGTAACTCATCACCTTTGGCAGTTAACAAACTTTTATTTGACTTGATTTAACTTGACTCTTAGTAACAACATTTGACAAAGAAGAGAAGTGAAAATGGTAAAAGGCAGAGATGCCAACCTTAAATGAAGTTTGGAAGTATAATTTAGGGGTATATCTTACCTAAAGGTCAGGGGACATGACTAGCTTGCAAGACCATAACAAAACACTGTATCTATGGAGGGTGTGGGACAGGGTAAACAATGAGTGAGTATGGTGTACATCGCTTTGAGCAATATTCCAGCAATATCACTGTGGGGGACACCAGAAATGGGCTTCCCACATTGTATCCATGTGGGGAATCGAACCCTGGTCTTCAGCATGACAAACGGATGCGGTAATGAAACAACTGTGGGTTTTTTCAATTTGTTTTAACACTTTTACAACTGCAGATTGTAATATGTTCCAGTCTTTTCAAGGTAAGTTTGTTGTAGTAGTACCGCTTGGAATTATTGAGGTTTTATGTGTCTCTTAGATGAGATGAAAACTAACCTGAGATGCACAAAAACCACTCTCACCCTGAGGGATGCTAATACAACTAACATGCCAAAAAGAATGTTACCATGATGCTGGCTTTTACTTGGTTCAACCTTTTGGTCAGGACCAGACGAAAGTAAAACATGTTGTCAAGGCTCCTAACATTATTGAAATTCATAAAATTCATTGTTACCTTTTCCAAACTTCATAGTCATATTGATTATGTTCTGATATCAAATATTTGTCATAAGTAAGTATTCAAACATTATCATCATATGTGAAAGATTTTATATAGCAAACATATTTTATTAATGACCTTCACTTTGACCACTGTAGGTCCCACAATGACAACTTGGATCAAGGTTCATGGACAAAATAACTGCTTCTGAGTTTTTTTCAGTCCACAACCATGACAATGTCCTTGACGTTTGATAACACTAGTAAACATGACATAAAAGATTCACACTACTATAAAGGAGACATACAAATTATGAAATCTGTGGGATGTTCATACTCATAGTTTTAAGAACACAGTGACCTGGCAATAGTCAAATTCAGACATCTTGTTAAGCATCCCTTTCACATTGGAGTGCTTAGTAACAAAACAAAATGCGGCTGGGTTGGCACTCCTTTTCATTGTTACCCACTGAAATAACTACGGCAAAGTCAAAACAAATAATATTTTGATTGGCTTTGACAAAGAAGTATCCCATAAAATGCAGCACACTATAACAACAGAAGTCACTAGGCAAATGATCTGAAGATAACAACTACACAGCAGGTGTTTTAAAGAATATTTTTACCTGGTGAAACAAAATGGTGGACTGGTGAAGGGTGGACACCAGAAGGCGCAGAAACTGGTATGGCAGGTAGTCCAGAGTGGTGCATCATGTGGTGTCCTTGACCATGGACTGGATTTGGTCCTGCTATGATGAAAATATGCTCTCTGAAATATTTCTACTTTCAATTCGGCCTGTCTTTCTAATCATATAATGTGAAACAATACATGTTTATCCATTCCTTCAAATTCTTTTCAATTCTTACACAATGCACATTCAAGCCATGAGTGTTTGTTGTGCACACTGTTTCTTTGCTTTTAAGATAAAGCAAGGAGGCTGAGTCATCCATATCAATTAACCTACACATGCTTATACCGGTAGACAAATACTTTTACTTTTTGTAAATACCTGTCCTACTGACCCTAACATTTCAACGCGAAATAACTCAACTCCAGAAAAGATTTGTGTGGTCATGTAACTGAACATGTCATCACCAGTTAAAATGTAAACCGTCCACATTGACATATACTGAAAGGCAAAAGAAACATCGTAACATTGGAAATGACATTTAAGCATCAATGGAGTATTTGAACCTTTTTTTTTTGGAAAGCATACATCGGAAGTCAAGTTTGAGGAAAACATGAATAGTGGTCTTAGAGCCTGTATTGCCCAATAAAGTATTGTTTGAGACTGAAGTTTAAAATGTTTGTGGAAAGGGAAGAGTTAGCATAAACACAACACTGAAATCAAGATGCACGCCTCGATGCTGGTCAACGTGCTTGTGTCATTACTAATGACTTCAATTGCAGCGGACGAACGATTGAACACCTTAGACAGAGATACAACACCACCAACAGCACTGATGAAAGTCCATGTAGTGGTTGACCCGTCACCAGAACTGACATATCGGCCATCAACACCTCTCGTTAACCAAGCCATAGCTGCTGTGGTCAGAAAACAAGTGAACGATTGCCATTCAAGCCGGCAATTTATGCCTGAATGCATGCATGATGCACGCGCATCTCAATTTCAATGTTGTGTTTGTGCTGATTCTTCCCTTTCCACAAACACAAACATTTAAAACCTCAGTCTCAAACAATACTTTACTGGGCAACACAGGCTATACGACCACGATTCATGTTTTCCTCAAACTTGACTTCTGGTGTATATTTGAAGAAAAGAAAAGGGCCAAATACTCCATTGATGCTTAAATGTCATTTCCAATATTACGTTTCTTTTACCTTTCAGTATATTTAAAAAATTTCTGCATATTTTTAGAGAAAAAAATAACAATAAATTGTAATGAAGAACAAAATTCGGAGAAAAGTTAAAGTTCAAATCCGTCAGTGTTTCTATTTCAGTGTAGTAATCTGAGTATTGTCAAAACAAAGTAAAAATTTGGCGAAACGTATCCCTGAACCATCTAAATAAACATGCAAACATAATTCCATTTTTTTTACAAAAATGGCTGAGCATTGCAAAGATCACTTCACTCCTAGGTAGGTGAACAAAAAAGCTAGCTTGATTATTGCAATTACTTAGGTATCTAAACATAGCGGCAGTGATAGCTATTCAGGATTTATCTGCAACTGCATACACTGGCATTCAAATCAAACTCTAAAACAAATGTCAGGAATATTCCCAATTTGGAATATATTAATCCGATCCCACATCATTAGAGAAAACCAGCCCCAGCTGTCTTAGCTAGATGCCTGGGGCCCGTCCTCAAAGCGATTGTATCACTACGACAGTCGTAAGTTTACATTAAAGTATGGGAGTTACGATCATGTTAGCTCTACGATCACCTTGAGGAACAGGACCCTGGGCTTTCTGGCATAAACAACATATTTTGAGGAAGATGCTACTCTATGTACATATTCATTCTCATCTAACATGGTCATATTCGTTCAAAATAAACACCTCCACAGAAGTTCATTCTTTTGTTGTGATACTGGCCAATATATTTATGAAACTTTCAAAGACAAATATATCCACACAATTTACAGCGTGTCTGATGTTTGTAATATATACTCATGGAAACGAATAAGGGAACACATGATAGTACAAGTGTTCCTTTATTCTTTCCCAGGTTTCTTCACAAGGTATGTATTGCACTGTGCGTGAAATTCTGGGAATATATAAAGGAACACTTGTACTTTCATGTGTTCCCTTCTTTGTTTCTATGAGTATAAAAGTGTTAATGTACTATTAGATGTTTTTTTGAAATCTGAAGTTGGATACTATTTTGCACAAAACAAGTTTTGTTGATAGAATACAACACTAGTGGTATTTTATGGTTTGAATGCCTTTATGACCCAAATCAGCCAGTGACAGTGGTCAGTTCTGGCAATGGCATCCTTGCATTTTGAGCATGTGCAATACCACCTTGAAAGGTCTACCATTACACAACATGTTCAAATGTTACATGAGTGGTGCAATGATGTTGTCTGGATAGCATTGGTAAGTGGCTGTACCATGGACAATATGGAGAGCAGCTTGGCTAGCTATTGTTATACAACTCATTACTCTTAAATATTCATCCAGCAATTATGATTTTCAGTGCTATTTTGTTTGTGTACAGAAATCTTATGCTTCTAAACATCACTTTTATTGTTTCATAAAGATTGATTGTTTCATTTTTCAGTTTATCAAGTAATGAACCAAAACAAACAGCAAACATATATATAAAATCTGTTTAGTTTCAATATTAGTTTTTGATCACAAACTTTTCCCAGTTGATTTTCCTAAAGAAAACCTAAGATACAAAGTCAGTCCTGAAATGATTTGAAATCACCTTACCTGGCATGTGATGTCCAGCTGCTGCAGCTGCTGCATGTGCATGTGCATGTGCACTATGCTGAAACTGTGGATGTGGTGGTACGTGGTGTGTGTGTTGGACCTGGCTGTGTGGAGGGGGTTGGGGCATAACCACTATTTGTGGCTGGGGCATGTGAGGTGAGTGGGTATGTGTATGTACTGTCTGACTAACAGATGTCTGCTGTTGGGCTGCTTGTGTAAATGTAAATTGCTGTGCTCCCTGTTGAATGTGTGGATGTGACGTGAATGCATATGGCATCGAGACAGGATGCATGGCTGCCTGTGGTGATGCTGGGTTATGAGAAGCCGCTTGTATCTGGTGATGACCTTGCAAGCCTATTTGTTGGTAATTGATTGGTGGCTGAGGTGTCCCAGAAGTTGGGGGTCCCTGAGGATGATGTTGCTGTCCCCCTGGACCAGTATGTTGCACTGGACTTGGAGCAGGATGTGGCCCGGACACTGGGGTCATCTGGCCTTGAGATTGAGGGTTTCCTGCCACAGGATGAGTCCCAACATGAGCTGGTTGAGGATGAGAAATCTGCTGTCCATGATGTGGTGTCATATGGGCAGGCATTGGACCATGACCCGTAGGCACTACAAAATACAAATGTGCACATTATGTTAACATTCTTTCAAAAGTTATGAAGAGAACGAATGAAATTTATGTCTAGTAAATATTCATGAACCGAATGATTGGTATTGATTGATGTGTACAAAACCTGTGTTCTGACATTGAGCAAGATTTAACATACATGTATTTATGAAGTCTCAAGTTATGCAATTTCTCTTGTTCTTACAATCATGGAGTGGAAACAACCAGAAGCAAAGTTTTCAGCCTCTTTAAACACCTTGCCAAAACATCCCAGCACCATCTATAGTTCTTGGCAATCTGAAAGATCATGGGGACGGACTGAAGTTCCAAGATTATAAAAAACCTTGGTACCATTGCAGTAGCCACGAATGTATTAATGGCAGCTAGGTATGTAGATGAGGTAGAACCCTTCAGCTAACTTGAAGTCTGTAGATGTTGAAGGAATTCAGCAAAGTATTAGCTGGGTAAACAATGCCATGAACCCTGCAGTAAGACTCAAACTTTAGCTGTAGATGATTGAAGTGACAAGACATTATCTGTTGTGAACAGTAAGGTTTGTGTGGATGATTAACCAACTCCTTGCTGATCAGAAGGGCCCGAGCAAAGCAGATGTATCTTCATGGTGGCTTGAAGTTTGCAGAGGACCCAAGGAAGGAAACCTCTTGGAGGGAATGCATATATAAGCGTTAAGTCTATTCCAGTATTAAGTCATTGTCAGAGGATTGTGATCCCATGCAAGCATGACCGAAATTGGGGAGACAATACTGGGTAACTGAATATTGAAAAGCATTGCAGACAGGTCGACCTGTGGGCTGGAGATGGGTTAGCAAATTACTTGGAAGAATAGTGAAGCCTCCATTTGGTCGGCAGTGGGATGAATCTTGATGAAACAAAGCATTAGCTATGAAGTTCTTGGCTCCCAGTGTGTGTCTGGCTCTGGTGTGGATGTGATGAGAGCCGATTGAAAAACTGAGTGCTACATACAGCAAGATCGGGGACTTCATTGATCCAATGCAAGTGACATTGTCTCACTGTACCATGAGACTGGATGATCGCAGGATGCTGAACCAGTGGCAGACAGCTAGGATTATAGTATGCTTCGAGCATGATCAATCTCTTATGGATGATCTTCAACATGGGCTTTATGATCCAGGTAAATAGCCACAAGGCTGAAAATACGCCACATGGGAAGACCGTCCTCTGGTAGGGAATTCCCTGGAATCAAGTAATTTTCCATGGTCTGGGTTCATAAAGATATGCATCTTGGACATTAAGACAATTTCCCAGCTTGATGATCGTATAAGGGAGCGCAATGAAGACCATCTGGAAATGTGTCCGAGGAGGTTGTAGAAATCAGGCACAAAAAATATTCGTGCTAAAGATCATGCACATTCTGCTTGAATCTTTCTTCACAATGAGAATCAGTATCATCAAAGGAGTTGAAACCATGAATGTATGAATCTTCCGTTGGTACTTCAGAGTGAGTGACCCATCATTTACCCTCTTGAGCTCTCCATAGGCAGCATCTAGTGAAGATGAGGGCTGTAATGTGATGGGTTCAGGAGGCAACCTAATACTGTTGATGTCCTGATCTTTCGGAACAAAGGACAAAGCCAACTGAGCAGATGAACTCTTCTGAAGTTATTCTACGAATGAAAGGAGAGTTCATGATGCTCGATGCTGGCCTCAGAAGTACCTGGTGAAAAACCTTTAATCAAATAACGTGGCAGAGGAGGTGAGGGCATCGAACTTGAAGGTGGAATAAAGGACAGACAAAGAGAAACCAGAGGGTTGGACTGTTGCTTTTTCCTCATAGCTTGAAAGTCCAAAAGGCTATAGTGAAGACTTGGGTCCTGTGATCGAAAATCAAACTAAAGGGAATCATAGGTTGCACAGAGATCGACAAAGTAGGTGCCTGGACTGATAGATGATCAGTGAACCAGGGCTGAGTAGTAGTCAAAGATTGAAAAAAGGACACCTCCAGGAGAGATAGATTATCCTGAGGCCAAAGGAAACGAAAAGAAGGATGATGGGGCAGCTGATCCGAGAGAAGACATCTTAGGATCGTCAAGGAAGAAACAACAGACAGAGCAAACCGAGACCACTTGAGGCAGGATTGTGGATGACAGGAACATGATCTCCAATCAGTCATTTCCGAATGACTGCTACTTAGGAAGGAACAGAGGGGACCAGCATCAGACAAGCCAAAGTCGTGACTGTAAGCCTGCAAATGGCCAATTTTCACTGAGATAGTCTTCATAGGAGTCTTAAAAAAGTCATTGCCTGTGCCGCTGGGCATTTGAAAGAACGATGTGGCCTTCTTTATGGTTCTTTTAGACATTTTAGAACAAGATGGTCAAAATTCTTCAACTCGTTTTTTAATCTCTACCCTCCATACATCCAGAAGTAGCTTTCTTGTAGACAATAAAAATTGCTTATTCCAGGAACAAGAATACAATCCATGCTTGAAGAGTTTACATCTTCCACACACTTTCCTTTTCCAGTTAGCCACATCATCCATGCCCACAGTTCATCTGCATTCTTCTAAGATATGCAAACAAGCTGTTTCCTTGGCCTCTGAAGAAAAATATTTTCTGAAAAGCAGGACGTCTTCACTCAAGAAGAGA